>NC_137838.1:3600000-4200000 GCF_948465745.1 Chenopodium album
TGCAGACCCATGAGTTCTGCAGTAGTCTTCTCTCGGCGGTTTGCCGTGGAAAACTTGCTCCTAAATTTGGAGGACAGATCGTCCCACCCTGTTATAGAGCCTTGTTTCACTCCCTTGGAGATCCATGCTTGCGCGACCCCCTTGAGAGTGGTTGGAAAATATTTGCACCAAGTCGCTTCGGACCTGGGGCAAAGATGCATGTGAGCCTCATACGAGGTAATGTGGTCCTTTGGATCCGAAGTCCCATCATATGTAATGTGCGACGGTATTTTAACCGTGGGCACGTGCTCTTCCAGTATCCATTGCTCAAATGGCGAACTGGAAGGTAGCATAACGGCCTTGCCCTTGTTCCTGGCCGAAGGGACCGCGCTCCGCCCTCTTAGAGAGGTAGGAGTGGTTTTCGTCCCTGGCTGGGAAGTTTGGGTTTCGGCCGCAGGGAACGAGAGACGACTGTGCACGCTCGGTTCCTTACCGCCGAGTCAGTCGAGAACGCTTCGGCGAACAGTCTCAGGTTGTTCTCGGCAAGCAGATTCTGGCCGAGAAGCTGAGCTGCTGCTCTTATGCGTTTCTGGTCGAGAGGTTGAGGATCGTGAGAAAAATTGAGGGTTCTCTTTCCTCTCTCTCTCGGTTCTCCATGTATCTTCTTCCCACTTCTCCAGTTCCCGGAAGGAAGGAGGTTTTCCACCATTGTGGTCTAGCTTCCTCCGCTGATGCCGGGTGTGCGGAGGAATTCGATCGCGAGGTGGAGGCATATTTTGTGCCCTCATGGCCTCCATGAGCACTGCCAGCGCTCTCGCCACCTCCTCCGAGCTGGGCCCCGTCAAAGGGGTCCTCGGCTGAGTGTGGGAATGAGAGCGGACGGTCAATGGTCGGCTTTGGGGCACGGAATGAGTCCTATGACCGGACTGATCTCTACTAGACCGAGAGGGACTCGGCCTCTGATGAGAGTTGTGAATTACGGGAGAAAGAGAATCCTCCCTGTATGATCCTCCTCCCGAACTGGCACCCTTGGGAGAGTTCCGGTCCGGTGAGGGTGATGGTGTAGGAGTTCTAGGCTTTTCGCCTGCTCCTTGACGGAGGCTTTTGCTCTTGCGGTTCTTAGCCATTGCCACTAAGATGATTGCAAGATGAGTTTGATTAGAAATTTGGCTTAAAGATTTTTGAAAGTCTTCCCCACAGACGGCGCCAAATTGTTTCGGGTGAAAACAATGGGGCCTTTCCGAAGGCCCGTTGAAGTGGTGAAGACTGGATTCGGTCCCAGGGATGTTGGGCCGAAGGTTTCCTGCACAGCAAACACACGTAAACTAGCCTCGGGGGTGTTGCCGAGGAAGGCCCCTCCGATGCTAAAGTCAGTACAATGTGTAGAGAGAGAAAGCTATGCAAGAGAGTTAATTGCTTGAGGCTTTGTTGTGTGTTGTTTACAAATGAATGAATTGAAGGCTTTTATACCTTAACACATATGGAGAATATGGGCCGTGGCCCAATTGTCATGTCTGGTGGACTGACCTTGACTTTAGCACAATTGGAGAGTTGAACCTGGACCTTGGGCTTTTAATTGGATTATTTAATGACTAGGCCCAATTGGACTAAATTGGACCCAAACAACTGCTTTAGTTGTAGAGATGCAATTACTGTCAACAAAACACGGCCTTGTTGCAAACTCTAGTACTATCAGATTGAGAGATTAGTAGTCAACCTAAAATATGCAAGATTGCAAGTATCACTTCTACTCCGTTAAATACTCTTCTAAATTTAGTATCATACTCGACTTTGATTCTTAGATTGGTTTTTTGATTCAGTAAACTATGTTAATCGTTGGATGACAATTTGGGTTTCACTTATACTTGTCCTATTTTCCATTTGATCTTTAAATTTCGGGGAAATCAATTTAAGGTTCAGAGGTTACTGTTCCCATTCTAATTGGAAAAAAGAAATACATCCTATTGGACTTGTAAGTTTTTGTTTTTGTTCTTTTTTTTTTTTTTTGGACAAAGATCACTAACAAAACAAACAATAACAACCATAAGTCGGCTACAAAAAGCCCCGTGGAAGCTTATAGCCAATACAAGTGGCGAGTACAAAAACTGGTAAATTGTATGCTTAAAGGCAAATTGGATGGTTTCACCCACCCAAATGGACTCCCGGAGGGTATTAGGGTCTATAGGTAGCTTCTCGGCAATTTTTGTTTCCGGGCAAAAAAAAGTCAAAAATTGGCAAAATTAAAGGCATACACACATTTTGGCCAATTTCGGAGGTTTCGAGACCCGGTGTCGAAAAGTCTCGAGATACTATGGGATACATCCCAGGGTCATATAATGTCGTTTGGAACCATATATGATCATTATATGTTGCCATAAATGTCCTTGGTAGCCTCGAGTTTATGAAATCGGTGGAAGTTGTAAATGGGTAAATTGACAGTTTGAAGGTATATTGGACTTGTAAGTTGTAATAGATTAAAAATCTTTTCTTCCTTGAGCTTGATCTCCAAAGCAAAACAAAATACCATTACATTGGAGGATGCTTTACATGCCTTAAAATGTGTTATGCTTTAGTGTTATAATGAACCAATTCAACATGTACAACAACAGCAACAACAAAGCCTTGATTCCAAAATAAATTGGGGTTGGCGAACCAATTCAGCCAACATCCCCTAATAGAAGAGGGGGGGGGGGGGGGATAGAAAAGAGGGGGAGGGGGAGGGGGGGGGGGGGGGTGGGTGGGGGTGTTCAAGCCTTCAAGGCTTCAACCAAGATTTGTATGTTGGGCGTACTCAGCTACTCCTTTTAAGCCGCATATTATTGCAATCAACATTAAAAGCTTCTCTATTTCAGCCATAGTCATAGACATGTTAAAGTATAATTTACATTGAAAATCAAAATTCTACAATACATGAAGCAGTACATACATTAAAGCCACCAAACTCCATTACTAAAACCTGTTATTTCAGCATTATACACTAGAAACAACAATCTCAAAACTAACTAATGCAGACAGAAACTACTGTTGGTAATCAACATTACATACAACAAGCTTTTCAGAACCATATGTTGTGCCGTGAACCTTGTGATTGAATCTGATACTACTAAAATTTAGATGATAATGTACACATCCCCTGACTCTTTCTTTAATCAGCCGAGTGGATAGAAAACTATGATGAAAAAAAGGGGGAAACCTGTGATCTCGTACAAGAGGAGATAAATTTCTCCTCTCTTATCCTCTCTCTCAGTCTACAACTGATGACAATTTTGACAATGTTAGCATAAAAACATCAACTCTACCTTGCTGTAAAACTGTTACTTTTGCAAGCATATGTTGAAGAAAATTGGGCTGTACATAGCTCGAGCTAGTTATAGAGCAAATTATATTACTTTTGCAACATGAAGATCTTCTCAGTTAAGATACATGGGAGCTCGATCTTAAAACAGAAATATACCTGCGGCATCCAGCATCAAAGGTAAATTTTGAATAACTATTAATCATTCAACTTCAGATTTCTTTTCTACGGGTTTGTTTTACTTTTTGAACCTTCTGATTGCTTCTAGGGAATAATAAATCGTTAAGCTGTCTTTCAGCACTATATTCTGAAGTGGCCTGCAAGCATATTATGATGGCAGTGAGAACAGCATATCAGAAATATTACTAAAGATTATTCTTGTGAAAAACAAGGGTAAGGACCTGAGAAGTGAAAGCAAAACGCAATGTTTGTACTTGCGTTCCTGAGCAAACTCTCAAGTCAAAACCACGAGAATCCACACCAATAAGCGATGCCTCCTGCAACAACAATGAATAAAAAAAATAAAATAAAAAATAAAAACAAAACTCCCCAACTTATTACAAAAACAAGGGTAGAATCCAAGTAAAGCGAGAAAAACAGTTTCAACAGCTTTAGCTATATCCCCTAATCAAATCCAAGTACACATTTAAATCCTTGCATTAAGAAATTTTCAATCCAAAACAATATCTGCACAATATCAAGGATGCATCATTATTTCTCAGGGACTAAAACTGAGCGGAAACAAGGCTGCATGATGCATGTTTCTACAAATTGATTTCAAGAACATCAACTACTAAAATCACTTTTGCTTCATGTAGCTAACCCCACTTATGGGATTAAGGCTTTGATTGATTGATTGAACCTCAGAGAGAATAATTATAATTTGTCATGGAGCTGTAGATGATTTAAGCAAAAGACAGCTTAGCTGTAATATCAGCTTTTTGTCACAAAATTTTAGGCATTCTTACTTGTAAGTTTCTGATGTAAGCTTAATGTAGCTAGCAAACTTAGATTACAAGGCAGAACGGTTTGTCAGTATGTGCAACAAATCACGAGAAAATCAGCAAAAAAAATGTCACCTCTACTTGAAGACCCTTGCTTCTCCAGCACAGGGATTTGAGAGCATTGGTGGTCTTTTCTCCTGCAGCACTTACACGAGATATAATTTTGGAAGCTGAATGAGCAATTGCATCAGAGTGTGCCTTCCTGTAATCTTCAACCTCAACTTCAGTCTGTTACACAGTTTAATTCCAGGATCTCATTTTAGCAAATACTTCAAAAAATGGAGAAAATAATCCCTCACAGCGACAAAGATAATAAACAAACTATCTAATTTTAAAGGCTGGGTTGAGAGGGAGTTTGTAAAATTGGAAATTACAAAAAATTAAAAAATTAAAAAATTAAAAAAATAAATAAAAATTGTACACACACAAACAAACATAGATCCATCTTTACTCCAGCACTTCCATCTTCTTTGGAAGTATTTAAGTTAACACATCCTCACCATTTAAGGAACATCAATATTGGGTAAGGTCCTTCAAGAATTCATAAAATAATCTCTCTCTTGTTAAGTGAAGGTCCTAACTAATATAGTTCATATGAGCACATGGGCACGGCTGACATATGAAATGAAGGCACTATAAAAGGCCTCATATTTGCTTCAAAGCTTGTTACCTATACTCCTGTATTCTCACAAGTCATAACTGTCACAAGATGGGGAGCCTTTAATTGCACATTCACAGTAGTTAGTAATACAAAGAAAATTTTATTTAAAGCGGGGCATAAAACCTTAACCCTAAGGTCAATAGTCAATAAGTATTTATTATATTCTTTAAAATATACTATGAAGGATTATTGTTATTTGTTCCTAATAGAATCATAGATTCACTATTCTTGAAATTTAAATTGTAGTGAGCAAATAACCAGGGCCAGTAAACTGTAAACAATTCACATATTATTATCAAGTAGCACAAAGTCGTTTTGCACAGAAACTCGAATTAAGTCAATAGCATTGCCTTTATCACAGGAACCTCCATAAAGAGTCATTGGGGAAATGTTGATGATGTACATTCCCTGGGTCCCCAAATATTTTTTAGGCTTTCCTACTTACGATTCCCAACAATAACCATTACACTTCTACTTAAAGTAAACCATTTCCTTTTCAGTTTCTTCACATAAATCATTATATGTCTCTATCTAAACATATTTGACACATAATCCATATATACTAAAATAGCCTTATAATAACAAAACTTATTCTTGGAACTTTAAGAACTTATTGCTAGACTTGCTATGGTTCCAAAACAACTTTTATAACGTTGGGGGCACCCCCACATTCACTTCAAAAATATTGGAAGAAGTTACAAAAATTTGGTTTAAAACTATAGATATAAGTATATAACCGACAATTTTTGACATTTTCAGGTCCTAAAAGGAAAGAGGACAAGGTGCTTCCATGGACCCCAAGAGACCTCGGGAAATCACTTGGGCGGTTGGAACCATCTGTTTTGCCTTTAAACGATCAATTAATCCGGTTACATACACATCCCCCTTCATAAACTCAAGGCAATCATAGGCCTTTTTTGACCAACTAGTGTCTTGTTATGGTTTCTAACCAACATTTATGAACCTGAGGCACCCCACATATTCGCTTCAATTTTGGAAAGAGTTCAAAAAATGGGTTTGAAAATATGGATGCCTTCGGATAATTTTGGACTTTTTGGAGGTCAAAAAAGAAAGAGAACAGGGTGCATCCCCTGAGATGTCATTTGGGTGGTTGAAAGTCCGAAACTTCCAAAATTTCTCAAAAAACGTGGATATTAGCCTTCAATTTTGGAATTTTTTGACTTTTTTTCAACCGTAAATAAAAATAGACGAAATTTTTACCATGGTCCCTAATAACATCCGAGAGTCCAATTCGGTGGGTGGAACCATCCAATTGCCTTTAATCGACTAATTTACCGGCTTACAACTTGCACCGATTTCAT
Source organism: Chenopodium album (assembly GCF_948465745.1). Taxonomy (NCBI): domain Eukaryota; kingdom Viridiplantae; phylum Streptophyta; class Magnoliopsida; order Caryophyllales; family Amaranthaceae; genus Chenopodium; species Chenopodium album. The sequence continues at coordinate 3,606,262 of NC_137838.1, forward strand.
TAACTCAAGCTTACCACGAACATTTAAGACAACATATAATGGTCATATGTGGATCCAAACGGCATTATATGACCCCAAGATGTATCCCCTAAAATCTTAATGTTTTTCGACACCGGGCCCCAAACCATTCGAAATTTCTCAAAAAGCGTGGATATTAGCCTTCAATTTTGGAATTTTTTGACTTTTTTTCGCCCGTATATAAAAATTTCCGAAATGTTTACAATGGTCCCAAATACCATCTGGGAGTCCAGTTGGGTGGGTGAAACCATCCAATTTTTCTTTAAACGAACAATTTACCGGTTAACAACTTACACCGATTTCATTAATTCAAACCTACCACAAACATTTATGACAACAAATAATGATCATATATGGTTCCAAACAACATTATATAACCCCGAGATGTATTTCCTAGAATTTAAAGACTTTCGACACCGAGCCCCGAAGACTCCAAAAATTCTCAAAAAGCGTGGATATAGCCTTCAATATTTGAATTTTTTAACTTTTTTTCGCCCGGAAATAAAAATTGCCGAAATGTTTACATGATCCCTAATACCCTCCGGGAGTCTAATTGGGGGGTAGAACCAACCAATTTGCCTTTAAACGACCAATTTACCGGTTTAAAGCTTGCACCGATTTCATTAACTCAAGCCTACCACAAACATTTATGACAACATATAATGATCATTTATGGTTCCAAGCAGCATTATATGACCCCGAGATGTATCCCATAGAATTTCAATACTTTTCGACACCGGGCAACAAAACCTCCGAAATTTCTCAAAAAGCGTAGATATTAGCCTTTAATTTTGGAATTTTTTTTACTTTACTTCGCCCGAAAATAAAAATTGTCGAAATGTTTACCATGGTCCCTAATAACCTCCGGGAGTCCAATTGGTTGGGTGGAACCATCATATTTGCCTTTAAACGGTCAATTTACCGGTACAAAACTTACACCGATTAAATCAACTTAAGCTTACTACGAACATTTATGACAAAATATAATGATCATATATGGTTCCAAACGACATTATATGACCCGAATATGTATCCTCTTAAATTTCAAAACTTTTTGACACCAGGCCTCGAAACATCCCAAATTTCTCAAAAAACGTTGATTTCAATTTTGGAATTTTTTTACTTTTGTTAATCCTGAAATAAAAATTGCCGAAATGTTTACCATGGTCTCTAATACCCTTCGGGAGTCCAATTGGGTGGGTGAAACCAACCAATTTGCCTTTAAACGATCAATTTTCCGGTTTACAACTTACACCGATTTCATTAACTCAAGCCTATAATGAACATTTATGACAACATATAATGATCATTTATGGTTCCAAATGGCATTATATGACCCCGAAATATATCCCTAGAATTTCAAGACTTTTCGACACCAGACCCTGAAACCTCTAAAATTTCTCAAAAAGTGTGGATATTAGCCTTCAATTTTGGAATTTTTTTGACTTTTTTTTACCCGGAATTAAAAATTGTCAAAATGTTTACCATGGTCCTAATATCCTCCAGAAGTCCAATTAAGTGGGTGGAACCATCCAATTTGTCTTTAAATGGTGATTTTACCGGTTTATAACTTGCACTGATTTCATTAATTCAAGCCTACCACGAACATTTATGACAACATATAATGATCATTTATGGTATAAAACAATATTATAAGACCCTGAGATGTATCCCTTAAAATCTCAAACCTTTTCGACACCGGGCCCCAAAACCTCAAAAATTTCTCAAAAAACGTGGATATTAGCCTTCAATTTTGGAATTTTTTTAACTTTTTTTCGCCAAAAATTAAAAATAGCCGAAATGTTTACCAAGCCCTCCAGTAGTCCAATTAAGTGGATGGAACCATCCAATTTGCATTTAAACGGCCAATTTACCGTTTTACAATTTGCAGTTATTTCACTAACTCAAGCCTACCAAAAGCATTTATGACAACATAAAATGGTCATTTATGGTTTCAAACGTCATTATGACCCCGAGATGTATCTAATCAAATCTCATTTCTTTTGGACACCTGGCTCGAAACCTTTTAACTTTCTCAAAAAGCATGGATATTAATCTTCAATTTTGGAATTTTTTTACTTTTTATCGCCCGGAAATAAAAATTGCAAAAATATATACCATGGTCCCTAATACCCTCTGGGAATCCAATTGGGTGGGTGGAACCATCCAATTTGCCTTTAAATGACCAATTTGCCTTTAAATGACCAATTTACCGGTTTACAACTTGAACCGATTTTATTAACTCAAGCCTACAACGAATATTTATGACAACAAATAATGATCACATATGATTCCAAACAACATTATGTGACCCCGAGATGTATTCCTTAGAATTTCAAACTTATAGACATCGGGGCCCCGAAGATTCCAAAATTTCTCAAAAAGTGAGGATCTAGCCTTCAATTTTTGAATTTTTTTACTTTTTTTCGCCCGTAAATAAAAATTACCAAAATGCATACCATGGTCCCTAATACCCTCCGGTCCAATTGTGTGGGTGGAACCTACCAATTTGCCTTTAAACGACCTATTTAACGGTTTACAAATTGCACCGATTTCATTAACTCAAACTTACCATGAATATTTATGACAGCGTATAATGATCATATATGGTTCTAAACGGCATTATATGACCCAAAGATGTAATCCAAAAATTCCAAGGCTTTTCGACATTGGACATCAAAATCTCCAAAATTTCTCAACAAGCATGCATCTAGACTTTAATTTTGGAATTTTTTGACATTTTTTTCGCCAGAAAATTAAAATTGCTAAAACGTTTACCATGGTCCCTAATACCCTTCGGAAGGCCAATTGGAAGGGTGGAACCATTAAATTTTCCTTTAAACGGCCAATTTACCGGTTTACATCTTTCACCGATTTTATTAACTCAAGCCTACCATGAACATTCATGACAACATATAATGATCATATACGGTTCCAAACGGCATTGTATGACCCCGATATGTACCCTTAATTCTTAAGGCTTTTCGACACTGGGCCCCGAATTCTCAAAAATTACTCAAAAAGCGTGGATATTAACCTTCTATTTTGGAATTTTTGACTTATTTTTGCCCAGAAATAAAAAAATTCCAAAATTTTTACTATGGTCCCTAATACCCTCCGGGCGTCCAATTCGGTGGGTGAAACTATCCAATTTGCCTTTAAACAGCCAATTTATCGGTTTACAACTTGCACTGATTTCATTAACTCAAGCCTACCATGAACATTTATGACAACATATAATGATCATATATGGTTCCAAACGACATTTTATGACCTCGAGATGTATTCCCTAAAATCTCAAGGTTTTTTGACAACGTACCCAACCTCAAAAATTTCTCAAAAAGCGTGGATATAAGCCTTCAATTTTGGAATTTTTTTGACTTTTTTTCTCCCGGAAATAAAAATTGCCGAAATTTTTACCATGGTCCCTTATACCCTCTAGGAGTCCAATTGGGTGGGTGTATCATCCAATTTGCCTTTTAACGGCCAATTTATCGGTTTAAAACTTGCACCGATTTCATTAAATCAAGCCTACTACGAACATTTATGACAACATATAATGATCATAAATGGTTCCAAACGACAGTATATGACCCCGAGATGTATCCCCTAAAATTTTAAGGGTTTTCGACACCGAGCCTCGAAACCTCCAAAATTTCTCAAAAAACTTGGATCTTAGTCTTAAATTTTGTAATTTCTTGACTTTTTATCGCTCGAAATGAAAAATTGCCGAAATATTACTGGTCCCTAATATCCTCCGGGAGTCCAACTGGGTGGGTGGAACCATCCAATTTGCCTTTAAACGGCCAATTTACTAGTTTAAAACTTGTATCGATTTCATTAACTCAAGCCTACCACTAACATCTTTAACAACATATAATGATCATATATGGTTCCAAACGACATTTTATGACCATAAGAATCCCCTAAAATCTCGAGGTTTTTCGACACTGTACCCAACCCCAAAAATTTCTCAAAAATCATGGATATAAGCCTTCAATTTTTTAATTTTTTGACTTGTTTTTTGCACGAAAATAAAAGTTGCCGAAATGTTTATCATGGTCCCTAATATCCTCCGTGAGTCCAATTGGGTGGATGAAACCATCCAATTTGCCTTTAAACAACCAATTTACCGATTTACAACTTGCACCGATTTCATTAACTCAGGCCTACCACTAACATCTATGACAACATATAATGATCATATATGATTCCAAACGGCATTATATGACCCCTAGATGTATTCCCTAAATTCTCAATACTTTGCAACATTGGGCCTCGAAACCTCTAAAATTTCTCAAAAAGCGTGGACATTAGCCTTCAATTTACCGAAATTTTTGACTTTTTTTTTGCTAGAAAATAAAAATTGCTGAAATGTTTACCATGGCCCCTAATACCCTCCAGGAGTCCAATTAGGTTGGTGGAACCATCTAATTTGCCTTTAAACGGCCAGTTTAATTACCGGTTTACAACTTGCACGGATTACATTAACTCAAGGCCTCAAGCCTACTACGAACATTTATGACAACATATAATGATCATATATGGTTCCAAACGGCATTATATGACCTCGAGATTTATCCCCTAAAATATTAATACTTTTCTATATTGGGCCCCAAAACCTCCAAAATTTCTCAAAAAACGTGGATAAAAATTGCCGAAATGTTTACCATAGTCCCTATTACCCTCCGGGAGTCCAATTGGGTGGGTAGAACCATCCAATTTGCCTTTAAACAACTAATTTATTGGTTTACAACTTTCACCGATTCCATTAATTCAAGCCTACCACAATATTTATGACAACAAATAATGATCATATATGGTTCCAAAAGGTATTATATGACCTCGAGATGTATCCCATAAAATTTTAAGACTTTTCGACACCGGGCTCCGAAACCTCCAAAATTTCTCAAAAAGCGTGAATATTAGCCTTCAATTTTGGAATTTTTTGACTTTTTTTCGCCCGGAAATAAAAATTGCCGAAATGTTTACCATGGTCTCCAATACCCTCTGGGAGTCCAATTGGGTGTGTGGAACAATTCAATTTGCTTTTAAACGGCCATTTTACCGGTTTACAACTTACACCGACTTACCGCTTTACAACGGCCAATTTAATTAACTTGCACCGAACCCGACTTGAACTAAAATTGACCCAAACCAGTTTTAACCCGTCTAAACTCGAATTTAACCCGACCTTTTACTAACCTGACCTGAATTCAACCCGACCCGTTCCTAACTCGACCCTAATTTAACCTAACCTGTTATAAACTCGACCCGAAATCAACCAGACTTGTTATTGACCTGACATAAATTCAACCCAACCTGTTATTAACTTGACCTGAATTTTACCATACCTATTACTTACCCAACCCAAAAAATTTATGACCAACTACTGGTCCATGTCATCATTTTGCCTTTAAACTATCAATTTAAAAGGCTACATAAACATCTCCCTTCATCAACTCATGGCCACCACTATGACCGACTACCGCTATTTATGGTCATCACTTTAGTTTTTGACAGCGGATTTCAAAATCTACAAAAATAAAACCCCAATTTTGTTTATCGTAGCTTTCAAATTAGAACACCAGACTCAACAAAGTTAGACATCGAGGCTTTCTGAGTTCATGGGTCCCCAAGAGGCTTATTGGTGCAAAAAATTGTTTCATTTATGCCTTGGCCCACACTTCTTTATCGTGTCTTAATATGCCTGGCTTAGCATTGCTTTGTCTTGGTCCTAAGGCAATCCAGAGGCTACAATGTGATGAAAGATAACGATAATATATATACCCCGGCCTTATATTTTTCTAAATTTGTGTTGGTAATAGCTGAGAAGGCGTTGGAGTTTATATCAGCAAGGCTTACTAAAAAAAACTCTTGCAGATCTGAGCTAGTTAGGAGTTGAGCTAGTAAGGGGTAACCAGCTTACAATCTAGAATTCTAGACATCCTAACAATTGTTATTATTAAGCCATTTTCAAGCAAGACAAAATGAAGGCATATTAAGAAAATGTTATTTAACAAGAAAACCAAAAAGGTCCAGTGATGTGTATTATTGAGCCATTTTTAAGCAAGACAATTAATGGCATTCCTTAAGGGGGAAGGAGGAATAACACTAAATCTAGGTGGCTTCTCCAGTGATTACAAAAAGAATCACTAAAAAATACTGCTGCCAAGAACTAGCATGAATTTCAAAGGATTGTGCATGTGTGCAACAAGTTGACGACCCACTAACCATTCAGACAATTGTAGAGACATGAAACAATACCTGATTTCCATAAGCTGATATAAGCTGAATCTTAATCATTTCCAGCTTATAGAATGCAGTCCCATTAGACAACCCATTATCCTTATCCAAATCCCCAGTCCACTCAGAATTATCTTCAGGAGAAACCAATGGATGAGCATGGCCATTAACCGAACCAACATTTTCAACATTGGTATCTGCAGCTTTTTCATTCATGTTGATGTCAGCATCTTTATCTGGCTGAATCAACTTGTGCTTCTTGATGACAGATCGTTCCTCAATAAAAGCAGGTCTCAGAAGGCCTTGTATAGCCAGACCTGCAGGAGGCTGTACCATAAAGTCTATAGGATTATCAGATGTGACCTGCGCATAAATAGGGCTCGTTAAGACAATATTCACAATGTACCAAGTTTTGCTTTCAACTCAAAGTAATCATCAGCATTAGTCTTATGTAACACCCAATAGGATTTTGCCTAACTTCGATAAACAATTTTGAACATCTTGAAAACATCAGCAACATCTACTCCACAATACTGCAAGGCATCACAGTGAAAATATAAAAATCATGCATAACATGATAAAGACTGAGAAGAACCTCAGAAATCTTTTTTGCGAAATACATAGGATGGGAAGCACGCATCGTTTCTAGTTTTGCCCAGTCTCCCAAAGACTCATCTGAATCAACATGATCTTCTTCAACTTCAAGAATATCAACCCAATCCTTCAAAAGACAGATCAAATGCAAGAAGGATGTCATACCATCAGATACAGATTGCTGTTATAGAAATAGTACTCGAGGCACATATGAAGCCAAATAGCAAATAGTTCTCACCCCGTCAAACTCATCGTCGTCATCATCTTCACCCTCGTCTTCATCTTCATCAAAATCACTATCTTCCTCATCAATTTCCTCAATACCAAAATCAATTGTAGCTGGACCTGACAACTCCATCTCACTCAATATTTCTTTGGTATCCAGACCAATGATGACATGCTGCAAATAAGAAACCATAAGTCTGACAAGCCAAAAACACGAAAAATGGAATGGGACAATATTAAGTGTCAGGCTTTCTGCAAACAATAAAATGTAACGCCTGTTATAATTCCTGCATTAGATTGAACATTATAACAATGGCCTCCAAAATGGGCCTCACAGTTGGCAGGCTTTGGGAAGGTCATAATGTAAGCAGTCTCAACCAGTCAACCCTAAACAGAAAACAAGATTAATAATGTAGCTTTTGTTAAGAGTTAGCTCATGTACCATTTTAGACTCCACTACTACTACTACTTAAAAATCTCACGTGCTGCTACCTTAAAAATCTAAACCAAAGCTTAACCATATCAAAACACTTACTATAAACAAACTTGACACCTAACGAAAGGTAAAATAGCTACTATAATTGTTTTTTTTTTATCTAATTTGTCAATTAGATACAAACGGCAGATAGGTAACCTTAGATCTGATGTAGCTCGGGAAATATACGTTTTCTAAACATTGCTTCGGAATCCACATGAATTTCAAGAAGAATACGAAATAAATGTATATACAGAAATGCCCCTCTTATTGACACCACCACATCACTATGCATCTCTAGGTCAATATTCTTACCACATAGTTGTTGTCCGAGGTTAGGGACTGCATAATGTCTTCGTCATTATTCACCTGGAAGTATACATCTGGGAACAAGCCAAATATAAGACACTTCGGAGATAATAAGCAGATTGAAGCTAATTTTTAACTATTAAACAAGATTATTGTAAAACCAATACCAACTCACTTCCATGTTCGTCAGTCAGGTAAGGCAGATCTGGCCAGAAAATATTCTCATGAACTTCATCATTAATCATACCAGAAAACATTAGCGTTGCTTTGCTGTTTACCTGACAACATATAGGCCAGACAATCAGTAGAAAAGATAACAAAAGGACCCATCAACCAAAATTATAGCAAAATCTATAACAAATTGAGATAATATACACACAATCAGATAAAATGAAAAAGACATGTCCTTTATAATAATCTCCTCATTATACATCAGATAGTTGATTGATCCCTCCTCTACTTTATAAAGTAGCTGCATCCTGGTGTAGAACCAGAGACAGGAAGTAAAATTAGCTACTTCTAGCCCCCAAAGGAGAAATAATATTGTCAGGACTGTTGTGTTGAGTCATATCTTGAACTTATTAAGCAACTACAATTAACTTTTATTTTGGAGTTTAAGGAACAATTATCTATTTATCAATCATTCATTTTTTTTAAAAGTTCACACAGTTTGACTTTTATGCTTCCCAACACATAATCTTGACCATTAGTATTATGGAAGTACATGTCTAGACAAATCTAAAAAGATCCCACATGATTGTTTTTCCTTGCATATAAATTCAAAAGGGGGGGGGGGGGAGGGGGGTTGTATGAATAGTGTTAGAGTACAAAGTGGGCTAAAGAAGTACTTATTATTTGACAGAATGAATAGTGTCATTGGTGATATGAGAAGTTCACTAGTAACATGTTCATAACAAGGAACTGAAGAAAGAGGATGCATTGTACTGTTGTTATGTTGTAGTCAGCAAAAGAGCTGAGATAATTTAAGAGCACTCAATGACTCAAGTATTGCTGTTTGACCCACTAACATGATGTAAAGGCATAGTTTCCAAACACTTCACTAGACCAGACACATCCACAAAACATCTAGCAACTCCAGGTATGTTGAGTCAAATAATTTTTTATGCTGCTCGAAGGAGTCTAGGGTTTTAGTTATCCAACATACTGATATAGACAAGTGGAACCCTAAGAGTTTCTTATGAATAAAGGAGATCTTTCATCATTTTCCTTTGCAAATTTTTTGAGATGCAACATGCACCAAATGATCTCAGAGGACTTTTGGCCTTTGGCTCAGGAAAAGTATTGATCCCCCTGCAAACTATGTTCCTTAGTTCTAAGTTTTTCAAGGCTATACTTTGGCTAGAGGTTCCTTCCAAAGGTCAAAGATAAATCTAACAAATTTAGGAGGAAAGCTACTAGGATTACAATGCCACTCTGACCCAACATTTGTCATCCATGACAAGGTCCATAAACCAAGACTAGGACTCCCATAGATAACTTGAGATCTTGAATAAAATCATATAGAATGTAATCCGCATCTAGACATCAAGTCTCTTGTGATAAATATCAGCAATAAGGACCATGTGGCACTAAACCCAAATATACTTGTCGAAGCTTATTAGAATGCTATGAGTCATCTATTCACCCTTATGAGACCTTTATGGGGGCAATGATTTAACTCAAGTAAAAGAGGGACGTTTCATGAGGCTGCATAGTGGGGCTTATAATTTACTTACCTTCATTTTTTTTAATTGACATGTATTCCTTTTTAGGAAGTTTATTTTTAGCTGTATTTTTTTTGGGTAAGTTTTATACCCTTTTTTTTTTAATGTACCCCACTTGCTTTATCTTCTCTCTCCTCTCCTTAATATGTGTGCCTAAATTAAACGTGTCAACTAATAGAAACGGAGGAATTATAATATACTTGACATTAGAACCAAGATAGGTTGGAGACAAGTCAAGTGCTCTCCTCAAAACAAAGCCAAATTTCAAAATTTACCATAGGAAGCCCATATAGGCCATGAATATTTGAAATAGGATGTATATACTACGTAGAAAATAATTAGACTAAGTATATCAACACCTACATTTAGGGAGCACAATTTATTACACAAAGTTAGCCAAGGATGGTCAATTATGGAAGACATCATAGTCGGGTACTTAGGTCTAAAGTTTGATGGCATTGGGAAGCTCTCTATCATTTCTTAAACAAAAACCAAATGACTTCGTCTTCCTTCGACATCCCAAAGGTCAAATGTATACTCCATCCATCACAATTTATTGGCCCAATCTCCTTAACATAAAAATCTCTACTCTCTTGAGTTGGGTCCAACACTCAATCACCCATTTTGTTAATATAATTTTTAATTTGCATATAAATTAGTTGCAAAAGGCTATGGGGCAAGTAAATTGGAACAAAGGAAAGATATGAAATCTCGATATCAAATAAAGAATCATAACAATTTCATTATACCTCAATGATGGTTCTACAAGTTTCAGAAGCAGTAAGTTGACCCTTTTCAGCATCGGCTGCTTCGGAATCCGAAATATCCTCAAATGGATGATACTTAGACTTGCCATTCTCTCCTAAATGATCTGACCCTGACCCTAAATACTTCCCAGTTGCTTGAATTCTGCTCTTCCTTGACTCATTCCTTTTATTCAACAAACTACCAAAGTTTTCCCTCAATTTCTTGACTTTATTCCTGAAAACCCATATTAAATTCATGCCCTTTTTAAGATATAAAAATGTACAAATCAAAATAATATTGCGTTAATTTACTCAATAAAATACCCATAAGCTCAAATCAAATAATAACTACTATAATCAATGGGTTTTATTAAAAATTACCAGGGAACAGCAACTTTGACCCCCATAACATCATCAGAGCTCCAAATTGAACGGCAATCTGAAATAATTTCCAGAAATAAAAATTGGGATCCCAATTAATAACTTATAAATTAAGAATGCATGAAACTATCAGAAAAGCTCTAAAAAATAAACAATTCCCAGATAAAATTAAGAAATTACAAGATAGAGTGCAAGATGAATGTAAATGAATGGCCATAGTTGAATCTATTAACGTCATTTGCAAATGGAAGATGAACTTAAGTATTGAAGAGAGAGAAAGAAGTGTGAGGAGAGAGAATGTGGATTGCAGAGTTCTTGGCCTTTGCCGTTTTTTTTTGGAGGATGATGAAATGAAAGATGCTTTATTTTCTTTTTTTTTTTAGAAATATCTTATTAAGTATTTTTCTTTCGATTTTACACGTAGATAATTCTTTTGTCCAATTGAATTGCACCCACGTGGCATATGGGCTCACTCTAATTGGCTAAGCAATTGTACAATCATGATAGGGCTCTTTGTCATCTAACAAAACCCCATTATGCATTTCATCCTTGCTTTTAATTTGTTTTTTTAAGGAGGAATTCCCTTGGAATATTCTATCTTATTGCATAATAATATCTCCAAAAGATACCAAATCACTAGTTATTTAAAATGTCTATTATACACTAAGATGTATTATGCACGATATAACGATCACTCGGTTTTTGCACATTTGGTTATTTTATGCGAGCACTTAGTTCAAATAGATTTAAAAAAAAAAGCATTGAAAATTGTCCCTATTAGTCAAATACATACTCTCCATTTGAAAAAAAAATTCATGTGCTAGTGTGAACATGTGATGATGAACTAATATTTTTATACGTAGTAATAAAGATAGACAATCTTCTATCATGCTATAAGCCTCATAAAATACATGTATTTACGCACTAACAAAACTCAATGGCGAGAATTGTAATCTTGCCACGTGTAAACTATCTCGCCACGTGTTGCCATGTCATCTATTAATAATTATACATCAATGTTTTCTCATAAAAATTTATAATTTATTAGCATTAATATTTGAACCCATAACCTCATATTCATTAAAATTAAACTTTAACTAGCCACCGCTCCAATGACATCTTATGATGATAAAATTGTATTAAAAAGTGTTATTCATGTTCATAAATTCTAAAATTTTAATGGTGAACTCATATGTGTATATTTTAACAACAATATGATTGTAAAATTAGTTTCATTTCTTTGATCAGTTACTCAACCATAATTCATATAGGTTATAGTTAATTAAAATATATAACCCAAAAATGCAAAATAATTTAAAGATTATTTCTTTTTAACTACAAAATATGTTTACTAGAAGGAATTTATTATGATAGCTGAATAATAAAAAAAATCCCTCTGACAAATAAAACAAATTGATACAATATATCATTTAGGTTGCTGCACATTAAATAGTGAATATTGATGTTCAATTATATTTAAAATATTTAACAAATGATATTATTATTATAAAGCAACCAACTTATATTTCACTTGCTTTTTGTTTGTTATAATATTTTTACATACAAACAATGACTCGGGGCATCGCCGCCCGGGCCAAAAACTAGTTACTTTGAATTTCTCATATAGAACTTTTCTCTTAGTGTATAGCAATTGTTTATAAATACCATACAAACTTCTTCAAATTAAAAGGAAAATCCCATTATAAAAAAGGAAAATGGTACAAAGTATTCAACTATCGAATTATGAGAATATGGTAGAGTTACACTAATACATGGAGTTTAAATATTAGAGGTACAATGAGAATTTGACATAGTATGACAAAGAGGTTGGGTTTTCAACATATTGAATTAAAGGATGATGTCCTGAATTTAGCTAAGGTTGCTCACTTGAAGAACTATGGTAGAATTAATCTTGACTTGATTGTTAAAGATACCAACAGTTTTTACTCATATTAAATAGTTCTCAATTTCTAACATAAAATTAAAGCTAACTCTAATGGTTGTTTTTGGAAACTAGCTTACAATTTTAATAAATTTCATGCTAAAAGCCAAATCATTGGAAGATAATTTAATAATTAGCTTGGCTAAGCTAAGCTAATTAGCTTAGAAATTAATTGTCTCTAATGAAATATTAATTATTTTAAAATAAAGTTGTTTAATAAAGTTGAAAAAACTTAATGACAATTAACTTAACCATTGTGGTATAAATTAGATAGAAGAAAGAATAGATTTGCAATCCTAGACGACATAGCAAACTAATTTGATAATTAGCTTATTATTGGAGTTGCTCTTATAACCTTGACGGAATATTATTGGAGTTGCTCTTATAACCTTGACGGAATATTAAGATTGCCCGAAACTCTCTAGAGAGAGAAAGTTCTTAGAGTAAGAAAATCCTCACACATCAAATTTCCCCTTCTGACTTTTTCCTAACTTCTTCTCGTAGTGTTCCTTCTGCTTAAGAATTATCGTTTTCTTTCAAAAATAAAAAATAAAATGACTCGATCAGCAGTGCCTACTACCTTTGTCTATCCACATGTTATAGGAGAGGATTTTATCCCTCCTCCTCCTCTTGATGACGGTTTAGATTTAGATTGGAATTGTAGTGTTTTCGGTCGTTGCTGGGATGATAGAAATGATTTTACCCCCTACATGGTTCAACGACTTGTTTCAAGGTTTTGGCATTTGAGAGCTCTAGTTCGTGTTTTTCCCTATGGTCGGGATTATATTTTCTTTTGTGGTACTCAAGAGGATGTCGAGGAGCTCGACTCTAGGGGATGGGTTCACTTCAGGGGGGACTTGTTCGTTCTTCAACGTCTCCGAGCTCACACCGTCCCCCTCAATCTCAATTTGCATTTGGTGGATTTATGGGTTCAAGTGGAGGGCCTTCCAAGTCGGTATTCTACGCCGGAGATAGCCTCTACAATTTTGTCACATGTCGGTGAGGTAACTATGGTGGACGACTCTAATGGTCAGTTCCCAATTCCATACCCTCGTGTTAAAATTCTAGTTGACTTATCGTTGCCCTTGATTCCTGGTTGTTACTTTCCTACTATTAATAATCAAGTCACGTGGGTTCGATTTATATATGAGGGTATTTTTAGATTTTGCAAAAAGTGCGGGTTTGTCGGACATGGTAGGAATTTTTGCACATCGGAACAGGCATCAATTAACTACCATCTAGAAGCTCGCTTTCGTCGAATCCACGAAAGTGGCGCTCGTGTGTTATATGGTCCTACCGATACTAATTTATATTCCAATGCACTTCGAGGAATCCGTCCTGTTCGTTCGAATTGGACCACGCAAGTGTTTTTTGGTAATTATGATGATGAGGACCCGCTAGAGAATTCTGCAGATTCAAGGCCGTCGGATTATGATAGTGGTGGTCGGGGTCTTCCTTTACCTTCGGAGGACTCTCACTCAGGTTCTACAGTGCATGATCATGCTATGACCGTCTCTTTTCCTGGCCTTTCACCGCCTCCTGATCCAGGTGTTTTTCGGGGTAGTGCTCACGAAGTTCGCCGGAGACAGCTAGGCAATAATCGTTCTCAAAGGCAGCAATTGGAAATGCAAGATTATGTCGACAGCTCAACTCCACGTGTCAACCATGCAGTTCCAGAAGGAGTACGCTGGCATCATGAGGGGCATTGGGTTTCAGGTGACTCGGATGTGAATTCTTATCACTCACGTGAAGGGTGGCGGCAGTTTTTGGATTCTTCTGATGTTAACGGTTGGTCTGATTACTCCAACTTGGGCTAGGATCAGATGAGATCCAACAATAATCGAGTGGGTAGCCACAATTCGGGTTAGGACTTGAGATCGCGGATTGTTTTGTCTGAACCCAGTTCTCCTTCAACCAATGGTTTTTATTATAATGGGTACATTTCTCCCTCACTCTTGGGCCGACCCAGTTTATCAGAAGATCCATATTATCAAGCATCTCAAGTTGTTTTGAACTCGGATCAAGTGGTATCTGCAATTAGTTCGGCTTTACCAGGCTTCTCACCTCCTCCTATGGGCCCTTCTGGCCCAATTTTTGAGGATCCTTTTGACCCAGGTCCGAGCAATTGGGATGGGAATACGGTTGCAGCTTCCCCTTCTCCGTCCCTTTCAGCTTCTTTTCCAGTTGATAAGTCGGGAAATTCTAGGTACATTGCCGACTCCTCTTCGGAGGCTTTTGAGTTTCTTTCAACTCTTGAGCCCGTTAATGATTTAGCTTCGAGTGAACATGATGTGTTTGGCCCTGATTCGCCCTCTTCGAATTCAGATTCGGCAGTTCATATGGAATGTTCTCCGCCCCTTTCTCCGCCTTTAGATATTGTGGTTTCCTCACCCCCGAAAGCTTCGTCTTGTTCTCCTTTGCGTAAGGTGGGAAGCAAGATACGATCTTATTCTAGTCTAAAATTGAGAAAGAGTGGAGAGAAGATGTGGGAATGGGTTAGACAACACGGGCCGCGCAAGAGGGCGGGTGGTGTTCTTAATCCTTCAGCCCCGCCAATTCCAGATGACTACCAACAGCAGCATCACTCGGATTCAGCTTGCCTTCCATGCTTTCTTCCGTATAAGAAGCGCAAAGCTGAGCCTACTTCCTCTTCTCCTGTTTATTCTGAAGGATCGGTGACCTCCTACGAAAGGTCACCAAATGCGGGATGAAGACTGCTCTTTGGAATTGTAGGGGTTTAGGACAAGCGGACTCCCCTAAAATTCCTTATATCACAAGTTTAGTCCGCTCTCATGTTTTGGACTTAGTTTGTCTTTTGGAAACAATGCTTCCTGTACATATTGTTGCTAAAAAATTAGCATCTTTGCCTATTTTGGGTTGGTGTGGTATAGATGCTGTAGGACTTAGTGGTGGTATATTTATATGTTGGTTCTCTCCTATAGGCCTAGTTCCTGTCTATAGTTCTCAGAATTATATCTTTGTAAATTAGTTCAAGGAGATGCAATAAAATATGTGATATTTGTGTATGGTTCGCCTCATGTTGCTAATCGTTTGGAGGTTTGGAATCTAATTAGTGATATCTTAGAATCTGTTTCAACTGTGGTTGTTATTGGAGAATTTAATCAGGTGGAGTATATGTCGGATAAATTGGGTGGAAATTTCTCAATTCCAGGACAATTGGATTTTATCAATTGGCGCATGGGTTTAGATTTGGTGGATATTCCTTTTTCAGGTCCTCATTATGCTTGGACTAATAACAGAATAGATTCTGACCCTATCTTTGAGCGCCTAGATCGAGCTTATGGTTCACCTGCCTGGTTTAGGGATTACCCAGACACTAAGCTCATTAATCAACCTATCTTATTTTCAGATCATGCTGCTATTATCCTCAATGATGCGGCTGACACTGATATTATTAAACGTCCTTATCGGGTTGAGAATTGGTGTCTAAATGCCCCAGCCGTTCATGACATTATTGTGTCAATTTTTTCCATGTTCTTCCCTGATTCTCCTATGTATGCTTTATCTCGAAAACTTTCTGTTTCTCGAGACCGGCTCCTTGCTTGGTGTGTTTCTCACAAGAAAGCCTGGGGTATTAATTGGAAGCAATTGGTATTCGATGTGTCCCTGGCTTCTCAGTCTCTTTGCTCTCGAATGGACAGATGTTTATTCATCTCTACCAAAAATGAAAAGGTAGCGGAAGCACAGGCAGCTTATATTTTCTGGCAGCAACAAGCAAAACTTAAGTGGGATACTTTAGGTGATTCGCATTCTCGTCTTTTGTTTTCGTCGGTGCAATGTCGGAAAAGAAAAAAATAAGATTTTGGGTCTTCGAGATTCGACTGAGTGTTGGCATCGCGATCCCGATAGGATAGGTTCCATTATTCAGACTTTTTATAAAGAGTTATACTCGGCGACTGATTGTGCTTCCACTCATGATTCGGATTGGTGGGATAGTCTTCTTTTACCCACCCTATCTCCTGACCAAAAGAGTTTTCTTATGGAGCCTTTTACTTCAGAGGAAATAAAGGCTGCGATTTTTAGCATTGATGACAGTAAATCTCCTGGTCTGGATGGTTTTCCCTCGGGTTTTTTCAAAACTTTGTGGGTTTCGGTGGGTTCTTCGGTTATTGCGGCGGTCCGACATTTCTTCTCTCATGGTTATATATTGAAGGATTGGAACCGTACGTTCTTGACTTTACTTCCAAAGGTAGATAATCCGGAATTTATCTCTCAGTTCCGTCCTATTAGGTTGTGCAACGTGATTTACAAGTGCGTAGCAAAATGTCTGACTGGACGTCTTCGCTCAGTTATGCCAAGTTTGGTGGCTGATTTTCAGAATGCTTTTGTCCCAGGCCGTCTTCTTTCGGATAATGCGTTGATTGCTCATGAGGTTATCTCTTACATGAACAGGTCAAAGGCAAAGAAGAGATTCTTCGCAGCAATAAAATTGGACATGAATAAGGCTTATGATAGGGTTAATTGGGATTTCTTGTTTCGTCTGCTCCAGGCCTATGGGTTCCCTCCGTATTGGATCCACATTATTCGTCAGTGTGTGTGTACGGTTTCTTATCAGGTCTTGGTTAATGGGAATCCTCTCCAGACGTTTCAACCTGAGTGTGGTCTTCGGCAGGGTGATCCTCTATCTTCCTATTTGTTTGTTCTCTGTATGGAAATCCTTTCGGCTATGATTAGGAAAGCTGAAAAAGCTTCTCTTTTTAAAGGAATTTGTATTTCTCGTGGAGCTCCTGCGATTTCTCACCTTTTCTTTGCTGATGATTCCTTAGTTTTTTTTTTGCAAGTTTCTCCAGAGGCTTGTGAGAATCTCACGGCTCTTTTATCGGAATTTTGTCTATTGTCAGGTCAGGTGATTAATTTGCAGAAATCTTTTGTTAAATTCAGTCCTAATACTCCTACAGACTATAGGGACTTCCTTGCTTGAAGTCTTAAACTACAGTGTAAGTCGTCCTTGGGTTCTTACCTAGGTCTGCTTGTGGATTTGGGGCGAGGTAAAGTCTCTGAGTTTAGCTATCTTATAGACAAGGTTGTTCAGCGCCTGTCTGGTTTAGCTTCCATGGGTCTCTCCTCTGCAGCGAAACTGGTTATTATAAACTCGGTCATGGTTGCTTCCTTCAATCATGTGCTTTCTGTGTTTCATGTCCCTTCGTCGATTTGTTCGAAAGTGGATAATTTGTTGGCTCGCTTCTGGTGGAAGTCGGATCAACATTCTCGAGGACTTGCTTTACGTTCTAAATCCCTGTTACATCTCCCTAAGGGTATGGGTGGTCTGGGTATTCGTAGTCTTAGTTCGTTCAATTCTGTTTTGTTGGCTCGTCAGTGTTGGCGTATTCATCATCACCCCCAGCTTCTTATCTCTAGGCTTCTAACAGCTAAGTATCCTTCTCTTCGTCTTTTCCAGACAAGGAGGATTCCTGGAGCCTCGTGGGGTTGTCAAGGACTATTGAAAGGTCTGTCTGTCTTATCTGAAGGTTTAGCCTGGAAGGTTGGTTCGGGGTCTAGGGTTCGTATCCTTGAGGATTCTTGGGTTCCTGGAGATCCTATCTCTTTCCGAGATAATGGTGAGGCATTTGTTCCGTCTCATGTTTCTTATATCATCAATCCGCGTTCTTACGCGTGGGATTTATCTATGGTCCATCAGCTGTTTGATTCTTCTATTGCTAGTCGTATCCTGGGCTTGGAACGCCCTAGTAGGCCGATGGATGACTTTGTGTACTGGAAATTTTCAAAGGATGGGAATTTTACTACTAAGTGATCTGCTTATGCAATGCTGTGTCGCCATGTTGATCATTCGGGGGGTATTTCTTCTTTCCCATCTACATGGCGGAAGAAGTTTTGGGGTTTACCTCTCTTGCCAAAGATGCAGTGTTTTTGTTGGAAAATTCTTCACAATGCTTTGCCTCTTAATGGTGTTCTGTAGTCCCGGGGAGTCCCTGTAGATCCGACCTGTGTCCTCTGTTTCAGTGAGCAGGAAACTATTGATCATTTGTTTCGTGATTGTCCCTTTGTTTCTACCCTCTGGGCTACTGCTCCTTGTATCTCGCAGGTGGTTCCTCGTAGGGATATGTCTTTTGCGTCTTGTTTTGTGGATTTGATGTTAGATTTGAGGCGTTCTAAGTCCTAGGAAATCTTGGTCAGTTTGGTTTCTTTTCTATGGGCCATTTGGAATGTCCGTAATCATAAGATTTTCCGACAGGCTATTTGTTCCCCTTCTTTTGTTATGCACTTAATGCAGGAATGGGTTTCTAGAACTTTTGAGGCACAGGATTTCAGGGCTTTAATTCGAACAATCGCAGTTGGTTCTCGCTCCAGTCCTGGGCCTTCCATTTTGTCCTGTAATGTTCGCTGTTTTCCCGGGTCTTCTCCTGATATTTGTCTCGTATTGGACGGAGCTTTCTCTTGTCGGGATCATTCAACGGGCGCTGGTTGGATTTTTCGTCCTTTAAACTCGGATTCAGTTTTAGGGGGTGGCTCCAGAGCTTTTCTGTCTTCTTCGGCCCTTCATTCTGAGTTGCAGGCTTGTTTTTGGGCTCTTAAGGCTGTTGTTCGTCGTGGGTTTAGGTTTTTGTTAATCTACACAGACTGTACCACATTGTTTACTCTACTTCAGGACAAGGGCAGTAGTGATATCTCGTGCTTTTGGTTGCTTCAAGATATTAAGGATATCATTGACAATTTTTTGGTTTGTGAGATTCGGAAGGTTCCTCGTCAGTGGGTGGTTCTGGCTCATTGGTTGGCAGTTCAGGCTCGTCGCTTGTTATCTTGGTCTTTTTAGTTTTTTCTCTTTGTCTGTTTTTTTCTTAGTCCGTCTTGTCAAAAATAAAAAAAAAATAAAAAAAAAATATTGTTAATTACTCTTATTATGTTTTATTGCAAGTAGCTATCCAGATTTCTCGAACCCCTCTTCAGTCTCATCTTTTACTGCTAACTTCTACTTCTGTAATTATTCGTTTAGCAAAGCAGGGAATTTTCTTCCTTCCTTTTTTTCGAAACTCCCATAAATGGGCGAATAATCTGCTAATTAATAGTGTGAGTTTGGAGTATAAATGTCGTTGAAACTCACACCCTTCAACAAGCCATACGTTATAATACCACAAATTTCCAGAAATTCCAGCAGTAATTTATGTTCAAATATGTTTAGTTTGAGATACCCACCTCATATAATTACCCCTAGTTTAGAATCCATTCATCTTTCCAGAAATTGCAGCTCAAGATATGTGGTTGTAAGTTTACTAGTTAATATTTCTCATTAAAGCTATAAATTTTCTTTAATTTTTGGTGGAAGTTTGATTAGTTCTGTTGGATTTCTTGAATTGTTAGGTTTGTGGGTTAAAAGGTCCAAGACCCAGATATCCTCGGGTATGGAAGACCCAGAAGAAAATCGGGACAATATCCAAGTCTGCTAAGCTTGTTGATTGTGTAAGGTTACCCTCCTCTTGTTGTTTCATTGAATTATACAATTGTCTTGATATACCTAGAAAAAACCAAAAATGTTATTTTTGGGATTGCCATGTTGTAGGAAAAAGCTAATTTTTTAGATTATATGTTAAGGGTTAGGCCTATAGGGAGCTAAAAAGGGGTATGATGTAGTCGGGATTTGATATGCCGTATTGGTAATATGGTACCACTCTCAATACTTTATCCAACTGAGCTAGTGGGCATCCATACGAAGAAGCTATAATTATTTTTTATTAATTGTCCGAGTTGGTGTGGTTATTCTGGATTATATTGTGGCTGATATTTTGCTTATGAAGATGGTGAATTACTGAATTCATTCCCGTCTTTCGAATTTTTGGAGGTTTAAATTGTGTAGTAACATTCTTGCAATGTCACTTATTATTCAAGTTTTGTAAAGGAGGGTATGCAATCAGGATAATAGAGAAGGTTTAAGTTGGGAAGGATGCAAGCAATGAGTAAGAAGAGAGGAAGTGTATGTGGGCTTTAATTTTGAGTTGATTAAGCCTTCACGTGCAAGATTTATGAGTATTGATATTAGGAATGAGGTTTTGTTTCGCTGCATTTTATATAATTATCTAAATCAAATGTCTAGGGATAGTAGGATACTGCTCCTTCCTCCATGTAAAGTACTCAACACATGTCTGCACGGCAGTTGATGCCGGGGGTGTGGATACATGTATCTGAATTCTGATCATAGCGAAGTTAGTTTGGAGACCCTTGAGTTTCTGGTTTGATGTTATGTTTCACATGAATGAACTCCATGTCTTATTTAAATACTTTCAATGAATGAAAGTTTGCTTTCCTGGAAGACATAAGAGGGGCTCTCCAGCTGTATCTTCTCTTTGTTTGTTCCATTTTCTACTTTTGCTGCTTTTGAACAACGATATTAATGTTGATTATTACAGATAAAGGGTTTGTCAAATGTTAAAGAGGAAGTATATGGGGCTCTTGATGCATTCATCGCTTGGGACTTGGAATTTCCTCTCATCACAGTAAAGAAAGCATTGAAGACCTTAGAGTATGAAAAGGAATGGAAGAGAATAATTCAGGTAGAAATCAGTACCAAAGATCATTTGAAAGTTAACATGAGGATTTTATCACTACAACAAGCTGATTGCCCATAAATGTAGGTGACAAAATGGATGTTAAGCAAAGGTCAAGGACGGACAATGGGAAGCTATTTCACATTAATGAATGCATTAGGGGAGGAGGATAGACTTGATGAGGTTGAAGAGCTCTGGACAAAATTATTTTCAGAGAATCTGGAAAGCACACCTCGCATGTTCTTTGACAAGATGATTAGCATATACTACAGCAGAGAGATGTACGACAAGATGTTCGATGTATGTTCAATCCTGCCTTAGCTTTTTTATTATTTCCTTCTATTTTAAAAGCTGTTATGTTCCAATAATTTATTCTTTGTTCCATGGTAATCACGTGTTATTGCTTGTTTAGACGGTATTGGTTATTATGTTAGGGTCACCACATATATGATATATGTACCTGACTCTGTTGGACTTAATTTTTACAGACTGAGTGTACTCTTAGATGAAAGTAAACAATCAGAACACCAAAAATATCTAGACTATATGGAGTTGTAGCTATTGTTTATGAAATGCTCATGTAACTGAGGTTATCTCTAAAGATATTTATGATTCCTAGCTCCCATTTATCTTTGACCCACTACACAATCAGGATTAGAAAAGCGGACCCAACTAAGTGACTGATGATACTGCTTAGTATCAGTGTGTACAATAGGCTATAGGTCTGGATGAATTTTTCCTTCACGTCAGTGATTCTTGTGTCAGAAGGTGCAAGTAGAGTATGTGAGGGGTATCCAAATTTTGGTGTTTGCTTTGGCTTGGAAATATCTTTAGATAAACTTGTTTTATGTGATCCACATGCATGTAGAAAGTGCAGTGAAGCATTTTTTTCATTTTTATACGTGTGTGGATTGCATAATTTGTGACCTTTACAAGTCTGTGAGCATTAATTGCCCATTGAACATTATTTTGGAAAGTAATGAACACTTCCATAGTTCCATTCCTTGAACAATTTGATCTAGCACATTAGCGCAACACAATATCAACGTACATAAGCTTACCCTTGACATATTAAGGCTAAAGATGATGCATTGTACTAAACCACTTTCCTCTCATTTATTCGCTGTCTCTTAGTTTCATCTTTCATCCTCTTGAAATGAATTTCTTGGATAAGTAAACAAATTGCACTTTATTTTATTGCTTCAAAATAGGTGACTTGAGCAATTTAGCAGATGGTAGGCGGTTTTCTTATATTTACAGTACTAATGGTAAAATTATGTTTCAAATTGTATAATGCTTTAATTTTTAGTGCCACAAAAGATACATGGTTAGACTCTTGCTATAAGTGTGCATTGCGATGCTTCAGTTTTATTTAAAATCCTATCTTTAATAAGAGTGTATGACTTATTTTTTGTAGGTTTTTGCTGATATGGAAGAGTTGGGTCTTCGGCCAACCACTTCAATTGTTTCAAAGATTGGAGCTGTTTTTCAGAAGCTTGGGATGATGGACAAATATGAAAAGTTGAACCAAAAATATCCGCCGCCTAAGTGGGAATATCGGTACGTCAAGGGCAAGCGTGTCAAAGTCCGAACTAAGCTGCCTGATGAATCCTCTGATGAAAATGTTAAGGAGTTGAATGAGCAAGCAGAGTCTTCTGATACTGGTATAGTTGCTAGTGATAGTGACAAGGAACATGACGAGCAACTAGATGAGACTGCAGGATGATGAGGATGATGATTCTACCAAAGCTAGGGAGTAAATGTAGTTAGCTGATGTCTGTAATATAGCACATATAGCATGTTACATAATGCAATATGGTTGAGCTGCTTATGAACGAGGAATAGGATATGTAGTCTCATACTCTCATAGTGTAAAAATAACTCTACTTTCAGAAATGAATGCAGTTTCCTTGTGACTTGTGAGTAAACTTGTATTCCTCTTTCCTAGTAAATCTTTCTTCTTTCTTCCCCCCCTCTTTTTTTTAATGCTCAAATGCAATAATGAATTTTGTAGCTTGCCAAAAAAGATGTGTGTAACTGCCAGCTTATCTGGAATAAAAAGAATTATGGAGACCTTCCAAACATTACTCGCAATCTAATAAAAATTATATAATTGGTCCCTATCAAAAATGTATAAATTGATCAAGCATCTCAGATTTTGTAAATTTTCGCATTGCACTAATAAAAGTAAACCCCTGTTTGAGAGAAGTTTATTATTCTAATTAAATCTGTGTTTCTATTCATCCTCTGACTCTGAACCTTCAGAACTTGACTGCTTATTCTTCCGATGAGCATCACCATTTGCAGTGGTGCCCTTCTTTGTGTCTTGTTCATCTTGTTCGTCCTCACTATACTCACTCTCATAATCGTCATCATATTCTTCATCCTCAACTTCTTCTTCTTCTTCAGCCCCATCCTCCAATAAAGGACCCTCTTCTGTGATGACACCACCCCTAGTGCCAGCCCTAGTCCTCTTGAGAATCTTCACCTTCAAACCTGTCTTAGTGTCGCATCCAATCCAAGAATCACATAAGCAGAAACATGTCATACTATAGTTACCCTCTGCTGGGGCCTGGAACTTCCCCATCACGAGGCGGGACCCTCCCTTTACTTTCTCAACGGCTTCCCTAACCGCTGCGCTGGTTTCTCTTGCACTGGCACCTGAGACTTCCATCATTTCCTCGATTGCCTTGGAAGCAGTAGTTAAAGCTGTAGCTTCATCCATGAAGTTGACCTTCTGGGAAAACCAAACATTATTGGAGTTCTGGTCGGCAAGGAGGAACCAAAAGTTTTCATCCTTGTGATTCGGATAATAAGGGGCATGGGGAAGAGCACCAATCAAACCATTAGGGCGTTGAAGTTTAATCCAAGCTTGAACTGTCACAATGTCACCCTCCTGTATACCCTCTTCACCTTCTGTTTCACACTTGACCTCCATAGATAGGGAGGGCATTATTTCAAGTACCCTCTCCACATCCTCTACTTCAGCGGCAGAAAAACCAGCTACTTGGGAAAGCAGGTCTGTTCGCTCTTGTTGAGTCATTTCTCGAAGCTCCTCAAAGGTCCGCACCTTCTGCAAATATATCACGTAAAAGCTTAGATCAGGTCTACATCTAACAGCAGCAAGTTATAAAAGAGACAAGTTAACAAGATATGCCTTACCTACAGTAGCTCATTATTCACAAAATACATGCAAAAAGTTTCACTTATTTAACATGTTGAGACTATTGTGATCTGCAACACCCAATCCTCCCACTGCATGCATATCATACAACTCTTGCTACTACTATGAAATTGTTTAATAGGGCCAAACCTCGACAATCCATTAAGTGAATTCTCTACTCTAGTCAGGTTGAAAATTGTATCCAGGTAACAACTGCTCACCACTGCTTAGGCTAGATCTATCATTTCTACAACTAGACGCGTAACAACCTTTGAGTAGATTATTGCAATTAAATCCTTTTTTACATTTTATTTATTTATTTTTGGGGGGGGGGGGGGGATATGAGTTGAATAATGATACAAACATGATAAAAATCTCAACTCGAATTTCCCACAAACCTTGCGAGCAATCTTTTTGGTAACAGCCTCACTAAAATGTGGCAGCTGCAAAAAAGGTGCAATGCCTTCAGTTGACCCTCCTCCAGCTTTTTTAGCGCTCAAAGGAACAGCCTGTACAAAAGGTTGACCATAGATAGATCAGAATCTGCACAGCATGAAGGATATAGTCATATAGAACAAAAACTAACAATCGCACAGCAGTTAGCAAATATAAAACCTACATAAGATCAGAAACTACGAAAGAACCTACAGCAAGTCAGTAATATGATGCTGACTGGTCATGGGTACTGGCGGATGCATATTGCAAACACATTCACCATCCAGAATCTCGTAACTGATCCTTCTTTTTTTTTTTTTTTATATATGTATATGAAATTATTCTGCGTCCAAATAGTTAACATTCTCAATGATCCCATTTTCCAAACTACAGTAGCTAAATTTGGATACCGTGAACTAAACATTTTAATCTAATTTAGGGACTCATATAGCAGCTTATGTTAAAAAACTTCAACAAAAGCACTAAAAAGATTTGCATATTGTATGAGCATATACTGAATAACTGGAATTTTGTGACAAAAATCAATAATGTTGAGGAGAAGTGTGTATCTTCCACCATCAAGAGTCAAGACCATGATTAAGGAGTTTGTGAACACATCACTGTTGAGGCACTGTGTGTGGTGGGCAAACAACTGAAACAAGGGCATTTTTGATATAGCTTTAACCCTTGCCAAGGCCTGTATACAGCAGGGTAAAAAAAACTCCAAATTTTGGCATAGCATTCGATCTACATATAATTCAAATTTGATTAAAGAGAATGGAACGTGAGGAAGTGTTAATCCTATGTCCTAGAAGCTTTATTCAGCTCCTGAATTTCGTCTCTCTGTATCCAAGAATATTCTTAACCTAAAAATGCAGACCAGGACTAGCTTATAAAAAGAAAGCCATTCAGAATCAAATATGATTATTACATACACCTAAATATAGAAGCATCCATTAGATGTGGCTGTTCAATACAATCAGATTACCATGTATAGCACTTCCATAACAGAATCTCTCACCCAAACAAGATTAGAACTATGACAAGTTTGGTGTGGGGAGAATAATACAACATTAAGATGAAACGTCGTCATAAAGTTCAGGATATCTAGGAATTGCAGTACCTGAATAACACACTGAGAAAGCTCGACAACCCCAATTGCAGGCCTAAGCCACCCATGACCTTGAGCTGTGCGTGGTATTAGAGCCATCTGCATCATAAAGTAAATTATTAATGAAACAAGAGAACATCTGCAAATAAGTGTAAGAAAATAAATAACCCAAAAAAGGACTGGAACAACCATGGCAGAAATGTAACACATCAGAATTGTAAACTTGACACCTAAGCCAACAATATATGATTGACATGAGATTAATGTGGAAAGTGGAAGCTAAGCTGAACAAGTATGGTCAATCTACTACTACTACTACTACTTAAAAACTTTGTCCAATTATATTTAAAAATAAATAAATAAAATAAAATAAAAAAAATCCCGATTTTCCCTTGATAAAAATTGAGTTCACATAAGATAGAGAACTTTGTAAGCACTACCTTGATTGAGCACTTGTTTTAATAAGGATATATATTTGAATCCAATAGACAAATAATTAATTATAATAATTAAAACTTTGGTTTTGAGTTAAAATAAACCAACCTCTGGAGTGCCCCTTTCCCAAACACTTCGGAGAGTTTGGACCATTTATTATCATATCATATCTTTGGACCATTTCTGGAAGGGGCATCTCAAAGTTGAGAAAATACTAAGTTAACTAGAGTTGGGATAATTGAAGAGAAGGATAAATATCCTAACTATTATATGTCTAGAACAAAGTAGGCTTATCAAATGCAGGAATTGCTAGTTTATTCCAAAGGTCTAAGTTATTATCAGCATATATTGAAAAACCTACTAAGACAACAGGAAACCATAAAAAGGAATAGAAGGAGCACTCATCGGCATCATCAATAGATCAGAAGTGTGTAGAATAACAATACACTAATCTTCAGGTGTCACACTCTTACAAAAAATCAAGGGTTCATGCCATGCAGTGGTATTATCATTTGCCAAGTGCCAGGACACAGGAAAGCTTTGAATTACCTTCATCAACTCCTCAAGAAGACGAGGTGCAAGTTCCAGGACACGTTTCAGATCACCATTTAGTGTTGGAGG
Organism: Chenopodium album; assembly: GCF_948465745.1. NCBI lineage: Eukaryota > Viridiplantae > Streptophyta > Magnoliopsida > Caryophyllales > Amaranthaceae > Chenopodium > Chenopodium album. Next base: position 3,633,206 of record NC_137838.1, read on the forward strand.
AAGGCCTGCTGTTTCCCTTGTTAAATGGGCTTGAATTAACAATTGTGTCTAGCAGAAAGAAATATGTTGTGTAAGAATTCAACTCGTAATTTTATATTTCACACCTAATTAATTCGAAAATAAGCTCCCAAAAGTACCTTAACTAGTGGAGGATGCTGCTTTAAAAATTTAGCTTGCTCTTGTTTGATGTTTTTGCTGTCTAAATTCAATTCACTCCTTACTAACAGCAACAGTTTGTGAAGTGGTTCATCATCAACTCTTCGGACTGGAATTTCCATGTATTCAGCCGCTTTGATGAATACATCCAAAACTTTGCTGAATAACATAACATACACAAAAAAATCAAACATAGCAATGCAAGTTCAGAGGTGTACCATGATGTCAAGACATAATAATTAAATGGTGTGACATCTAATGAAGAGAAAGTAGGAAGCAAAATTTTAGTTCAAGGATTCAGGCATGTTGAAAGGTGGCATCCAAATGAACCAAACGGGAGATGGTAAAGATCATTAAAGGGAGAGTAAACAAAGAAGAGGTTGACCTATTAAGAATGACAGTGAACTATTGAAGTGATTAGACAAGATTTTACACACCCACAGTTTACTCAAGTCATGATCCTTGAGAGGGGACTGACAGGGTGTGTAGGTGTATTTTGTGGTAAGTAGGGAGCTTTCACAAATTCTAAGTCTATAGTAAAGGAGGTTATGACTTTTCCAATTAGTTTTCCTCCATTTCCCTTCCAGTCCATAAGCAGTGGAAAAGTCATGATCCTTGAGAGGGGACTGACAGGGTGTGTAGGTGTATTTTGTGGTAAGTAGGGAGCTTTCACAAATTCTAAGTCTATAGTAAAGGAGGTTATGACTTTTCCAATTAGTTTTCCTCCATTTCCCTTCCAATCCATAAGCAGTGGATAACTGGCTAATATCCTAGTAATAAAATTAGGGAGATCCAGATGTCCCTTGCAACTAATTCTATGTAAATTTTACAACTTAACACACTCCCTTTTCCTCACTTTAATTGCTTCTCACTAACTACTACTAGTCAAATATCACCAAACTCACAACCACTGTGTTTGTTATGTTTGTTTCTCATAGAAAAGAAACTGTGTTACCACTTTCTCCATTCCAAAAAATTAAAACTCCAAAACTGATAAAACCCACAAGTCCACGACCCATCCATGAAAAAACTGTTAAAACAAAAGGAACACTTATTCCTTCATGTAAATGGATATAAAAATGTAGATATGAGTTATTTCAAAAAAAAAAAAAAAAAAAAAAAAAAAAAAAAAAAAAAAAAAAAAACCAATACTCTGGACTCAACATGTTGAAGCAAATTGCATTTGAAAAGTATGCAAACACTTTGATACATTCTTAAAAGGGATACAAAGGCAAACATAACAGAGCAGAGAGAATATGTTACTTGAGAAAACAACTTTGTCGCACGTCAATAATAAACAGTGTTCCTATCAGTTCAGATTAACACGGATAAGACTGCGCACATCTGGACCTTCCAAACCTCACTCTACAGAGCAGAGGAAATATGTTACTAAAGAAAACAACTTTGTTGCAAGTCAATCCTAAACAGTGTTCCTATGAGTTCAGATTAGCAACTTAGCAAGATAAAGACTGCACACATCTGGACTCTCCAAACCTCAGTCTATGGTATAGTACACATTTGGTTGTGTTGCCATTGCATTAACTCGCTAAGTAAGCCATGGTGTGCAAATGACACTATGAAAGCACTGATAATAAAAGGTAAAGTGTAAAAATATAAAAATAAACTTAAAATAAAAACAGATACGTATCAGTGATGATAGTAAAAGCTTTAAGTATGAAAAGTACCTCGGGGCTAGTGATGGTTTCATCAAGTGATAATAAGCCAAAAGTGTCTGATGCATGACATAATTCCCTGAGTACTTGGCTGACTTTGAGAGATAAATAACAGCTATGACCAACGGCAACAAGATACAGATTCCAACAATCCAAATTAACAGTATCCCGCCAGATGCACCTTCAATATTTAATAGGAACTGAGGGAGAGCTATTCCCATTTGGAATCCCTGCAAACATCCAAGACAATAATTGCAATTACATGTTCAGTATATACCTGGCTGACAGGCGGAGAAAAACATGAACTCAAAAAACTAATGAAAGAAGACAATATACTTTTAAACAGCATATAAGATAACGTACCTGTCTCCCATCTGGATGACCATATTTTTCATAATTCTCACGAGAAATGGGATCAGTCAAGGCCTGGTAAGCTTTTGAAATATACTCCACAAAATACTTGTTAGCCTCTGCAAAGAATACAAAAGATACCAGGGCATTAGGAATAGGTAGGCAAACTAATCAACGAGAAAAATTATCATAGCATCAACACAAACAGCTATATATACCAGGATCTGGATTTTTATCAGGATGGTACTGAATAGAAAGCCTCCTATAAGCCTTTTTGATTTCTGAATCAGAAGCTCCAGGTTCCAAACCAAGAATATTGAATGGCTCAAACACTTGAGCCTGAATACCACCAAGCAAGAGAAAATAAAGTAAAGGTCAAATCTATTGACAGCAAAATTTACATTGATACATAGTAAAATTTCAGCACTAATCACAACATGTGGAGCGTTCTATAGGAGCAAATGACATCAACCAAGTGACCTTTTAAATCAGCTAAAAACATCAATGATTCCCACTTGCTAAATATACATACCTCCGCACTCATATTTTTTATATAATAAACCAAGAAGGCCATGATAACCCACAGCAACACAAGAGTCATGTTACTCCAAGTGGAAAAGTTTGAAATCTGCACATTCAGGAACAAAATTGAGCAAATGAAAATTACATTGAAAGATCATTAACAATGTAAAACGGATGAACACAGTGATCACAAAGACACAAACCCTTTTGAATAGTGATTTATGATATTTTCCAGACCGGGTGCATACAGCGCATTCGCAATGTAAGCTTTTCGCCTTCTTCTTAGCAGCACGGCACAGTTTTATAATTGTGTAAGGCACTAAAGGTAATGCCATCATCGTCAATATAAAAATTGGAAACAGTGAACTATTTTCTTCCGAAGCGGCCATTTCTATTCAATTCAAGATAACTTATATGAAACCCTAATCCCTGCAAAAAATGATTACACAAAAAATCTTTCAATATCATAAATCAAAGCCTGCAACACATTAGCAACCAAAGTTGACTCAATTATCAAACTAGACTTCAACAATTACATTTAATTCTTCAAGAATATATAAACAATTAGTCAATGATTCAAATAATTCAAAATCACCTCAAATAACCCTAAATTGACAATACTGACAATTGAATGAACGATTAACACTAGATTGTGAAATTGAAATTCGATTGATTATTAAAAAGGAATAATCTTTTTACCTCAGAAGCTGGTTCAATGGAGGAGAGAAAGCACAAAAGCCGCTTCAATGGAGAATTCAGAGAACGCTTCAATGGCGGAGAGGGAGAGGGAGAGGGAGAGGAGTGCAGCGAGGTGCAATCGTGAAATAGATCTAAAGTGAGAAAGGGAAAATAAAGATCTAGTCTAGTCTAATACAATGGATTATTATTAATGATACGCCTATAATAACGACTTCAATGGTGTTAAAAAATTAACCCGATTACGGTTTACTACGAGTACATACATTTCTCACTTAATTAAACTGTTTTTACCTATAATAACGACTTTGTAATAACGACTTTAACGGTGTCAAAAACTAACCCAACTACCTATTATATTTCTCAAATACTCATACCATTTTAAAGTATGAGTAATTTAAAAACTTTTTTTTTTATTTTCACATATCTTAAAAGTCGTTTACTTCGTTATTTCATTTGATTTGAATAGATTAGTATGAAATTTTATAAAAGGAGTTTAACCTAATATTAAGAGCCGTTAAATTAGTTATTTCATTAAATTTAAATAGATTGGTATGAAATCTTATAGTATGGAGGAATCCCGCCTATCTTAAGAGTCGTTTAGTTCGTTAAATCAAAATAGATTGGTATGAAATCTTGTAATAAGGAGGAATTCCGTCTATCTTACGAGCTGTTTAGTTAATAAATTGGTATGAAATCTTATAATAAGGAGGAATTCTACCTAATTTAAGAGTCGTTTAGTTCGTTATTTTGTTAAATTAAAATAGATCAGTATGAAATCCCATACTAAAAAGGAATGAATTCTAGATCTCATATTTGTTGGAATGGTTTTTAGTTTTTTACATTAATCTTTAAGAAGTAATACGGGCATGAGAATCTCATAGGATAGGTAGTCAAAGTCTTGTATAATACGGACTTTTTGTAATTTTATTGTAAGACGATCAATTTAAGGATAACTTTAACACTCTTAAGAAAACTTTTAATTAGCTTACCATAGTAATTAATTAATTAATCCTATAATTAATTAACAACTACTCCCTCCGTCCCATAATTACAGGCAAATAAATCTAAAAATTACGGTTTTTAAGGAGAATGGAAAAAGTAGAGGAATATTGTATGAAAAAGATAAAAAGTGAAGAATGTTGTATGGGAATAATAAAAAGTAGAGAATATTGTATGGAAAAGTTAAAAAGTAAGTAATGATTTTTTGGATAGGTGTGTATTTTGTATGAAAAAGAGAAAAAGTAAGTAATGATTTTCTAGGTATGTGTGTAATTTGTATGAAAAAGCTAAAAAGTAAGTAATGATTAGATGTTATTTTTGGTAAAAGGAGGAACATTTTGGGACACCCAAAATAGTATATTTGCCTGTAATTATGGGACGGAGGGAGTACTTTCACAAGGCCACAAGCCACAACTACTTTTTGCCGAACATGCTCGATTTGACTTGTACACTTCATCTTAGTCAATCCCTAAACCCTTGGTCTATCCTAACTCCTAAGCAAATGCTCGTGTCTTTCACTCTTCCATAACCTCCTCAAGTTTTTTTCTACACACCTCCTCCACTTTCTTCCAAACCAATGAACATTACCTCATCTTCATGTAAAACCCTCTCGTTCTCTCTCCTCATATCTTCATGGCACCACCATCATCATCCTCAACAACAACAACAGAATCCCAAAATTTCAATCATCTCATCTTCAACTTCATCCAATCAACAGCAACCAACTTCTCTTCTCTAATTCCCCACAAACCCAAAACGACGCACTCCATTCCCATCATTTCTACACCCTCTACTTCTAAAGTTTTTCTCCCTCTTCCTCTCCCTTTTTCTGAGTCAACTCACCATGACTCGCCCTCTTCCTCGGGTTCTTCTCACCGGGTTGCACCGCCTGAACCCGGGTCGGGTTTCCCGTCAATGGTTCGAATTGGTGGGTTGAAGTCCGCCGGAAGTGGCGCCGGTAGTGGTGGTAGTGGGCCCGCTTTTGTGGGGCAAGTGTTCAGTATGTGTGATATTACTGGAACTGGTCTTATGGCTGTTTCTACTCATTTTGATATACCCTTCATTTCTAAGAGGTAATTTAGTTATTCACTGATTATTTGCTTTGATTTTGATTCTAAAGTTTTAAACTTTAATTGGGTTTGTAATTATTTTTGAAATTTTCATTTTTAATTGCTTAGTCGAATTGTTGAAATTTCAATTTTTTGTAGTTTACATTGATGTTTGATAGCAATTGTAGTGTTCCATGTTGGTTAATTGGGAAATTTGTTGTTCTGGTGAGTGATTGTTGGATGCGCTGATAATTGAGGTGTCTTTTCGGAGATAGATTATTGCAGTATACTACCCGTCTTGAAATGATAGTGGCCTATATTATTTGGCGTGCTATGCTATTGTAATATATGATTAGATCATGCACTCCGATGTGAAATGAAATGAGAGGGAGAAGCAGTGGGCAGGAAGCAACCATTACCGATGGGTTGAAATTTCAATTTTGTGTAGTTTACATTGATGTGTAATAGCAATTGTAGTGTTCCATGTTGGTTAATTGGGAAATTGGTTGCTTTGGTGAGTGATTGCTGGATGCGCTGATAATTGAGGTGTCTTTTCGGAGATAGATTATTGTAGTATACTACGCGTCTTGAAATGCAACCATTACCAATGGCTTGTGATTGAGTGCATTTTTAATTGTTAGTGTCTGTGGGTTGGGATGAATTGACCATTAATTTCGAATGAGAAGAAGGGGTGGGGGGTGGGGGGGGGGGGGGGGGGGAGGGGAGTATGAACTAGTTAAAACTTGACTTTTTGGTTGTCTACTTGCCTACCAAAATGTTTAGTCTCAATTTATATCAGGTAGGGTTATGCCGTTACTTTTTTTTTTTTTTTTTTTTTTGAAGAAGGTTATGCCGTTACTTAGTAATGGTTAGTTGTTAGTATAGCAGATGACTTCTTTTGTGCTAATAAGTAAGCAAATTTTGCTAAGGTGTGGAGCAAGGACTAAGGAAAATTATTTGGCAAGGTTGGTAGGGATGTTATGTACTAATGGTGTCTAAACATTTGTGTCATGTTGGAAAGTTCTGTAAACTATCTTCTTTTCTTATTCCGTGCAACATAGGGATATTTTATGTCTCACAAATAATACTCATTTGTTGCATATAATAAGAAACAGATGTAGTATTAGAAAATGGTTATTATGATATTGGGGATGTAACCCTAGTGTTTGAGGGAATTCATAGTGTCTCAAGGGCCTTCTTGGTCCCCTGTTTACATCATAAACTCTGTGATTTATGCTCATTTGAACTTAGAGCAGGATGTTGTCTCATTGAATTATTTTCAGTTTGGTCTGAAATAGAAGAGTTTAGAATGAACAAGTGATTAAATACTTCTATTGTTGCAGAATCATGTTATTGTTCATGTATGAGATTTCAGTATTGCACGATTATGAAATATTGACAGTCTATTTAAAGGTGCACTGGCCCATGTTTTAATATACTGTCTTGCTGAGTCAAAGGCATTTCCCACTTTTAGGCACAAGGATGATATGCATCAGTATTCAGTACAGTTGGTGTGAATTGTTATTCCATGAACCAAAAATTTAGGTTATTCCGTCTTGTATGGGGGGTTGCAGTTCGGAAAGACTTTTGTGTTTGAATGAGGAAGGGGTAATGGAGAGACAATCAGTCAAATCAAAGAGCATTAATGTGAGTTGTTGACTAGCGAGAGTAGATTTTGGGGATGATGCCAATGTCTGATACTACGCATCTGTTATTTGCTATCACGTACAGCACTTGTCATAGCTTTAAACTTCCCCCCTTAGTTTTGTGCTTCATTTTGTGATAATTGATAACCTGCTTTTGCTCTATGGATCCGTAGAACACCAGAGTGGATCAAGAAGATGTTTTCAGCTATTTTAAAGAATGACTCAGGCCCTGTCTTCCGTTTTTTCATGGATCTTGGTGATGCTGGTATGCTATTTAATATCTACCTATCTGTTCATATGGTTCTATTTTATCATGTTTGTTTTGCATGCTTCTTTGTAGGAGTAGATCATACCTTCATTGCAAAATCTTCTCTTTTTTCTTTGGTTTAGTACCCTCACTCGGTTTTTAACTTTCTTCTTCTTCTTCTTCTTCCTTTTTTTTTTTTTTTTTTTTAAACTCAAAGATGAATTCTTAACTGATGTTTAAGTTGCAAAGTGTGTTACTATCAGATTATTATTATTATTTTATTATTATATTTTCTACGGCTATTTTGTAGTGGCCAAAAAATGTACATCCTGCTAATAATTTTCATTTTCTTAGTTTCCTATGTTAAAAGGCTGAACGTTCCTAGTGGCGTTGTGGGTGCTTGCCGACTTGATTTAGCATATGAGCATTTCAAGGTATGTTGATCACCTACCATCAATTCATTATTAGCTTTTTTCAATAAGGTGAGTTAGGTTGTAGAATGTGATGCATATGTTTAATCTATCATGGGGGAGAGTTGATTGGTAGTTACATTCTCATCTTTCCAAGAATGTTTATGAATGTATTTTTCTGCTTCATCTGGTCCATGTTTCATGTGTATACGTGCTGTGTGCACACTCTTTTTTTTTTTTTTTTTTTTTTTGTTTGTATGTCTATCTTCTTGCTCTAAAGTACTGCTGAACTTCTTATATGCGCAGGAAAAACCTCATAATTTCCAGTTCGTTCCAAATTCAAAGCAGGTGAAAAAGCATTGTTGGACTTCGTATAGTTGGACTTGTCAACTCAGGAGAAGTTCTGTGAAGATTTTCCTTGATAATCTTTCTTCTTGTAGGTGAAAGCAGCTAGCAAGCTTCTAAAAGGAAGTAAATTAACTGGCAGTGGACATATTGACGGTGTTCCTGTTTTCTCAGCTCAGAATCTAGATATTGCAATAGCAACTCCTGATGGAGTTAAGTGGTAAGCTCTCCTACTATTTAGGACATTACCTTTTAAGAATTTCAACTGTTATTTCCATTGTAGTGCTGATTCCCTTGAGCCTGAGTCATGGAAAAAAGATGGGACCTGATTCATATCTAAGCTCTATATATGGTGCAAAATAAGTAGAGACTAACTCTTTAAAAAAAAAAATCACAGTTTATTGTCAGAGTTTAATGTTGGATTCCAGGGTTTTTATTTAGTTGGCGTAATCATTGTACTACCATGAAATGGATTAAAACATGATTAAATAATATTACTTGTAATTTTGGAGTGGAGGACAAGGGATATTAAACTGCTAAGATGAGATCATAGGATGTGATGATGTCTAGGTTGCAAAGAAGTGTACATAAATGGTGTAGAAATAGCTATTATGAAATATGTGAATGCAGCAAGTTGAACTCTATAACTTATGTGGAGGCCGTGAAGGAGATGTGGATGCCTTTCCTCCTCCCCCCCCCTTTTCTTTTTCTCTCTTCCCTTGAGATGGTATATTGGCAGGGAGGTAAGTGGGTTATGTTTTAGAGTTCTGGAATTTGATATCATTTTTTTGCGTTAAAGCTTATTGGAATTTGTTAATGTAAAATCACAATCTTCTGCTACCAGGTACACTCCTTATTTTTTTGATAAAAACATTCTGGATAACATTTTAGAGGAATCTGTTGATCAGCATTTCCATTCTTTGATTCAAAGCCGTCATGTTCAACGGCGGGGCGATGTTAGTGATGATAACTTTGCAGCAGAAATAATAGAAGAGAGTGCAGAGAGCATATGGGAGCCTGGAGAGGTGAGCATATTTGTCTTTCTTTTTGATCTGTAAGTACAACATAAGCACTGCAGTAGTAAAGTTCAGAAAAAGTAGAACCAACTTTAGCTTATCCAAAAAACGAATGTCTATGCTACGTTCATGTAGTAATATATATATTCTTCAATTTCATCCTGTCATCCATATGTTTTTTCTCTGGACTTCTTTCTCTCCCTCTCTTTCCTGTTATACGAAGTTTATTTCTGTCATTGTGTACTTGTGAAAAATTCCACATATTATTACCTATAGGATATACATAATCTTGGATTAGTGTATTAAGATTTAATTATGTGAAGCAAGTTAAAAGTAAGAACCACCAAGCTGCTTTTACAGTATGGTCTATAATTAGCTCAAGCTAATTGGGTGATTACAAATTTACACTTGATTCAAGGGCTAAAGAATTTCCAACTCCCTATTCCTAATGCAGACAACTTTTTGTGATCTTACTTTCTATATATTCTTGGAATTTTGCTTTCTTTTGAGTTTTAACAAAATTATTAATAGGTACAGGATTTGATGGATGAGATGGGCCAGCCTGGAATACCCTTAAGTGTCATATCAAAGGCTGCTGAAATGCAGCTTTCATATGCTGTTGACAAAGTGCTCCTGGGGAATAGGTGGTTGAGGAAAGCCACTGGGATCCAGCCAAAATTTCCATACATGGTTGACTCCTTTGAGAGGAGGTATAATTCATAATGCTTCTTACGTCCTTCAATTTCCCTTTCGTGGAAGCCTGTTTTCTATGTGGGAGTTGGAATGACTAATGCGTGCTTCATTACCAACATTGTGCATGTTTGATTGGAAGTGAGGTGAGAGAAGAAATAAAATGATACTTTGTAAAATTTAGCCAAAAGTACCCATCATGTTGTGATTCACCATCTTTGTTAATTACCACCACACAAGCATCATCTCTCCATCTTGTGAACCCTACCACCAATTGATGGAGCATTGGCAAACAATGAAATTCGCTCACATCTTATCAATTCTTACACGGGGCAAATAGATTTGTTTTAAAAAAAAACTTCCTTTGTTACTATGATCACTTCTTGTTTCCTCCCTTTGCCTATCTCTTGGTTACCACTCATGAATTGGTGCCACTGTATTCATTCGCTCTGTCGATCAAGAAGTTTACAAAAGTATATGCTCTAAATCAGCTCTGAAGAAGTGATTTAGGTTGAATATAGATTAGCCCAAACACCTGTACCATTTTAAGCACAAATTATTTATCTTGCTTGTGTTCCTTCTTTCTTTATCAAGGTATACCGCAACTTACTTAGTATTTGGACAATCACGGCTATTCACTTTTTGACCTTGTAATAATTTATGCATGATCCATATAATTATTATATTGGTTCAGATAAGAGAATCAATGAGATGGTGGGTATACCGAATTACCGAGAACTCAGTTAAAAGCTTTACTCTGTTTGGGTTTTGAGTCTGGGTTTCATTTGTGGATAAATAGTCTATATGTGACACCACCGCCATTTCCCCACCTAGTGAGGAGATTTTCTTGTATGAATATGGAGATATGTATCTTCAAATTTAACTTGAATTGGATTACATGATTTGTAGTTTGCAAGACAACTTTTGAGTGTATACAAGTGATTGTAAATCTAAACAGCTTTTCTAGGTGGAGGATCGTGGGAAGATAAAAGACCAATCACATGGTATCTGCTAGGAAGCTTTGGTGTATTCAATGATCCAGTATCTAGAAAGCTCAAACTAAGATGTGTGTGTGATCAAATCTGCTACTTCTTATTTAACAAAACTCTTTAGTCTGATACTCTGATGGAAATGGACTGTAGGAAGAAAGGGGAGAATGTGACAAACAGGCATAGAGGGGCTCTCGCCTTTCTTTTTTGATTAATTAATTAATTATTTATTATTTATATAATAATGAATGTACGTCTGCTTATTCATGCAGGAGTGCTGTTTCACGGTCAAGAGCACTTAAGGTAGCCACCTGTTCTGCAAATTCTGATAGGGAAAGCCTAAATGAACTGCCAGAGCAGTCAGCTTCGGCAAAGCTAGGACCAGAAAATAAAGATCGAACTACTGCTCTGGAGCAACCTGATCTCCCTTCTCCAAGGAGAGACTGGCTAAGATTACCTTGGCTGAAGCCTCAATGTGAAGCCAATAAAGAGGCTGATTCAAGGTTTTAACTCTTTACTCTGCTGTTTCAAAACTTTCTGTGAGCAACAGACTTATAGATTCGATTTTTATTCTGTTCATCTGACAAGATGCTTTGTCTAGAAACTTTGGCAATGAAATTACTCATCTGAAAAAATAAGGGCTAGAAACCACTTAAAACAAAGAGTTGGGGGGGGGGGGGGGGGAGGGGGGAAAGAGAAGAAAAGAGTTGCTTTTGTTGGAGTTTTCCTCTGATAATCTCTTCTTTTTGTTAGGTTTGTAGATTCACCTGCTGGTCATGTGAAGGAAGAACTTCAAAGTAGTCCACTTCTCCCAAGGATTACGATGGTTGGTATTGCTACAACTGAGCCTGGTCAAATGAGCAAAGCCTCAATAAAGAAGACCATGGAAGATTTAAGCAAGGAATTGGAACAGGAAGGCCAGGGAAATTCTGCCTCTAAGAGCTCAGGAAAGTGTTGCCTTGAGGATAGAGATCCCCTTTTCGTAGCAAATGTAGGGGATTATTATTCAAGCATGAGTAAGTCAAGCTCACCTCGGTGGCTACGTGGTGTTCACAGATAAACTCTTTATAGGTAACTGGGGTATTTTAAGCTGTACATCATGTAATCGGGTTGAAATGAAGCTTAACGTGAAAGCAAGCATTGGAACTTTTTATTGATTGATTAATGGAGTTCCTCGCTGCTTATAGACCACGGTGGAGGTTAAGTAAAGAATGATGAATACCAAACTTAGAAGGCAGCTATGAAGAAACTTAATACGGAGTAGTAATAGAAATTGTTCAGAAGGTGCAACTACTGGAGAAATTATTTAAGAGATAGGAAGCTAAGGGTGTTAGGGGTTCTACGTCGACTAGGATACTCATTGCTGTACAAGTTTAGGTTGTACTGTATTGTATAATAAGATGATCGTTTTGAAGTTCTCCATTCTTGGTTTTCAAGCTGAAATAAAAGTTTATGAGTTTATCTTTAGTTCTTTACCCAAGGCCCCAAACCAAACTCGAGATTTTTGTAAGCAAATATTCCTTCCTATTTGCGTGTGTAGACCTACACCCACCGCAGCTGCATCCATGATGCTACCTAAAACTGTCATATGCCTACGGCCTACCCTTCACCATCAAAGCCACTCTTATCTCACTGTTCCAACTTACCCACCGAAACTGCCAATCCTAAACACCAAGGTCGAGAGAGAGATCGGAGAGCTTTGTTCGGCTATATAACCAACCCACCCACCGTCCAAGAATTGGTTGTATGCTTGTATCTATCAACCTTCATTCAAAGACAATTCTCAAAAAGCCTTGGTTATTAGTATTGAGCCCCAGCCGTCCTACATATGGTGTAGCACTTTTTTGGCACTAATTTACCAAACTCAAAAATAAAGTGTTTGAGGATAATGTTGAATCATTTGATAGCTCCTCTTGCTAAATCCTACTACAGTAAAAAGAGCTGATTGGGTGCTTTCTGGAAGCAGTTCCCGCATTTGCTTTTACCTGTGCTACTCGTTTTTTAAACATGTTTTTTTGCCAAACTCATCGCAGGTCCCTCATTGTGTTACATTTGTCAACTTTATCTTATGCACCTGAAAGCACTGAAAATGAGCTGATATTGTATATTGTAATGAGGTGTGTGAATGTGAGCGCAAGGTCAGGGGCGGAGCGGGGGGGGGGGGGGGTCTATTGGGGGCCATGGCCTATTGACGGGATTTAGGAACAACAATTTTGGCACTCTTAACGACTTAACCTCTTAAGTATGTAAGTTGAAGCTATAACGTGGTCTATTTCTAATGGTTGCACAGCTTGTTGAGTTCATTTAAAAGCACATCTCGTGGTTAATATGATAATAATAATATGAACTAAGAGACAGTTTCAATGGTTACAAACCTTTCATATTTGAACTTTGTGTTATCTACCAAACACCCTACAAATATAATTATAACAATAATTAAGAGAATAAAACCATCATGTCCAGTCTTGTAATATGATTGTCACACATACAACTGAAAGTATATGGTGTGTATCCAACAAATTACTGTTAATGAGACTTGAAAGAATTAGGGGCCCACAGGCCCATTAAGTATCAATCTTGTCATCCTATACTATCTTTAGAAGGGCCCAATAAAGCTCTTCATTTGCGGAGTTTATAACTCATAAGTCATAAAGCAATGAGTCAAATCCATTAAGTACCAAGCTTATCTTGTGTACTAATGAAAGTGACACAAATGAGCGACGTTCTATGTTCTTTTTAATCAAGGATCACCAATGTGAGATAATAAAGGTGATTTGAGTGAGATTGACAAAACATGTAACTAAAAATTCTCATCCACTCATACAAGAAATTATTATGGCACGTCAAGGTGTCTTATCTGAACTTATCTATGTTTCATACTCTAAAATACGTACGTATATATAGTATGTATTTTGTGACTTGTGAGTGTGTTGTTATGATTAATACTCGATACCTCTTATATGAACTTATAAACCTGTTTCTCGGAGCGAACTAGCTAGAAGTATATATGGTTACACTCACTTAGTAGTAGAGGAGTTGACTTTTATAAGGTATGTTGAGCAATGAGCTAATGGAAGTGAGCGTTTACTTATGCTCAAAAGTTAGTAAAAGAAGTGCTGGGAGTCCTTGGAACTTTTGTGAGTTGCAAAGAAGAGGAAAAAAAAAGCTTATTTGTAGCATCTTACCTATGAATCCTATGATAGTTAGGCACTTAGGCAGAATAACAAATGGTGTTAGTTTAACAATCTATTACTCAATCATCAGGGCCTTTGTTATAGTGGCACATAGTGCGTTATCTTCTATCATTGTATATATATGGTCAGGATTATACAAATGGCCACAATTGTTTATCATGTTAGCATCCCTCTATTTTTACTACCATTTTGATCTTAGCTTTGCGCTATTTAGATGAGTTAAACTTTACGAAGTAAATTTTTTTTTTACTGTTTCATAACATGTGAAAATTATGTTATTATGTAAAGTATTAGCATGTATTTGATTTGCTTATATTTACAAAATATGTATTGTATGCAACTTAGATTAAAGTTGTGTATTGGAATATGAGGTGGAAAATTCAAGTGGTACTACAAATACATAAAGCAAAGGAAGCTCATATGGAAGATCCATAAAACTTGAACCTTCTAGGTCGTTGACTTGTTGTTGACTCTTGTTGTCGTCGTTGACTTTCTTAGTACACTTTGATTGTAATAAAATCATTAGATGAATATAAATTAATAACAATAGATCGGTGAATGATGATGATATACAAGTGTAGTCACTCTAAATCACATAAAAATCAACTTGGTAAAAAGGTAACTGTTTACGGATATTTTGAAGTGATTAAGCATGTTATGTTATGTATGATACTCATATTATTTGTATACAAGCAGACAAAGTGATTCTAAAAAAATCTACTCGAAGCCTAATCCTAATATTGGTATAAAATAGGTTTGACCAATGTCTTTTTTACCAACCTGTTATAAGAAAAGAAGAAAAATGGACACGAGATGATCAAATTGACTACCAATAAATAAAAATTCTGATTCTCCCCAACTTTATACTATTATATAGTTTTTATGTGATTAATTTTCTTTAGCAAATAGGGAGGAGAGGAAGTTAACATCAGAGAAAGCTAGCTAGCTTAGCTTAGCTAGTGGTGGTCCCGTGGCTAAAATTTATTATTGAAGCATATTTGATATATTCTCAATTTATTGAAGCATAACATTATTTACTTTAATTGAATGTAGTTGTAGGTCTCTGTATCATGCCTTTTTCTTAGGGCTGGCAATCGGATCAGGTCGGGTCGGGTTCGTGTTCGGGTCAGCTGATTTCGGGTCAGCCACCCCCTGACCTGAACCTGATCCGTTTAGCAATTCGGGTTGAAAACCTCAACCTGAACCTGATTTTTTCAGGTTCGGGTCAACCTGAAAATGACCTTATTTGACCTGAATTTTATATTTTTGGGTTTGAATCAGGTTTTGACCCGAAAATGACCTGAAATTTATTGGGTTCGGGTCACCTTGAAAGTAATCTGGTTTAACCCGATATTTTAGCTTGGGTTTAAATCTGGTTGTTTTGACCTAATAAGGCTAATATTGGCCTAAACAACCTTAATTTTATAGGAAAACTACTTAACTTGTAAACATTAAGATATTTTCATTTTTCAAACTAATATTTTCAAGCAAAACACCGACATTATACAATGAAACTAGCATAATTAACAATTACATGCCAAAATAAAATCTACCTACTGAATTACATACAAATTAGAATTCAAAAGCTAAACAGATTTCATATAACATAGTTCTTGAGACGATGTATGTCAAGGCTTGTCATCCCTTTCACCCTTTCAAACTTCAGGATAGATCCATGTTTGCTGCAAAAAAATGTAAAATGAAAGCAAGTTAACATCAATAATACATGTTGAAAACAAATTATATGGACAAGACGACAACAATAATAGACATGCAAAACCCGTATACAATGAACTAATCAGAAATATAAACAAGACCATTGTTCCCTGAAAAACAAATTAAACATGAACAAGACCATATAATTTAGTAAAATCGTATAATTATATCAATAAATAACAAATCAACCACAATAAAAACAAACAAGAACAACAACAACAAAGATCTAAAGCAAAATCAATTTTAAAAAGAAAACAAAAACGTATAAAACAAAAACCAAAATGAAGAAATTACCTTAATGGTTGAACGCAAAAAGTGATGAACATCTGAAGATAGAAACTGGAAAACTCAACGAGGATTTGAAATGTTGAGAAAAGAGTTAAAGAAAGAGAAAATTAAAATATGAGGAAGGAAGTTGAAAACGGAAGAATAAGTGAGCAGTGTGTGAGAAAAAGTGAAGTAGGCATTTAGGATTTTAGGGTTTTAGTCTACTTTAAGATATAACATGGGCTTGGGCCGAATTTTATTTGGTTTGTGTAGAAATTTTTATTTTTGTTTTTATTTGTAGAGTACATATCATCTTATACAATAGATCCGAAAATAATTTCGGGTTAAGTGGGTCGTTTTCGGGTTGAGATTTCCAACCTTAACTTAACCCATTTAATTTCGGGTTCGGGTTCGTGTCAACCCATTTAAGTTTTCGGGTCAAAAACTTCAACCCTAACCCGCTTTTTTCAGGTCGGGTTCGGGTCGGGTTTTCGGGTCGGGTCAGCTTTTGCCAACCCTACTTTTTCTATCACTTTCTTCGAATGATTTTTATCTATTTTTTGTTTTTCTTTGCTTTTTTTAAAAAATAAAATAAAGGTCAAAATGGCTCATTTCATGCTTCAAATTAATTCTCTCGTACTTATCATGCTTGCCTTCTTCGACAATCAATTTGCATGGTATGGTATGAGTTAGAGGTTTTTTAAAATTAGAGAAGAATCGTTTTATCAATCGCAAAATTAGAGTTGATCATATTTTGTCTAACTTGATATTGAGATGTATGTTTTAGACATTTATTTTTAGGATCTGTTCACTTCAGCTTAATTTTAGTTCTGTTCAGTTCTTAATTTCCTTCTCTCATAAACAATTCAATTCAATTCAGCTTAGTTCAGTTCAATAAATCAGAACAGTTCCTTAGGGCGACAATGAGTTTGTAGAGAGAATTTGGCTAAACTTAATACTTGATTTAGGGCCTGTTTTGATTTACTGAAAATAACTGAAATGAACTGAATTGATTGGAGCTGAGCTGAATTAAATTGAACTGGACTGAACTAAATAGAGCTGAACTGAATAAAGCTAAAATGGATTGTTTATGAGACAAGGAAATTAAAACTGAATTGAACTGAACTGAACTAAAATTAAGCTGAACAGAACATGCCTTTAGTACAAATAAAAGATGGTTGGCTCAAAGATTGTTAATTAAGAGCAAAATTTATTAGAGGAGACATGAAACCCACTATTATATATATTAATATGCTTTTTATAGAACTATTATCATTTTCCCTAATAAAAGCATTATTATTCATAAATGTAAAATTTGAGGATAAATATAGCCCAAGGGGATGGACCACACCCCTTTGTTTGCCCCTGTCCCTTAGGGCCTTAGTTAGGCTCTAATGTCTTAGTGATCCTAAAAAGGGTGAAGTAATTTGACTCATTCTCCACAAAAAAGTCTAGATTATATATACTTTCGTGATCCAGTATGAAAATGACAGTTGCACATTATCACTTCTTTTCCAAATCGATCAGTAACCATTTAGTCAAAATCTCAACTTAATAAATAGAATTATATTGCTTCTATATACTTCTTAAAACACTTTTTTTTTTTAAACCTAATTTGGCAAAGAAAATCATTAGATCAATGTCTAATACTAATCATAAGACAAAGTTTTGCAGATAACGTAGTAGTATATAATTATCGAGATAAATTAAAAAGGTATAGATAAAGTTTTGTATGAGACAAATTTTTTAATCTATAATTCTGTACCGTATATTCGACTGACTTTCTTGACAAATATTGAAATATGTTACAATGTTTATAATTATACGAAGTATATGACTATATATCCCTTTATCTCAAATAGAACAAATAGGTAAAAGTTAGCTTTACACAAGCTTATCCTTCTACAATCAATATGCGCAACGGGGAAAAAAGGGACGGAGCTTGACCTTTCTCAAGATATGAAGTACCATAATCAGCACTATAAATCATAAGCAATAAGCTTTTTAAATTGTTCTTTTTTGGGTGGTTATGTGAGTCGTGGACTTGTGGAAGCCTATGAATAATCATGAGAATGCGAACTTTGGTCCAATACTTATAGTTTTATATTTTTACATGTGTCCTAAATCTATATAAAAGCTTATTATAATGCCAGTATTTCTACTAATTAAGTGTTGTTAGCGAGCTTAGCTTAGCCTTATAAAGTACACATAATTATTTGCTTTCTTTAATGTGAAATACACATCTCGATACTCTCCCCACCCTCACTACACTCGTTTAATGTGGAATAACACCTTGTTGATGTGATGAGTTTGTTACATACAACTACAATCCAAGTTGGCCGTTAGCAAATTCAAATGATATACTTGAGGAGAGTGCGTGAAAATTGAAGAAAAATCACGAGATTTGAACAAGCTTAGCTTGGCTAATCAGTTATTTGAATCCAAGAAAGTTATTACAAAAAGCCAGTATAATTGAACAACTTTATCCCTAAAGGATCTTTACCAAACTTGCATTAAAAAAAAAACGCATGCAATGCTTTGATCAACCCATTTATACAGATTTTAAAAATTAAAGATTGTTTGTTATAATACACGGAGTACAAGTATAATGTTATAATTTGGCATTTTGTTTTCCTCAAAAAAAAAAAAAAAAAAAAAATTTGGCATTTTGCTTAGCTTCACGCTATGTGCCCTTCATGCAAAACCATTTCATGTCATAACTTCATTGCTGATTAACGGCTCTACTTATTGCCTTACTGCTTTTCAGGATGATTCTTACCTTCCTTCCATTTTTGCGGGCGTTTTTATTTATTTATTTTAATGTATTTCTATATTTTTTTTTTTTTAATGTTATATAGTACAATGTACTGTCATCTGTTGGAACATGTGTTTTACTGTTTCTTATGTTTCTTTATACACGCAACATTTTATCTTTTTATACACTATTTATATTTTATTAACTCACTTTATTACTAATTTGTGAATCAATATTTTATCAATTGTTAGGCTCAATATATAATCTCATGATATCTATTTTTTTTCCATAATATACATTTAAAGATATTAATAGTCAAAGTTGAGTTTTGACTAGCATAAAAGTCAAAATTTTACATGTATTAATAAATAGAAAAAATACCGTGAAAGTCAAGTAAAAACCATTTCAACTCACTCCCTCCGTCCCTAGTTATTTGCCTCGACCCATGCACTATTTTGAGAGTTAAAGTTTATCAACTTCAACCTAATTAATATACCAGAAAAATTATTATCATATATGAACTCGTTAGACTTATTTTAACTCGTTAGACTTATTTTAACATGCAAATTTATTTTATATTTATCAACTTTTGATTTACTTCTTATTGCCTGTTGTAGTGATATGTAACTAAACATATCAATAGTTGAATTATACATATATAGATGTAACATTTTTTTTTTTTGAAAGCATATATAGATGTAACTTAATTAATTGAGACCGTTTAAAAAAAAAAGGAAAAAATTGCAATTAGGGTTGAATAAAAGAATACCACAATACAAGTAAGAAATTACGAAAATTTGACATTGATAATGCATATCTAATGTCGTATATACATATATTGACTACATCTGTATATATGACGACAAGATTATCATATTAAGTTGACACGTATATATATAAAGTATCATATCACAACAAACATTTGAGCTCAAAACTTTGTTGTTACTCGAATAATCTTTAAATTTGTCTTTACTCGGTCTTTTATACACCATCGCATGAAAAGTTATCTATGTGTCACTTAGCTTGTTCAGTTATGACGGTTTCAGATTTTATCAATCTTGTTTGTCAAAAGTTGAAGGGGAACAAGGAACGTAAAATGATCTTTTTGACTAATATTTTCACGTTACACGTGTATCTTGATAAGGACAACTATTTTCAAACCGCAGTTCTAAATTAGGGCAAATTACAACAATTTGGCAAGAATTTGGCCATAAATAAGTTTTTTGTTCCATAAAATTGTACACTTATTAGATTTTAGGTTTTTGAGTTGACTAGAAGCCAAGTTGATACAAATATATATAGTATGTATCGTAAAAAACTTCATTTTGACTTTAAATCATCACTGTCTGATCTTTACTCAGCTCGAATCTTGCTACTAATTTGTCATTAATTGGTCTTGAATATACCATCTCATGAAAATAAAGTAATCTATGTGTCACTTAGCTTATTCAGTTATGACGATTATAGTTTATCGATCAAAATTATATTGATCTTTTGTCAAAAGTTGCATGGAAGGGAGCAGGGAACTTCTACAGATCTTTTTAACTAATTTTTTTACGTTATACATCTTTTTTTAACGTTATGTATCTTGATAACAACAACTATTTTTTTTAATAAATTAAAATGCAATTCTAAATTAGGGCTAATAACAATAACCATTACCATTTTTGGCAAGAATCCATGCAATAATTTTGTTGTACTCCATACTTTTTATCTTAAATTTTTGATGAGCCGATTGGTTTCCAATTCCAAATCGTAAATCAATTAATTATGAAGCAATAATTAACACCTTGAAAAATTGAAAATATAGAAACATTTGAGTAATAACTAATAATATACGAAGTAAGTATGTAGCTCAAATGGTAAGTGAGTGGATTACCACAACAATCACCTCACATACCAATTACGGAGTAATTAATTCAATTACAATTTTTATACTCTTACTATAGTTATGTCCATATTATAAATGATATAATTGCATGAGGGATAAGTACATGTAGGGTTAAATCAATATAAACAAGCTAAGGTTGTGAAAGGAGAGCTTGTCAAAACAATGGTCCATTCTCCTACATGCTCAATACATCGAGCGCATGGAGTGCGCGTTGCCTAAGAATATATATCTTGTCTAACAAAAGTTAAGGATCAAAACTTTACCTTCACCCCTGTCTCTTTCTAGCCAATTTACTATACATACTGTGTGTATGATTGTATCTCAAATGTTATAATTTTTGTAGGTTATACATTAGGAATTAATTTTAAGCACAAAGATTTACATGTATATACGTTTTTTTTTCCTTTAATTTTCATATTTGTAAAAGAAGTACATACGACGTACATCATATGGCTTGTCACAATATGATTTGTCACAAATAGTAATATGTTAGGTGATATTCACGTACAAATTAAAATATTATTACCATAGGCACATATATATATGTTAGGAATTTTTATTTTGAGAAAATCACACCGTAATGTTTAGTTAATTTTCAATGTTTGTACTCTGTACTTAAACATCCATTCAATGAGGGCTCCGCCACCCTCCCTCCTAGATCTTAAACCCTCACTCGAGCCTCTGATGATCTCATTGATGATGCCATTAGCCATAGTCGGTTAGCCCTAGCTTAATGTACTACCATTTCCCTTATATTATGAAGTACAACATGCATACACCAAGAGAGCAAAGAGAGCAAAATAAATGTGGGAGCAACAACGTTATATTTGTACAAGAAAAGCGTGAGTAGGCAAAGAAATAGACAAAATTAGAGAAAAAGCAACCCGAAAAAGCAGTATATTTTGTTACAAAACCACTGGTTTCCCTCTCCAAACAAAGGCTATACCTTAAAACTTACTTTTTTTCATCACTATAAATATTTGTACATTTTTCACTACCTTTGTCATATCCTACCTAGTCTTCTTCTAGTCTTTCTGCTTTCATCATCCCTTAGTCCCCCACCAAACCTTCTTCTAAATATATTTTTTTTTTCTTCTCAAAAGTCAGCGCCTTTTTCTTAAAAAATAAAATTATTTTTTAGATTGTCACCCTTAAAAAAAAGTGTTTTTTTTTCTTTGTTACAAACATTTTTAATTTTGAAGTTTTCTATGGTTGTGATGGGAGAAGGGGAGATCAATGATAGTTGGTCTCTATTAGCCGTTGTAAAGGAAAGTTCTAGAAAAGCTAAACTTAGAGCAGCGCAAGTTGCGGCAGATGATAATAATCTAATGACAACGAGAACCACCACCACCGCCACCAACACCACTCCAGCGCTCGATTATATCAAGTTGGATCATAATGATTCTCAAGAGTCATTTTTTAATGATGACCAATTTGTCTTGATGAATAACTCGATAGGTTTTTTGTTACCATCAGGAGCAGCAGCAACTACTGCTCCTGCTGCTGATGAAGTCAGCGCTTTAGAGGACGAACTAAAAAAATTGTGCAGGCCTTTTTTGGTCCCTCAACCTCCTGTTGTAAGTAGTGACAAGACTGAACCCGTGGTCGGAGCTGGCGGGACGTCAAGTAATCAGCTCGTTGAGCAAACCTTGCGACAACATCTTAATCCAAGAAGATTTCATATCATTCCGAATCAGAATTCCTCTACTGTTCTTTGTGGTGGTCGTCCATGTAACTATAAAAAAAAGTAACACCATATAACTCTCCAAAAAAAAAAGTGTATAATGAATAAATGATTTAATACTTTGTTTTATTTTTTTGCAGGAAATTTGAGGATAGAAGAATGGTGAGGCTAACAATGGAGGAGTTATCAAGTAGCGATAAATGGGCATGGCGTAAGTACGGACAGAAGCCCATCAAAGGTTCTCCTTATCCTAGGTAAAAGTTACTTTTCGTCTGTTTTTAATTTTGCGAACCATTAATTAGTAATGTGACAACTAAATTTGAATAAAACTGAAATTATTTTACGGAGTAATTAATTTAATGGGGTTGTTATTATCCTGCAGGAACTATTATAGGTGTAGCAGCATCAAAGGATGTAGTGCAAGAAAACAAGTGGAGCGGAGCCCCATAGACCCGAATTTCTACATCGTTACGTACACTAACAATCATCATCATCCGTGTCCATCCATCCATCACACCACTAGGCCTCGGGTCAGGATTGCAGCGAGGTCTGAACCGACCCCACCACCCGAGTTAGAAGAGTCTCCCACCAATACCGTACTCGGACCAGGGTACGGGTCCGGGCCGGTTGGTAATGAGGTGATAGAGATTGAGCATGTAGCTGGTGATGATAGCTTTAGTAGTGGTGAAATGAATGAAGGCTCTTACAATTACAACGATCATGAGATGCTTACGATGCCAATGAATTCGATGTCGTATTCGGATCTTTTATCGGGTATGGATGACCTGAATAGTACTAATAATGATTATTACTCGTACTACAATGAGAATAATGTTGGGTATAATTGGGGATGTGACCCGAATGGGAAAATGGGGGTCCGAAAGGAGGAAAATGGGTCGGGGCATGGTGTTGGGATTAGAGAAATGTATGCTTCTGCTCCAGCAACGTTGGCTGGGGCGCATCAGCCGCCGAGTAATATGGGACAGAACTCACATAACAATATTTGGGATAATGGGATGATTAGGCCTCAAGGTTTCTTTTCTTAGCTATATGCTATAATTGGTTAATTAGTACAGTAATAGTCTCTAAAGAGAGAGTGACATGTGGGGAAGACCGGAAAAGTAACTAAAGGAAATAGTCGGTGTTTTTTTTTTAAAAAAAACAACTGAAAGTGTCTATCTTATAATCTTTTATCGAGGCTTTTTATTTTTAAGATGTATAAGATGACATGCGGCATAGAAGGTAGTTTCTAAGTTATTGGACAAAATTTAAATCTTTTTTCTTTTAAATTAATGTTCTTGTTTTATATGAGGATTCAAGTTGTTAGCCTTTAGCTTCCTTTTATATTATGTGATTTGTAAATTTTTCATATAAGTAATGTGTTGCATCCAATAGAGTTTAAAAGTAGATTTAATGAGTCAAATTTCAAGTGTCTAACCTTTATTATTTTTATTTCCCCTTTTTATATCTCTAAAATTAAAAACCATTATTATTCTGTCTTCTAATTAAGATGATTCATCATTTTCACAATAGCACCATCATGTAATCTTGTTGCAATTTAATCTATCATTATTGATATCATGCATCTAATTTGATGTACTAGTACATACACTCTAAGTTTGTAGTAATTACAACAACAAATGTATTTTTTCAAAGATCACTGTAGATTTTTGCATAAAACATAATGATTGTCTATGCATAAACAATGCAACTCTTTTCACAACTTGTAAAATGAGAAACGCAATTAAGGACCAGTCAAATTGGTATAGATTAGTCTTAAATAATTCATATATAGTTGTGAAGTACTTGTATATGTATCAATGCAGCTGTGTAAGACCCAATAAATTAAAGACCAATGCTTCCAAACTACATACTCATACTATGAATTAATATTTGCCATTTGCATTGTTGTTCTCTCAAATTCTTTAGGTTTTAGTATTATTAGACAGACAATTGAACATAAACGAACATTAATTAACAACAATATGACAAGAAAACATAATTTATTATACTAGTTGTATTATATTATCGACATTGTGCATTACTATAAATGAAAATCAGATTATACTGACACCGTATGATTGTCATAGGTTATAGTACGATTTACATTCATTATGATTTATATTTTATAAGGCAAACTAGTTAGTGACTTGGTCGTGCTGTCGTATTTTATGTCATCCACCTCCAACTGGATTAAATCTAATCTAAATTTTATTATTTAATCTTAATCATGCATTAGTCATGTAGATATCTTTTTTGTCTTTAATTGTTCAATTTGATATTGTAAAATAATTATATTAAGTATTACTGCACTTTTTAGAAGGGTTGTTCCGATTTCTCTTACTCTATATGATCTATGTATAATATATCTACTCTACAATATAAATAAGTTAATGTCGTTATTCAAAGTACGTAATATATGGAGCAATTATTGTCATTTTACATAAATGAATGTTTACCTGTAACTTTACTTGTTAGCTCGATAATAGGAACTCATTTGACTCGTTTAAAGACATAAAAGTACAAACTAAACCGGTATAAATTTCACACATCTATTTGCACAAAATACGCGCATAATCTACCATTGGGGTGGTTTTATACTAATGACCTACAGCTATGCAATGTTTCTACTCATGCTTATCAAAAGATTAAATGAGCGAATTTCCTATGTCATAAATTGAAGGCTCACGAGCAAACATTATATGAAATGATTAATTAATTACCAAGCCAATTTTACTATAATTGGAATCTAGTTACATGGTTGCGTGATACCTTGTTCAATCCATTTTCCTATCTTAATTTGGTTGCAGCAATAAATATGTTCAATTGAAATCACTATCAAATATTCCTATCTCCTCTTATTAAAAATATACTCTTAATAGCTTAAAATTAATTAGAATCATCAATAACGATCAACCCCACTTTTAGACATGATATATATTCTCATCTACAATATTTTCTGACCATGATCGACTCCATCAAAATGTAAAATCATGAGGATACAATAATTAGATCAAACTAGAAAGATAGATATATATAGTATGAATCTAGTAAAGAATGACAGTATGTAGTTCACATATTTATGGTCCTAGATAAAGGGCAAGGGCATATTATATGCACTTATGGGAAGTGGAAAGAGGCTTTTACGTAGTACTATTCTTGGAACATCATACAAATTGACCTATGCATGGAAAAGAATATCGACGATGGTGATATTGCCCCATGCACGGGGATTCCTTTTTTGTACAATGCTACTTATGGAATATGTAAGTGTATTTAGTATTTTTGTTCGAGTCACGACAAAAACTCTAGACTCGTAGTCGTACGGACTATACTGTATTCTCTCCATTTCTTATTTTTCGTACACGAGTATGTAAAGTTGTAAACTAGTTAGGTAGCTGTGTACTGTACCTGTCAGAGTGTCAGTTAATTTAGCTTATACGCTGTACTCCATACAATGGTATGGACTATTAAGTACTTAACAATTATGATATACTTTGTATTTTTTTTTTCCTTAGGATTAATAAGCCATTTTTATTATACTCCGTATATACTTTGTACGGAGTATTTTGCTGTATCTTGCTCTGAGGCGCTGTAGACATGTTGTGCTTTATAAGTGAAGCAACTGGGCTAGTAATGAAATAAAGGGCTGGGCTTTATTTCAGAATCTTTCCTATTTATCCAATGGGCTGTGGGCCTGTTCTAACTGGCAAGGAACACGCAAATTAAATTCAGTAAAATGAATCACAAACTACAATTCTACAAACTTACCTTTATACAAATTATACAAGTACAAACCTAACCTTATGATTTGTAATTGTGTAAATGTAAGATTAAAAGTTGCCACAAATTTTAAAAGAATTAGTAGAGAAAGTAAATGACTTTTGAACAAACACTTGAATTTAATACTACCATTACTACCTCTAGATCGTATTATATGCAACTTTGAAATTTTTTATATCTCACAAATAATACCTCAAAATTGCATATAATATGATCCGGAGGTAGTATTTTTGATGTCAATCGGTTTTTGAGATTGATCTACTCTCTTCAGTCATCTTAGACGATATATACCCATTTTCAATAATCTCTAAAACAATTAACAATATCTAGTGGGTAATGCAGGAAAATGCTAACCTACATGGTTACGCACGTACAATCTATCAACATAATACGAAGTTAAACAGAAAGAAGAACATACTTCTTCACGTTTCTAACTTTGGAACAAAACGTCTATATTATATGATTCAACATTTCCACGTTAAAATCCAGCTGCTGAAATGTATAGTAAGTCCAAGAGTAGCCTAAGATATTCACTATATTTCCTCTTTTTTGTCATCATGCCTTTCACACATTGTAAGCAATTTAATTAATTAGTGCCTTCCACCTTAAAAGAGATCTGATCAGACACCATATATAGCTCTCCATGACACCAATAAACACATATTCTATGGTTTCTTAAGTATATACATTCTTACGTACTGTTTTCTTGTTAATTGTCTGAGGTTCAATGTGACATTTGCTTAAATTACTGCAAATTAATTTGGTATGATCATCTCTTCTATATATTAATTTAATACTTGTATGAATTTCAATTTACAAGCTTTCGGTTTATGTTTATGGAATCCATATGGAAGTAAATTAAATAAGATCAAATATTGATCATGTAAGACATTACAAAGGATATAGGAGTACCATTTTGGCAATCCTTGTGTTAAATTGGCATTTTTTCCACTATTTTTTCTTGTTTCTTTTATGTCATTTCTTTTATTAGTTAGAAAGTGAAGTAACTCATCAATTACTTATTTAAAACACAAATTATGTTAAATGAAGCCTTATATAAACAACAAACCAATTTTCATTTCCACCATATTTGTATGAATAATTACATAATATCAAAGTGTCATGGGAAATGACTAATAAAAAATCTTCTAGGGAGGTGAGAGGATTGGTGATTTGGTGGGACCAATTAAAATACAATATGTTACGTCCACAATAAAAATACAATATGTCATCTATCATTCTTTTATGTTTATTTAATTTATTTCATCTGTTTCATATACTCCAAAGTCCTAACCACTACATTTGCAAATTGCAATGTGAAGGAACAAGTAATCAGGCAAGAAGTTATGCACAAAACTTAGAAAATGAAGAAGAAATTAACTTGGTTGGCACTGGGAATTCTACTAGTACAACTATGTTTGGTTGCGGGTTCGAAATCGAAAAGTGGTGAAAAAGACGTAATCGGGTATGGGTATACGGTGAAGTGGGCGAAGGTTGACTCCGGCACCCATCGGACGTTGACTGCCATACTTGAGCTTGTGAAGAATTCCTCAGTTTATGGACCTGATATTCAGCTCCTTTCTCTCACTGCCAGGTTCTTTGTGAACTCTTTTGTTGGTTATTTATTGTATGATTGAGCTACCTTGATTTCTTGTTCATATGGTTTACTCTATTAGTCTATTGTATTGTATAGTGCACATTCCATAATACATTTTAGAGTGGAATGTGATTATGATTGCCTTAAAATTTAATATTTCTTTATTAAAAAAAAAAATAAAGTTGACTAATAAGAAATAAAATTACATATGAAGTATAACAAAAATATACCATGTCGTTATGCATTTAAGAGCATACAATTTGTATACGTATCAACCTATGTAGCCATGTAGTTATAAGTTATGAATCTAACTAATTTAATAATGTGTGTTAGAATATTGAAAAAAAATACTGAATATGAAATCACAAACTTGAATAGTTTTAGGAACCTTATACTCCATTAGTCCATTCATATTTCTAACGGTCCATACATGTCGAATTATCAAACTAAAATTTACTCCGTATCAAGATGACTTACCATCTACATTCTACAATAGCCAAGGTCACATGCTCCATTTTCTCCATTTGCAATTTGACACAAAGTACAAGTACTTGTATAAATTCTATTTGTTCCTCAAAATACTACCTCCGTCACATATTATTTATAACAATTTGACATAAAATAGAGAGGAAAAATGTCTAATAATTGCAAATAATATGCAACGGAGGTAGTAATAATAGTAATAATAATTAAAAAAAAAAATCTCTATTTGTTGGGATTGATTTAATCAAATTATCATTTCACCAAAAAAAAAATCAAATTATGAATCCTTTATTTGACAGTTAGGTCAGTTCACTAACTCCCTCCCATTCCCAAATTTCCTTCAATTGGCAGCTTAGAAAACAACGACCGTCTACGCCTTCGAATCACCGACGCCAACCACCGCCGATGGGAAATCCCAGACGATATCCTCCACCGCAGTCAACCACCACACTCTCTCTCCTCCCTCCGCCGCGCTCTTCACTCACCCCCCACCACTCTCGGCCACAACCTCCACCTCTCCCACCCTAACTCCGACCTCACTTTCTCTCTCCTCTCCACCACCCCCTTCGGCTTCACCATCTCCCGCAAATCCACCGATGACGTCATCTTCGACACCACCCCTGACCCCACCAACCCCTCCACCTTCCTCATCTTCAAGGACCAGTACCTCCACCTCTCCTCCTCCCTCCCGGCCCACCGGGCCCATCTCTTTGGGCTCGGGGAACACTCCAAGCCCACTTTTCAACTGGCCCATAATCAAACCTTTACAATGTGGAATGCTGATATTCCTAGTAGTAACCCGGATGTTAATCTTTACGGGTCTCACCCGTTTTATATGGATGTTCGGTCTTCGCCGGTGGTGGGGTCCACTCATGGTGTTTTGCTGTTGAATAGTAATGGGATGGATGTTGAGTATGCCGGTGATCGGATTACTTTCAAGGTTATTGGGGGTATTATTGACCTTTACTTCTTTGCCGGGCCTTCGCCGGCCCAAGTGGTGGAGCAGTTTACTCAGCTTGTTGGTCGCCCTGCTCCAATGCCTTATTGGGCTTTTGGTAATATCTCACTTTCTCTCTTTCTTGTTTCTCCAATTTGGTAGTTTGATTCTGTTGTTCATATTTAATTGCTGCTTATTATATGGGTGTTCTGTTTGTTGCTGTCAAATATTCATTGTGTATGTTGCATTGTTGTAAGGATTAATAAATCTTGAGTTGTGGTGTATGTATTATATTATTTGTACATGTTTGTTTTCCATGTGATTTCGAGCTAAAGAGTGTTTACTATGGAGTACATCAATAAAACTTCTATAGGTTAATGATGGCTATGAAATTCTAGTGGTTGAAAATAGTCTTGGATGCACATTTCTGTATGATCAATTTCCACATTACTAGATTTTCATGGTTGATGAAAAGATGATCATAGGAGAATTTTACCATTACATCGGATAGGAACGGTCTTTATGCTGACAAAATGGGATTAAAGCCTAAAAGGAGTTGGGAAGTTTGGAGATTACTTGCTTACAGAGTGGCAAAATGTTGCACAAGTTACCAATTTGATAATTTTGTGGTGCTAGTCATTCCTTTGATGAATTATGGATGTAGTGGTTTATTGGTAATAATCTGGTTGGTGTGTTCTAAGTTCACTAAGTTACTTTCAGTATTGGGTAGAAGGCATTGCTGATTTCTGTCTCATGCTTAGTATGTGCAGATACACATTTTACTTCAATCTATCTTAGAAATCATTAAGTTTCATTAATAAAAGTCCGGAACTATCTACTCCTGCTCTTTAACTAATTAACTGCATATGCGTCTTGAAAATACTGCTGTTTGGCAAACGTAATACTCGTAGCTTGAGAGTAGGAAAATGAGAAGACTGGAGTGGTTTTGTTGACAGCGGAGCTGCTGTCATGGACATATTAGGCCTCCTTGCAGTCAATGTTTGTGATCTGTCTTACTTAGGCATAAGTTTATGATAGTTGTTGTGTTTCCTACACTGATAAACAGTATGTATACTATAAAGGATTTCAGCAATGCCGTTATGGCTATCATGATGTATATGAACTTCAGTCTGTGGTAGCTGGATATGCAAAGGCTAGGATCCCCTTGGAAGTAATGTGGACAGATATTGATTACATGGATGCATACAAGGATTTCACTTTTGATCCTGTTAATTTTCCTCTTAACAAGATGAAGCAATTTGTTAACGATCTTCACGAGAATGGACAAAGATATGTGCTGATTTTGGATCCTGGTAAGTTGTTGAAATTCTGGATAATCTTGTGTATTGTTCTATAGATACATTTTCTCTTAGCCATTTTTTCAATTCATCCCAGGTATCAGTACCAATGAGACGCATGAAACATACATTAGGGGAATGCAACTTGATGTCTTCCTGAAGCGTGGTGGCAAACCATATCTTGGCTCTGTCTGGCCTGGCCCTGTATACTTCCCTGATTTTCTAAAGCCTTCTGCTCTGACCTTTTGGACAAACGAAATAAAGAGATTTTTAAATCTTCTGCCTGTTGATGGTCTTTGGATTGATATGAATGAAATATCAAATTTTATTTCCTCTCCACCTGCCCCTGGATCTACACTTGATGATCCTCCTTATAAAATCAATAATTCTGGAGATAGGTTACCTATCATAAACAAGACTATCCCACCCACTGCTTTGCACTATGGTGACATATATGAATACAACGTTCATAACTTATTTGGATACCTTGAAGCTAAAGCCACTCATGCTGCCCTTGTTAATCTCACAAAGAAAAGACCATTTGTACTCTCTAGATCAACATTTATTGGTTCTGGGAAGTACACTGCACATTGGACAGGAGATAATGCTGCAACTTGGAATGATCTTGTATATTCAATCCCGTCTATGTTAAATTTTGGACTTTTTGGAGTTCCAATGGTTGGAGCTGATATTTGTGGTTTTCTTGGGAACACAACTGAAGAGCTTTGTCGGCGCTGGATACAGGTAAATCTAAGAACATGTCAATTATTATCATTGCATAGGATTTTCTCCAAAATGTTATTTTAGGCACACCAGTTAGTATATGTAGACACAGAGAAGAAATGGGTAAGATTAGCTGTTTAGTTGAGAAGTTTGTTTGTTTATTTTATGGCTCAAAGAAGGCAGCAGTTGTCAAATCCCTCCTTGGTAAGTATCCAAAAGGGCGATTTTGTTGCTTTTTTTTTTTTCTTTTCTTTTCTTTTCTTTTTTTTAAAAGAAAAAATTTAAAAATTCTGCTTACCAAAGGCTTCTTTTAATTCACCCTTTTTTGATACCAGATGTTGTCATCAAATCCTCTTTGGTAATACTTGTTGTGAGAGTAAAGTCTGCATCAATAATCTTCAATAGAAATACATTACTTAATTGAATGTGTTTGAAATTTTTGAATACAGCTGGGGGCCTTTTATCCATTCTCAAGAGATCATTCAACACTTGGTACTACCTATCAAGAGCTCTACAGATGGAAATCAGTCGCTGCATCGGCTAGGAAAGTCTTGGGACTCCGCTACACGCTTCTCCCTTACTTCTATACTTTGATGTACAAGGCACATTTGAAAGGAATCCCTATAGCACGACCTCTTTTCTTTTCTTTTCCCGAGGATATCAAAACTTATGGTATCAGCTCACAGTTCCTTCTTGGTAGGGGTGTAATGGTTTCTCCAGTCCTGGGACCTGGTGTGGTATCTGTCAATGCTTACTTTCCTCGAGGAAACTGGTTTGATCTGTTCAATTATACTCATTCAGTGACTGTTTCCACTGGAAGGTGTGTTACCCTTAGTGCACCCCCTGATCATATCAATGTTCACATTCGAGAAGGTAATAATACTTACTTCGTACCTCTTTTTTTTCCCACTGGAGTCCAACAATAGCTAAATGTAATGAACTGACTTTCTGGGATTATATTTTTGATTTAATAATGCAAGTAAACAAAGATTAAAGCTTGGATTTCGATTGATAATGGTTGAATGGTTACAAAAGATAGGATAATAGCTTAAGGCTATCAATCTTCAAAAGTGAGTTTAGCTCACAACTCTCCAAGGAGTGACTTGAGGTCACAACTCTCAACAAGTTTCATCCAATTTTTGCCTAATCTCTTTCTTTCCCCTTACCTCTCTATTTATACTAAGGGCTATTAACCCTACTAAACTAATATTACTATAATGCCCATACTACCCCTCTAGGTTAGTCTATTACACTAAAACCTGGAAATTTAGGCACAGTTCATTATGGACTCAGCTATGAGAATCTGAAAATAACATGCACCTTGAGTGTTAAAGTAGTCCAATGACTTGAATTAATTTATCTAGCCTACCCATATCAAATTGTGGATCATCTTATATATAGAGATACTTGAAGTGTAAATGTGTAGTGAAGCCCATGTGACAGGGGATATAATTTATAAAGTGACATTTCTTACTATTCTGGCTTTGCTATCCACCATAAAGGGGAATACTCAATCTATTCCCCTCTGATTACTGCAGGTAATATTCTGGCAATGCAAGGCAAAGCTATGACAACCCGAGCAGCACGCAGGACGCCATTCCATCTATTAGTGGTCATGAGTGATCATGGGACCAGCTCCGGGGAGTTGTTCTTGGATGATGGAGTTGAGTTGACTATGGGAGTGAAGGGAGGCAAATGGACCTCTGTAAAATTCATTGCTGCAACAGCAAAACAGACTAATGTTATCAGCTCAACTGTTGTCAATGGAGAATTCGCAGTGAGTCAAAAATGGATCATTAACAAGATAACCATATTAGGTTTGGGAAAAGGCACAAAGATCAAGGGCTACATAGTACACACAGGGGCTGGAGCGAGAAAATGTGACAAATCCAAACTTAGTTTAACTCCAGATGGTAAAGAGCAGTTCATTGTAGCTGAGATTTCTGATCTGAACTTGTTAATAGGACATGAATTTAAATTGTTATTGTACTGAGTAATGCCATTAAATCTCTCTATTATTGTGCTTCAAATGCTCGATCCTGTTCAGGTATTTATTTTTATTGGCATTGTACTCAGTTGTATAATGTACCTTACTGAGATGCAATAAAATCAGATAAAGCCGAGATCAGTAAGTTTTCATGTTCTATGCATTTTGTAATAAACCTTCATAATTTCAGCTTCATATGTTTGGAAGGATTGTCTAAACCACAAATTATTTTATTAATGAAATTTCCATTGCTTGTAAATTTAGTATTAACTTACCCAGCCATTGCTGAGAGCCTGAGAGACAACTTTTACTTTAACAATAAAAATAAAAGTCACAAGAATTTAGCTTATACTTTCTTCGTTTTTAAATACTCGCTCTACTTTCTTTTATAGGCTTTTTTTATTTTTTTTATTTTTTATTTTTATTTTTATTATTATTATAATATTTGATCAATTTTCTTATTTGGAAAGCTAATTAATTCTCATCAAGTGGACCTAAGAATATTAGATCCATATTTTCTCTCCTTCAATTCTCTCCACTATTTTTGGATTTTTTCAATTTTTTATTCTTTAACCAACCATACTACCTTTATATTTGATTACTTTCCCCAATTTATCCTGAAACTTTGTATATTCCAGCAACTTTTACGTCATTTTTAATCTTGTATTACTATTTATATTTCAATGTAAACAAGATTTCTGGTACTCCGTATTTTTTAGGTGTTCGAAGTCCATTTATTATTATTATTATTATTATTATTATTATTATTATTATTATTATTATTATTATTATTATTATTATTATTATTATTATTATTATTATTATTATTATTATTATTATTATTATTATTATTATTAAGTGTTAACCCTTCTTTATCAAGATTTAGTAGATTAATCTAACTTTCATATCTCGATTTAGTACCTATTCTTAATTTCATTTCAATTCATTTCAGTTCCTAATTTTTTTTCTCTCATAAATAGTTTAATTCAATGTGAATATTATCTTTAATTCTAAGTCATTTCATTCGTATGACTTAATTTTCTTTCTTACGCAATATAATGAGTCATTCATGGAAAGTTTTGTTGAGATAACAAAGAATATTTGAACCGAATAATTTTCAACCCCTTGGCTTTGTCTTGACAACGTTGTGTTGTCGGCTTTAATATTGATAAGAAATCTCAAATTTTTGTTTTTCCTTGTTATGAGGTAAATTGACACAACAATATAAAAATTATATATATAATTTCACGTAATTTGTTAATTTATAAATACTTTTAATATAATTTTTTTTTTATGTTCTTTGAACCACTTATAAAAAAATGTTAGATTTTCCATTGTTTCCATGACAACTAGTGGTTGGAGAAGTATGATGACTGTGACAAAAGTTGATAAGTACATACCCAAATATTGTAACATCGATCTAACGTTCAAGTTGAGGTTATTTCAACTATTTGAAATTAAAAAAAAAACATTAGTTTGCACTAGAAACATGTAGTTTGAGAGATTTGAGATTTAAATTCCAAGTATTATATGTTACTTCTTGTTGTTGCATATATCTTACTGTTTAGATGATCCCAATATTGATCATTCCAATCTTGCTGTTTAGAAGATCCAAAGGTGTTACTATGGTTCTAATGTTGTTCTGTGTACGATACCGCTTTTATGTTTTTCATATAATTGAAGATTATTTGTTTATATATGTGACTGAATTAAGAAACAAATAAAGGTTAGAATTGACTACATCGATAGAAAAATTGTGGTTGAAGGTTATGGTTGAGGAAATAGTGTAGTGATATCGTTCTCCAAATCAAATGCCTTAGTTTTCTAATCATTTTCAAAATATTGCCTATTACGGTTTAGCCATCATCATATTATCTCCTCTGGTACGTTTGTACAAATTTGTGTTTTCAACCGTTCATTTATAAATTAGTCCTTTTAATTAGGTAACCATTCAAGTTTTCATGTATTCAAGTAAAAACTTAAACAATAAAATGCCTACTAAGATTTTCGCATCAATGTTATTGTTAGTTTTGATGTTGGATAATTTTTTCTTTCAAATTGATTTGTCCATTTATCTAGTCGGTTAGTCTAATACTTTTTTAAAATACATGTTAAAGTAATACAAGTATATTGCTGGTAAATTAAAACGGAAGAAATATGAAGTAAAAAACTATAAAACTATTTATCATATATAACCGATCTTTTAAATTATCTCGCTATTTTTTTTTTGTACTCCATATAATTTTTTAATAATTCTTGTTTCTATTTATACTATGTTTGTGCAACCAATTTTAATATTTTCCCACAAATCTTATCAATCAAGTAAAAAAAATCATAAAGTTAATTTAATGTAATAATTTTATAGTACCATTTGTTTATAACATGTTATTCATTTAGAGTACGTACTTTCGATTGGTAAGATTTAATTTTTATGTATGATATTAGTTTATGTCTTATTTTTGAATTGAAATCATTTTAGTGAAATATATATTTTTTAAATATAATTTTTGGATTGAAACAAGCGATCAATTATTATTAATCGTGACTCGCCATATCGAAATCCTGAATCCGCCACGGTTCAAACTTCAAATCACTCAAATTAAAACTCCCCAAAACCCCGTCAAAGAGCGCTAGCCATAATACAGTAATTTTTAAAACTTCTCCCACGTGTGTAAAATAAATGTCGATATGATCAATAATTAATTATAAAGTAGGAAAATGACATTTTTGTTGGAGCCTCAAAAGATATAAGTGGGGCTGGCCGGCTGGGTTGGCAGATATAAGGACATTTCTCTAAAGCTGGGATAATAGACTAGGAACCAGATGGCCCGAATTTTATTTTGTAACCAATATTCATCCACACAAATCTAACTTCTCATTGCAAAATCTTCTCATATCATGTGTGGATCAATCAGCAGTATGTCCTTTGAAAAATATGTTTACGGAGTAAAATATAGTTTATGTCGGTCTCTTTATTAATACGCTTTAACTTAAGTATAACTATGACCATCTGTTTATTTGACGGTCTTTATGATAACAAATGATAAAACATCAAATGATAAAAATAAATGTCGATGGCTGTTTAGTTAGTAAGTCACTAACTATATGCATACAATTCACGACATCATCATAAAATGCCAATGACCAAATGCCAAGAAACGACTACTATAAAATTCTCATATAATAACAAAGATTATGTGAAAAACAATCGTTCAAATTAAGTTAGCTTCATATGCATTATTAGGTAATTTATCATAAATTTAATTCACGAGTTAGATAATCTTCTTTTAGACTTATATACTACCTATGTTCCTGAAAATTCCATTCACTTTGCAATTGCGCGGTCTCTAATGAACATCTTCGACCATGAATAACTCAGATTGTGTATAAGTGAAAATTATAAAAAAAAAAAATTGATGTTTGGATTATTTATAATAAGAGAAATCTAATAAGATCTCACATGCTAATTAATTCATTTATATCGTATAACTAATAAAATATGGTAAACGTTATTTTATTTTGACTATATGAATAGTAAGCGAGTCGAACTTTTAATAATGGGGTAGTATATTTTTCACTCTATTTTAATCAATTTTATTTGAGTAATTAAATTTATTTTAATTTACTTTTATTCAATTCAAATTCATTTATAACAAAAGACTGGACCATCTTGAGTCGGCCTAAATAATTATCAATATTGCTCACGTTGTCGCGTCCACACAAATAATTTCCATCATTCTATATCCCATGTGGGAAAATCTTTGTTCTTTTAGGCTATATACACACTTACACATTATTAACTTTAAAGGTCATGCAAGTTAGAGAGGAAACATTGTAAATACCTCTCCAAAAATGAAGAAAGTCCTTTCTTCTCCTTCTTGGTTGACAGTAGGAATACTGTTAGTCTCACTATGTTTAGTGAGGGGGATTTCGGCGTCGTCGGAATCAGAAAATGGTTGTGATGAAAACATTGGTCATGGATATAAGGTGAAGTGGGCAGACTATGATTCTAATGGCAAAGTTTTGACTGCGAAGCTCTCGCTTGTGAAGAGCTCCGCAGTCTATGGATCTGACGTTAAGTCCCTCATCCTCACTGCCAGGTTTAACTCAACTCTTGATCTCTTTAGTCTTTCAGTATTGGCTTTATATTTTTCACATGGTATTGATGTGAATGTACGTAATACCTTCCGATCTGTTCGCCCTCCAATTATATGATAATGGACATACAATTATTATTAATACATTGAGATCCATGATCAATCAATTAGTAATACAATATGATTACTAAAATATGTACAAGCTCATACAAGTATATTATGAAGTAATTTTTTTGAAACATTTATATTGCTACATATTAAGGTACTTCCTATCGTGTTTAAAATATTTGACCATGTACCAATAAGTTTGTATGATTTATGAAAACTGTTGCTTAATGTCACAAATATGTGGTTCAAAATGGCAAAACGGCAAAACAGAGGGATACAGTACCCATTAACTTGTACTCTTTTTTTTTAGGGAGTTTTGCTTATGGACTTGTAGTTAAGGAAAAAAAAAAAAAAACAAAAATGATACTCACTTAATTTTTTTTATATAGCCTTACAAAATAAAATTACAAGTCCCCTCTTTATTACTTCTACTTAACTAATGTCGCGGTTTTTACTTGTCTTGAACTTAAATTAACAGCTTGGAGTCAAACGACATACTAAGAGTCCGAGTCACCGACGCCGACAATGACCGGTGGGAACTCCCTGACGAAGTCATCACCCGACCACCACCCCCGAAACCATCCACATTCCCAAAATACCCTTTCTCATTCCTCACAAATAACCAAAACCTACAACTATCCGACCCAAACTCCGACCTCACATTCAACCTCCACAAAACCACACCCTTCGGATTTTCCATCACCCGGCGCTCCACCGGCGATGTCCTCTTCAACACCGCCCCAACCGCCGGCGATCCCACCACCTTCCTCATCTTCAAAGACCAATACATCCAACTATCCTCCTCTCTTCCGGCTCAAACTTCACACCTTTATGGGCTTGGTGAACACATCAAGCCCACTTTTCAAGTGGCCCAAAATCAAACTCTTACAATGTGGAATGCTGATATTCCTAGTAGTACCCCTGATGTTAACCTTTATGGGGCCCACCCGTTTTACATGGATGTTCGATCTTCGCCCATTAAAGGATCCAGTCATGGTGTTTTGTTGATGAATAGTAATGGGATGGATGTTGAGTATAAAGGTGATAGGATTACTTATAAGGTTATTGGGGGTATTATTGACCTTTACTTCTTTGCTGGTCCTACCCCTGTTATGGTTACTGAGCAGTATACTCGCCTTATTGGTCGTCCTGCCCCTATGCCTTATTGGGCTTTTGGTAAGTTTGATTTATAGAATTATCATACTATATATAAAGTCGTGTTCTATTCACCTTATTTTATGAGAAGTAAAATTTAGACCGGTTGAAAATTTAAATCTACAACTAAAGGACTACTGTTAGGTTTAGTTAAGTTTGTTGTATAGTTGTGTACATTTTATTTTAACCTCTTGTTTTCCGAAGAAATTAAGTTGTTTGATTAAGGAGCTTAATGATGTTGATTATGAATAAGAAAGTTGGTTGCAGAGGAAATATAAAAGGGATTTGTAATTGGTAGATATGGAAATTACATAGCTACAAGAATAATCTTTGAAATTAATCTATCATACATTCTTTTGTAAGTTCAGTATTGGATTGTTGCTAGTAGTATGCATGGTAGTTTCAGTAGTTTTTATCTAGTGTCATATTATAAGTAAAAAAAAGTCTTTATTACAAGATTTTGTTAGGAGACTAACTACTAATTCTTGGTTTGTTTCTGTACTGTAATTGACAAAAGTATGAATCTAAAACCTTTTCAGGTTTTCACAATTGTCGGTATGGTTATCATGATGTGGATGAACTCGAGTCTGTGGTTGATGGATACGCGAATGCTAGTATTCCTTTGGAAGTAATGTGGACTGATATTGATTACATGGATGCCTTTAAGGATTTCACTTTTGATCCTGTTAATTTTCCTTTGGACAAGATGCAAAAATTAGTCAGTAAACTTCATAAGAATGGCCAAAAATATGTGCCTATTGTTGATCCTGGTAAGAATTTTGCACTTTTAATTTCTTTCTGCCATGAAATTCTAAGATTAGACTTTGCTAAAATAGTAAAATTTGTGTTGGTTGAAAACTAAAGAGTTTTGTTTTTGTTCCGTCCCTAGGCATCAGCACAAATGATACATACGAGACTTTCACTAGAGGAATGGAACTCGATGTCTTCATCAAGCGTGATGGTGAACCGTACCTTGGTTCTGTTTGGCCGGGGGATGTATACTTCCCTGATTTTCTACACCCTTCTGCTTCAGCTTACTGGACTGATGAGTTCAAGAGATTCCTAGATAAACTTCCAGTTGACGGTATTTGGATTGACATGAATGAAGCCTCGAATTTCATTACTTCTGAACCCGCCTCTGGCTCTACCCTTGATGATCCGCCATATAAGATAAATGATTATGGAGTCCATAGACCTATTATAAACAAAACTATCCCAGGATCAGCTGTGCACTATGGTAACATTTCAGATTACGATGTCCATAATTTATATGGACACCTTGAAGCTATAGCCACCCATAATGCACTTGTTGAGGTCACTAAGCAAAGGCCATTTGTACTTTCTAGATCGACTTTTGTTGGCTCTGGAAAGTTCACTGCACATTGGACAGGAGATAATGCTGCAACCTGGGATGATCTTGCTTACTCAATTCCATCTATTTTGAACTTTGGACTCTTTGGAATTCCGATGGTTGGAGCTGATATATGTGGTTTTCTGGAGGATACAACAGAAGAGCTTTGTCGTCGTTGGACACAGGTACCTCTTAGGCTAACTCAACATTCCTAAAATACAACATAAATTGAGTGATGCCTTAGGACTTTAATAACACTATATGCTACAATGTTTTATATGTAATGAATCAAATTTGCTTCTTGTGACAGGTAGGGGCCTTTTATCCTTTCGCGAGGGATCATTCAAACCTTGGTACCATATATCAAGAGCTCTACAGATGGGACTCTGTTGCTGCAACTGCAAGAAAAGTGTTGGGTCTTCGCTACCGTCTTCTCCCTTACTACTATACATTGATGTATGAGGCACATATGACAGGAATTCCTATAGCACGACCTCTGTTCTTTTCGTTTCCTGCAGATGTCAAAACTTATGGTATCAGCTCACAGTTCCTCATTGGCCAAGGAGTGATGATTTCACCTGTTCTGAAACCTAAAGCAGTTTCTGTTGATGCATACTTTCCACATGGAAACTGGTTCGATCTCTTTGATTACACTCGTTCAGTGTATGCTGCTAGAGGAAGACATGTCAAACTCAGTGCACCTCCTGATCACATCAATGTTCATGTTCGAGAAGGTAATATTCTAGTCAGCCCCGTTCTTAGAAATTTATGGGCCCTAGGCATAACGTAAGAAGAGGGCCCCTTACGTAAACAAATTTTTTTACACGCAATAGCTTTAAATATAAGACAATGAAAATAACTTAAATTATTTGAATAATAAGTCTCCATACACAATACTGGAGTAATAACTTTGCATAATATTTCGGTAATTGAATAAATATGAAACGGTGTAATTGAAAAGATTAATATTTTGAAACAGATACTCATAAAATCGGAAGATTAGAAGAAGAAGAAGAAGAGGTTATATTGCATAATTATCTCCACCTAATTGACATCTAAGTAATTTAATATTAATTGCTAACTAAATGCATTTATTATCTTTTTTAAAAGTAGCTTATTTTTTAATGAGTAAAAACTACAGTTTAGACAGTTTAAATTCTACAGCTATGCAAATTGATTTTTTTTTTTGAATTTTTGGGCCCCTTTCTGGCGTGGGCCCTAGGCGGTCGCACTCGAGGCCTACCCCTCCGGGCCGGCCTGATTCTAGTATATATGTATACTTTCTATCCTTTGAAACTAAGCTGTTTTGAGTTTATCAAGGCTCTAGTCACCCCAAAATTCATAAATGACACCTGAATTACACATTTAAGTCATCTTTTTAAGTATTGAAACCCATTTTCATATATTATTGACTTGTTGTTATAGGTAACATTCTTGCAATGCAAGGGGAAGCCATGACAACTGAAGCAGCGCGCAAGACACCATTTCATCTCTTGGTGGTCTTGAGTGAACGTGAGGCCACCTCGGGAGATCTTTTCTTGGATGATGGTGTTGAAGTGACCATGGGTGCAAAGGGAGGAAAGTGGAGTTTTGTAAAATTTTCTGCTGAATTGTCGGGAGAAAGTGCAACTATCAAGTCACAGGTAATAAACAGGGAATTCGCACTAGGACAAAAATGGATCATAAATAAGGTAACAATCTTGGGATTGAGAAGTGGAATGGATGTAAGGAAGTGTTTGTTACGAAGTGGAGTCGGAGCAGTTAACGGCCATAGAACTAAGCTAACAATAACTCCGGACAACAGTGGCCAATTCGTTATTGTTGAAGTGTCAGGCCTGAGCGTGGTGCTTGGACATGACTTTGAGTTGGAGTTCAGCTTGAATCTCGGAGTAATCTCTACATGTTAAACACCAACTTTCTTCCACGTAATTCAAATAAAAGAATCCTCTTCCATGTGGTGAGTGCATTACCATTTGTATGTTGGTGAGGGATCTGTAATGCATGTAGGATACATGGACTTCTGCTCAAAATTTGTCATATATGTGCCTTACTGCTCATTTTATTGATGATGAATGGAATTTGCATAAGAGAATCATTAACTTTTGTCCTGTTGCTGGTCATTCTGGGGAGCTTATTGGTAAATCTGTTGAAAAGTGTTTGTTAGAATGGAATTTGAAGAGGGTTTTGACTGTTACGGTTGACAATGCTAGCTCAAATGATTTAGCTATAAAGTACTTGAAAAAAATCTTTAACCTTTGGGATGGGAATGTGTTGAATTGTGAGTGTTTGCATATGAGATGTGCTGCACACATATTGAATTTGGTTGTTAAAGATGGCTTGAAAGATGTGAATGTTTCTGTTCTCAAAGACGTGCTGCTGTGAAATATGTGAGGTCTTCTCCTTCTAGGTTGTTAAAGTTCAAGTCTTGTGTACAAGAAGAGAACATCACTTGTAAAGGCCTTGTTTGTTTGGATATTGAAACAAGGTGGAATTCCACCTACTTGATGCTTAAAACTGCATTAGTGTTCAGAAAAGCCTTTAAAAATATGAAAACTAAGTTCTCTCCTTACACTAGAGAGCTTATGAAGCAACCGGTGGGGAGTGCTCCCGATGATGAGGATTGGGACAAAATTGAAAGTTTTTTGCCTTTTCTTGAAATCTTTTATGATGCCACATTGAAGTTGTCTGGTTCTCGTTATGTGACGGGTAATACTTTTGTGGAAGAGATTTATGATATTGGGTACACCAT
This sequence comes from Chenopodium album, assembly GCF_948465745.1. Classification (NCBI taxonomy): domain Eukaryota; kingdom Viridiplantae; phylum Streptophyta; class Magnoliopsida; order Caryophyllales; family Amaranthaceae; genus Chenopodium; species Chenopodium album. The sequence continues at coordinate 3,675,773 of NC_137838.1, forward strand.
AGATAACTATTCTAATGACCCGAATGAGGATGTGAGGAAAATGGCAAAACAAATGAAGTTGAAATTTGATAAGTATTGGTCAAATGTTCGTAATATTAACATTTTGATGTTTATTGCCTTGGTTCTTGATCCAAGGAATAAGATGAAGTATACGGAGTATGTTGTGCGTAGTTCCTATGATGTTAGCAATTCTTTTATTTTATGCCAACGTATTCAAGATGCATTGAACTCATTATTTGATTTTTATGCAAACAAAGTGAAACCATCTTCTTCTAGTGTGCCTATTATTCATGGTGAAAGGGGTGAGATGGAACAACAAAGGGGTCTTCTTAATGCATCTCGATTGAGGAATAGCTTTGTGAGGGAGAGTGGTAATGAAGATGCTTCCAAAGGAATCACCGAATTAGAGAAGTATTTAGGGGATAAACTAGAGCCTAATAATGGAGATTTTGATATTTTGGCATGGTGGAGTGCACAAGGAAAAACATATCCAATTCTTATGACAATGGCTCGTGACATTCTAGCAATTCCGGTTTCTTCCGTTGCTTCGGAGTCCGCTTTTAGCACGGGGGGCCGTGTCTTGGATTCCTTTCGCACTTCTCTAAGTTCTAAAATGGTGGAAGCTCTTGTTTGTGGCCAAGATTGGATGCGTCATTCTAATACCCCTATTGCTATTGAGGAAAGCTTGCTTGAGTTGGAGAATATGGAAGAAGAAGGTGATTATAACTTAATTTATTACTTGCTTTTTATCCTTTGTGATATTCTACAATTGATTCATGTTTTTTTTAATGATTTATCTTTTGTAGGGATTAAAGACTTGGCATCGGAGCAACCAACAATTATCATTGATGAAACTATTGAAGCTTCGGATGTCACAAGTGATTAAAATTATCCCCTCTCCCATTTAGTTTGATTTGTGGCTTAGAGACATTGTTTGGACTTTGTAATTTGTTGTTTTAATTTGATGTAGACTCTTTAAACTCTCTGACTATGGCTAGTGCATTCTGGACACTTTGAACTTTGGTTTGCATTTTGTACTTTGAATCAGAATTTGTTTGAGTTATGAGAATATTTGTACTAAAACAGGTGTACAACCCCATATAAGAAGAATTGCAGGGATTTGAAGCAGCCATCAGGTTATTTTTTTGGTGGAAGCAGAATGTGATTTTGCTAGTTTGTGGTGGAAGCAGGTTCACTGTGAAGTAGATCAGCAGGTTCTTTTTTTTTTTTTTTTTGAAACAAAAATCAGCAGGTTCTTTTTTTTTTTTGAAACAAAAATCAGCAGGTTCTTTTAAATTTTTAATAGATAAAAACATCACTTTTTTTTTTAATGAAAAAAGTTAATTTTTTTTAATAAAATCAGCAGGTTTAACCGTTTAAGTCCATATTATTAAAGTTTTTTTTTTTTTTTTTATAAAAGACAAACATATATATATTAGAATTTAGGGTACCCGAGGAGGGTACCCGGTAAAAACGGGTACCCGATAAGCGGGTACCCGCTTTTAGCGGGTCGGGTAATGGGCCGATAGAATAACTACCCATACTTCCGGGTACCCGCACTTTCGGGTACCCGAAAACCCGGGTACCCGTTTATGAGCACCCCTACTCTGTAATGCATGTATTCATCTGTTATTGCTGATGGATTTATCGTATGTAAATAAAATTATTCTTTTCTAATTACTATTGATATAACTGTTACAACTATTGACAAAGTTGGAGCTCTTGAACAAATTTGCAAATTAGAAGAATTTTGTCAAATAAAAATGCCAGGAGTAGGAAAAAACATAAGCAATTCATCCAATCTAATCCGGCATTGAAACACAAAGGATATGTAGAAAATAAAATACAAAAGAAAAATAAAAAATTTAAAGTTGCAAGGAAACAAACTGCCAAATATAATGACAAAATGTCAGTCTAACAAGAGAGCCTAACATTCATCTTAATTTTTCGTCAAAAAAAAATTCATCCTAATTTATTGCTTGTAACTTAGACGTCGGTCCAAACCAGGTCAGTGCAAGCAACTGATCGTCGACACAGAGAGCAGACACTGTCAAATTGGAAAAAAGAAGAATAGAAGATAATTAGTTCTACAAAATACAAGTACAATTTCACATAAAATTAGTCAGGGAAATGATAGTTTATCAAATTACCCAATAAGCAGGCTGTAACCTAACTAAATTTTAGGGAACAAATGCACAATAAGGAGCAGCAAAGCATCTGCACAAAAACAAAGACAAATTCTTTAGCTTAGCTGAACCAATCAATAATGTAATAACTAGACTGTAACCTAAGAACAATCAACTACCTTTAATCTTTCCTCCAAATTCTGGCCACATTCACAACTACCATGACATAAATCCTGTCTTTCAAGTCATCAAAGAACCTGAAAAAAGCATGTCTCCATGATCTTTTCACTACTAAAGAACCGCAAACTCCCCAGAATCCTATAATAAATCCAAGCACCATGCTTATGTACAACCCTAGATAAAAATCATAGTTTCCATGCTCATCCTGATCATTTTCTTCGGATAATGTCTTGGCCGGTGCTTCATATCTTCTACAATCTCGAAGTGGTGCCCCACACAGTAATGGGTTTCCTCCGTATGATGAAGGATCAAAGCCTCGTAGCTGAGTTCCAAGTGGAATCACCCCAGATAAGTTGTTGTCTGACAAATCCAAGATTTCCAAAAAACTCACTTCGGACAGGCTCATGGGTATACCTCCGGACAAATGGTTATGTGATAGATCAAGAAATTGTAATGATGTAAGCTGCCCAATATTTGATGGATTCTTCCCATCAATTTGTTTCTAGACAAGTCCAGGGAGATCAATCCTTTGAGACTTGAAATACCATCAGGGATACTTCCTTCCAAGTTATTGCATGAGAGATCCATGGACATAACTAGTGCCAGATTACTTTTAAACCTTTGTTGGGCTCTTTTCCACTCAATAATTAAAGTGTCATCAACACCCATCACCATGTGGGTACCTGGCCATTGGATCATTGACGTAAGATTATATATGCATTTCGGAATAGTACCTGAGATATGGTTGATAGCAAGATCCAATATCTGGAGCTTGGACAGTTGGCAAAGGCTTAAAGGCAGTCTTCCATAAAACTTGTTTCTTCGTAGATTAAGAAGACCAAGATGTGGAAAAGAAGTTCCAATGCCTGAGGGTATATACCCAGTTAGCGAATTATATCCAATATCTAGAATTTCCAATCCCATACAGTTCTCTAATGAGGCAGGGAGCTCACCAGAAAAGCTATTATTTCGCAAAATTAAATATATAAGGTCACCGAGGGAACCAATGGATGTTGGTATATTTCCAGAGAAATTATTGTCTTCCAAATGCAGACTCTGAAGGTAAACAAATTTCATCAGTCTGGTAACTGTCCTGACAAGAAGTTGTTTGAAAGATGAAGATTGAGTATATCAGAGTGAGTTTTCGGGCACAACAGATGAGTGGCATCTGAAAACATGTTATCATTTAGGTATAGAATGATAGCAGATGCTCCAAGGAATGAAGGTATAGAACCTTCAAAGTAGTTTGAACTCAAGTCGACATATTCAAGGTCATGAAGAGTAGTTGACAATTTTGGCAGTTGTCCATTAATTTTATTGTGAGATAAGTTCAAATACCTTACATTGGTCGACAATGAATTAAACCAAAACGCAGCAGGAATACTGCCTGAAATTTGAGCATTGGATATAGCAAGTTCGGAAAAGTTGGTTTGAGTTAGAAGCCACTTTGGGAAGGAAGGGCCCAATTTGCAAGAGCTCAAATGTATGATATCTAGTTGAAATGGAGGGATCCAATCGGCTTTGATGTTGAACACTAGTGCTGAGTTATCTGACAAATACAACTTCCGCAATCTTGAAAGATTTAAGAAGTGATTGTGGTTGAGGGTAGTTTTTAAGGAGTTATTAGAAACATCCAGAATCTCAAGCATAGACAGTAGCCCAATACCTTGACTTACTGTGCCATTCAGGTGATTCTCTTCTAGATGTAATTCTCTCATTGAAGGAAAAATGATGATTATGTCTGGAATAGAACCCCAGAACTGATTCATGCCCAAACCTAAATACTCCAAAAGTGGCTTGTCCGCACACCCCCTTGATAGAGCTTGGAAGACATCAGACAAATTGTCAACAAAGCTATTTTCATCTAAGTAGAGTTCCTGCAAGTTGCATAAGTTATTGAGGCTTTTGGAAATTGACCCGTAAAGTTTATTGTAGGACAAAGAAAGTTTTCTAAGAGACCGAAGGTTCGATAAACTATCGGAAATGGGGCCATGTAAATTGTTGTAATTGAGAGAGAGAACTTGAAGAGAACTTAAGTTAGAGAAAGTGTCAGGAATAGGACCTTCAAAATTATTGTGAGAAAGGTCAAGATATGTAAGGGAGTGCATGTACTTCCCAAATGAACTTGGAAGAGGCCCTGAAAGTAAGTTATTAGAAAGGTCAAGATATTCAATGTGGTTACCATTTCTACTCAAATTAAACAACCACTGGAATATTGAAGTGTCGTAATTATTAGCAGAAAGGTTAATGACTCGAAGAGAGGTGGAGGAGTTGATGTATGAAAGTGATGATGATGGAGGTTGACAACAATTATCTAAGTAAAGGACCCTTAGGGAAGGAATCTTGGTCAATGTTTGGAACAAGTCTGTGGCTTCAGTAAGATCATTCCAACCAAGGTAGAGTTCTCTCAACAATGTGAGATGGGACAGCCACTGCAAGCTTTTAGCAGTGAGCCTGTATTCAGAATAAAAAACAGAGCTAAGATCAAGAGATGCTAGATTAGAAAGATTTCCGAGTTGAGGAGGAATTTCACCAAAAAAACCAGCACCGGAGAAATTGAGGTGCTCTAAATCAACAAGGGACTCAATAGAATTGGGTATGGTCTGGTAAAAACTGTTGTAACTGAGGTCCAAATATTTCAAATGCTTTAGCTCAAAGAGGGAAGGATCCAACTTACCTATCAGACAAGGATGGAACCCAAATTCATCTTTGTAACCTTGAAGATGAAGCATAATGACATGGCCGGTATGGTTGCTGCAGCGAATCCCACGCCACTGGCAGCAGTCTTCTATGTCTCCCCAAGAAGAGAGAAGCCCACAATTATCAGATTCAATGCCTTGCTTGAATTGAAGCAGGGCCTCCTTCTCGTGATCAATGCACCTGGTGTTACTGTGGGCACCAAAGCTAGTCCCATCTTCAGCAGCAGCATAACTGAAGTAGCATAGCAGCACAAGCCAACAAAGTAAGAGCATGCAAAAAAGGTGATGGGATATCTTCATGGTAGAAGTTTTTGCTAGATTTGGTTGCAGAAAAACACACTATTCTTCTTCTTCTTTTTTTTTTTTTTTTGAGACACTATTACTTCAAGTAGAACTACAAAGTATTAATTGTCATGGTAAAATTTATAACTTATAAGATGAGCAAATCATACCCAAGAATCAACAATTGGGACAACTACTACAAGTCCTACAACTATTTATCGCTCAAGTATCTTCAACTTTTACATATGTATACATGATGCATCCTAATCAAAATCTTCTGCTATACAGTAAAATGCAAATCATAAGTTATGTGTGACATTGTGTGGTCGATGACATTTTCCCAAAATACTCCAATAGTCCATACTTTCCCACCTATGTTACTATGTACTATTTGCAAAAGCCTTTGAATTCCGGCCTTCAAATGATTCACTTCTAGACACTTTTTTCCCTAGTTGAATCAACAAGTCTTGAATTCGGATTTCTTCAGTTTTCATAGCCATTTGACAGGAGTTAGGGACAGATTAAAAAAAAAAAAAAAATCAAAGTGGGTTTTAGGATGGCAACGAAATATCAAAGTGGGTTCAACAGACAACATTGTAAATCATATTTCACGTAGGTCCTCTAAGACACTGAAATGTGAATGTTCTCAAAGTGAAGTTGTTATCATCAGGGGCTGTAAAAGATACTTTATTTAATTTGACTTCTGACTTTAACGCTACAAACTTGGCAATTAAAAAAAAAAAGCGTTTACAATTGTTGATGTTTGTATTTGTTTCTGGGATCTTTTCAACTGACAGCAACGCAATTTACTGAGCTCAATTGTTATACATTTATCATACTACATTAAGTGTTTTCTCTTCTCCTTGATTTTGATCGAGTCAAATTGGGCTTAAATAAATGGGAAAATCAAAGTTGTGAAATCAAGACTGGACTGGTAAGTACAATGAGGTCTATATGTTCAGTTCATATATTGTTGAAATCTAAAATCTTCCAAATCCAAACCATCCAACAAAAGCACAAATCCTCAATTGCTGAAAAAACTAAATTTACAGATTGACAATTAAAATCATACAATGAAGGTATGAAGTAATGGAGGGAGAGAGCAAACCAGCAAAGTTGGACAGCTAATTTAAAGGAGTTGAGTTGAGAGATGGTCTGAAGAATGGATCTCGACGATGTGGGTGGCGGACGCAGCAATAATGGTGAGGAGATAAAAAAATCATGTGGTTGATTGACTGAAGCCATTGCTGGAATTTGAGAGAAGAAGGTAGAGGATCGATGAGTGAGCAAATAAATTATCAACAATTTAAATGCATCACTTTGACTTATACACGGTATTCAAATGAGTAATTCCTAAATAATAAAAGTACTAAATAATAATCAATCTTTTTCAATATGTTGGCAACACTAAACATGATTATAAGTAACTCTCAATTCATATGATATTTAAAAGTAATCCCTAAATACATAAGGCAAATGGTGAATTTTTAACTTATGATTTTGAGGTGAATTCTTCACCACCTCCACTATACTTGCTTGATTAATAAATCCGAAGTACAAATTATAAATCAAGCACAAATTACTACGGAGTACTATATAATGATCTAAAAAGGTTTTTTTTTTTTTTTTTTTTTTTTTTTTTTTTTTTTTTTTTTTTTTTTTTTGGTTGTTGTGTAACTCATTGCAAAGCCAACAAACAACTAATGCATTGCAGTATATGGCATAACATAGACAGCATTAGTCAATAACAGACATTACATCCACAGTAAAAAAAATATATTAAAAAAAAAAAAAAAATCCAATTTGCCAGATTAGTATGAATGTTAAACACCCCCTTAAAACAATGGTATACAATTAATACAGTATAATCAATAAAAGAATCACGGTACATATGTTAACATTGGGCTTATAGTGTTTGGTGTCTTTCCTTCTTTATACCCTATATCTATTGTAATGTAAGTCAAGGTATTCACAACTGTAAACTATTTGTATCAGCCAACAAATTGCAGTAAACATTTTACACTGACCAAAAGAGATCAAACTTAACTAAATCAGCCCAACCTTTCCTGCAGAAATTTTGGATTCTCCAAGTTTAAGCAGGTGTTGCTAATACAGGGAATCAATGCACAAACCTATGAGACCTAAATGAACTTTTGACCTGAAAAAAATCAAGGATCACAACAGAAACTTAAAGTACAAACACCCACAGCAGCTCCCCTGTTGAAAACTACCTAGCTGGTTGTGCCTAACCTTTCTCAAGTTGTTGACCCACTAATTTGTATGTTCGCCTCGACAATGCTTTAGTGTGATCAATGAGTTGCTCATACCTGGAAGGATAAGCAAAGAACCAGGTAAACTGCAACACAAAAGGAAAGGGAAATGAAAGGAAAAGCTCAGAATTAACAAGGAAAAGTATTTCTTATACGTTAGTGTAATTGGGCTCCATTACTATGGTGCCTAACTTAGAGTCGATCTTGGCATCGAGTTTAGAAGTGTGTATGAGCGTCATAATCCACCTCTCTGCTTCCTCGTTACTCAGGTTCATTCTGAGCACGTACCCTGGAAAATACAGATTTACTCAGAATATAGAGTTTGAATTTTACAAGATCTATTGTAGTCCATATACTTCAAGCAAAAAGGAATAACTGAACAAAACTCTTCAGCAAGAACTTCATATTATTACTTGATAATTGCACAGCACATCTAAATCACACTAGTTCACCATGTATTACAGCAATATTTGACTGCAAGTTCACCAGGAATACCAGTGGCAAAGGAAGATTTACAGGGGAGGCAAGCGAGAGACATCATAGTTGGTTAACTAAAATAGACTACAGAAACCAAATCAAACAGTTATTGCCATAAGATTATCTTTATTCACCGAAACAAAGTACACAAGATCATATAACATAAACATACCCCATGTCAATGCACTAATGTATCCTGCAATAGGTTTCACAAATAAAAACACGGGAATTTTCAAGAAACTCGTCGCTTAGTGGAATAATAGTATAACTGCCTTCCTCAACTTGTTTTCCAGGCCACGGATCATTTATTATGACCTGAAAATCAAAAAGAGCAGAAAATGAGACGTTCGAACATTACATAAACAACTAAATAAGAGCAGTGAGCAGTGAGCAGTCCCAAAACAAGTTAAGTCAAATGATGCTTGTATATCAAAAGTCGAAACAATGTTTGTAACTACTATATTATTGTGCTCATGAAAGAAATCTAAAATTACAACAAAAATTATAATAAGCGCTAAAAGCATTAATAAACATGCAAAATTCATTATTCTAAAAGAAGAGAAGCATTTGAACAGAACGAATCACATAATTAAACTACCAATACAACTAGAATCACCAATTCACCATCGAATTTAATCAAATTAAACAGAATATAACTATAAACGACAATAATTAAATGATTTACAAATCCTTAAAACGAAAAATTGCAAACCTGATAACGATCATTAAGCATATGAAGATTATACTGTTAATCAAAACGCAATTCCTGAACTTTCCTCCAACGAATTCAATCTGGCAACAACCTCAACTCTCCTTTCCACCATCTCTACACTGAAATCAAACAAAAGCAAAACCCTAGTTCACAGAAACAAACAATTTTAATCAAAACAAAAACCCTTGATGTTGGTTTTGTTGTTGAAGAGTTGAGCATCAGAGTACACTTCGCGTTCTTGAAGAAACTCCAGCAATGGAAATTGGAAACACGAGATTTTATTGTTAAGTATTAAATTTTATTCATTGATTATTAATATTATTAGGTATTGGGCCTGTTAAAGACCAATGATAATTGGGCTTGTGGGCTGCACTATTTCATCTGGCTTTTGTTAAGATACTCAAAAATTAAAAGACACTATTTTTTGTATCTTAGCTAACTCTTTAGTCTTTGGCCAAGTAATTTGCAACAAATTTTGAGCTTCCAGCATTGTACATATTGAGTTAGTTAAATCACCTGCTTTGAATCGATAAGACTGACCGCGGTAATTGTGTTTACACATCCTTCATTAACAGCTAAACACCCGCGGTAATTGAATCAATAAGACTGACCGCGGTAATTGTTGCCATTATTTATAATGCAAGAGTAGAGAGAGTTATTGGCATGGGAGGGAAAACAAAAGGAAGTAATATAAATTAGATATTGATTGATTATTGACGGTATGTAAAGAAAAAGATTGTTTAAAATAGTTTGATTTAGTTATTACTGGATAGATGAATACATGTACGAAATATGATTTTTTAGATTGTACTTGTGTAAATTAAAGATTTACATTTTGTTCAAACATTCTGATACAATTGCAATTATATGTATGCAAGAAACTGGTGAAATAAGCAGTAGAAAACTGGTTTGATGGATTGAACTACTCTAATTCAGTGAGTGTATCTAAGGGAACATATGTTACTCTCAGAGCACCTCCAGATCACATTAACGTCCTCACTCCACAGTACATGGATCGGAGCTGTAGGAGTAAGGAAGATTGAAAGAATGGGACTACAATTAACTTCTGATAATGGGGAATTTGTGGTGTCAGAGAGTAATGAGATATTGTCGACCTGTCAATTTATATTCATGTTTTTAAATTATTATAAGCTGAAAAGTAAACCTTAAATTCATTAAAGTGTGGCTAAACCACTGGAAAAACAGAGATATAAGTACTGTTTATTACAAGATAATAGCTCTTTAATGAGTGCAACAATTGCACATTCTACTTATTACACACAACATATAATTATTGATTTAGTAAAAGAAACATAAACAACGATCCTTAATTTCTTGTTCAAGCCACTGCTCCAAAGCTCGACATATACATATCAAACTGCCAAATCAGACAAGAGAAGAAAAATGATTAAGCTGTAAAACATAAATATAATTAGTCAGAGAAAGGTTTACTAATAGATGACATTACCTTATAATAAATAGGATGAAAATTCTAGTTGGAGAATGCACCAGAAAAAGAAGTCAGGCACCCACCTGCACAATAAAAATAAGAAAGCAGAAATTGAATAATCTTTGCTTAGTTGATTTAATAATGTAACATTGAAGCAATAATAAATTTAAGAACTACCTTCAATCTTTCCTCCAAATTCTGGCTACGTTCACAACCACCATGACATAAATCTTGTCTTTGATGTCACCAAAGAAGCTGAAAAAAGCATGTCTCCATGATCTTTTCAGCACCAAAGTCCCGCAAAGTGGTGCCCCGCAAAGTAATGGGTTTCCCATGTACGATGAAGGATCAAAACCTCGTAGCTGAGTTCCGAGTGGAATTCTCCCTGAGAAGTTGTTGTTTGACAAATCCAAGATTGCCAGAGAACTAACATCAGCAAGGCTTATAGGTATAACTCCAGACAGGTGATTGTTTGATAAATCCAGAAGTTCTAATGAAGCAAGCTGCCCAATACTTGATGGAATGCTTCCAGTCAACTTGTTTCTTGATAAATCCAAGGACACTAACTTACTAAGATTTGACATTCCATCTGGGATTTCTCCTTCTAGCTCATTATTTGACAAATCAATATAATTCACTAGTTCTAATGAAGTGTCTTTGAATCTTTGCTCTTCTCTTTTCCACTCAATCATTGCAGCTTCGTTATACGAGATATCAGACTCCCCATCACCAATTGCGGAGACAAAAAGTTCGTTTGACATGCTTTTCATTGCTGTAAGATTATATATGCAATTTGGAATAGTGCCTGATATGTGGTGCATAGCAACATCCAACATGTGAAGGTTGGATAATTGACAAAGGCTTAAAGGCAGTTTTCCAAAAAACTTGTTTCCGCGTAAGTCAAGAAAACCGAGATCTGTAAAAGCGTTTCCGATGCTTGGTGGTATATATCCAGTCAAAGAACTAAACCCAAGATCTAGATAAACTAAGTCCGTACAGTTCAACAATGACACTGGGAGCTCTCCTGAAAAGCTATTATGTTGCAAGTGTAAATATTTGACTCGTGTTAGGTCACCAATGGATGTTGGTATATTTCCAGAGAGTTTATTGTTTTCCAAGTGCAAATATTCGAGTGAACTCATTTTCATAAAACAATTTGGAAGCTTTCCAGATAACAAGTTGTTTGATAGATCAAGAACAAAGAGTAGCATATAATCTATTCTTGGACACAATATTTGAGTGGCATTCGAAAACATGTTGTCATTCAGGTATAATCCATAAAGGCTATCTCCAAAATTTAATGGAATTGATCCCTCAAAACGATTTGAACTCAAGTCAATCACCTCGAGGACGTCAAAGGATGTTGACAAATTAGGGAGCATCCCATGAATCTTATTGTGAGACATGTTTAAATCCTTTATATTGTACAATAACGACTCAGTCCAAAAGGCAGGAGGAAGTTCACCAGAAATTTGAGCATTGGATATATCAAGGTGTGAGATATTAGTTTGAGTTAGAAGCCACTTTGGAAAAGAAGGGGCCAACAACTTGCAAGAGCTCAAACTTAAAAAATTAAGTAGGAAGGATGGAATCCAATTATCACTGATGTCAAGCACTAGTTTTGTGTTTTCTGATAAGTCTAGTTTACGCAACCGTGAAAGATTTAAGAAGTGATTATGTGTGAGCGTAGCTTTCAAGGAATTATTATTAACATCCAAAATCTCAAGCATAGAAAGTTGCCCAATACCTGGACTTATCGTGCCATTAAGTTGATTCGTGTTTAGAACTAATTCTCTTAGTGAAGAAAAAGTAGTAATCGTGTTCGATATCGAACCCCAAAACTGATTATTTACAAAATTTAAATACTCCAAAAGTGGATTGTTTGCAAACCCGGTTGATAGTGCTTGAAAAACAAGGGACATATCATCAGCAAGGTCATTAGATCCTAAATTGAGTGTTTGCAAGTTGTATAAAGATTTGACGATTTTGGAAATGGGGCCATTAAATTGATTATAAGAAAGGTCAAGATATGAGAGGGAGTGCATGTACTTCCCAAATGGACTTGGAATAAGCCCAGAAAATGAGTTAGCAGAAAGGTCAAGATATGAAAGGGAATTCATGTACTTCCCAAATGAGCTTGGAAGAGGCCCTGAAAGTGAGTTTGCAGAAAGGTCAAGATATTCAAGTTGGTTACCATTTCTACTCAAATTGAACAACCACTCGAATATCGAAGTGTTGTTGAAATAGTTACCAGAAAGGCTAGCGACGCGAAGAGAGGATGAGGAATTGATGTGTGAAAGTGATGATGATGAAAATGTAGCAGGTAGCTCACACTTATCCAAGTTAAGTTTTCTTAGGGAAGGAAGTTTGTTGATGGTTTGGAACCAGTCGGTGGATTCACTAAGATTACTATGACTCAGGTTGATTTCTCTCAACAACGTAAGATTGGACAGCCAGTGCAAGCTTTTTGCAGTGAGCTCGGGATTTAAACTGAGATCAAGAGATGCTAATTTGGAAAGGTTTCCGAGTTGGGAAGGAATTTCACCAAAAAAGCCAGCATTAGCTAAATTGAGGTGCTCTAACTCAGTGAGGGAATCAGTGGAACTAGGTATAGGCTGCTGGTGGAAACCACTGAAACTAAGGTCCAAATATTTCAAATGAGTTAGCTCAAAGAGGGAAGTGTCTAACTTACCTTCCACACAAATTATATACTCACCATATCGGACAAAATATCCGTGAAGATGAAGCATGATGACATGGCCAGTACGATTGCTGCAGCGAATGCCACGCCATTGGCAGCAATCTTCTATGTCTCCCCATGAAGAGAGAAGCCCACAGTTATCAGATACAATTCCTTGCTTGAATCGAAGCAAAGCTTTTCTCTCACGGTCGATACACTAGATGCTACTTTGCTCTCCAAAGTCGGTCTCAGCAGCTCCTGCAATAGCATGATTCGAGTAGCATAACAGAAAAAGCCAACAAAGTATGATAAGGTATTGTAACGTTTTCATGGTTGAATTGCACTTTTGTTTTTGATAATTTTAAAAGAAAAGTAAGGGGATTAACGGATGAAAAACATAAAGTAGTTAAATTATATGTGTGAATATTATATTACATTACATGAGATCTTTTTTATACGAGTAGAGGTCATCATCCTTAGTCTCGTCACGCTCAAAGGTAACATGCAATTAGCCAGGGTACGGACCACAACATTTAATGATCCTTGAACAAGTCTAATGATACACAATGCAAATATGAATCCGGCTCTCATTTTCTATGAAATATTCAAACATGATACCCTACAAACATCCAGAAGAATTTTCTCATGTATTTAATGGCCCAAATTTTAGTGTCAAAGCTAAATTAATAGACTCTTTTTTACAAGGCACGGATTCTACCTAATACTTCGAGATGAAATTGATGCAAAATAATACATATGTAAATGTGATTTGTTAGGGAATTAAAGATTATAAAGAGAAAGTAAGTCAATAATTTATACGGTATAATATAAGTGATATGAGACGAATGAAATAAACGATACTCCGTTTAAAAGTAAGATTGAGAACCATGCATAGAATTAGAGGCAGAGAATTTAAAAAGTGTAGAGAAACCATTTTAGAGGAGTTGCACTTAAAAGAAGGCCTAATTTAACAAGTTTTGCATTTAATAAAACAAATATAAATAATAAATTTAATCAATAATTGGCTATTATATAGATGAGAGTAAAGGATAGCTAAAGTGATTAAAATTTCCCTCTCAGTTCTAATAGATTTTGGGATCGATTCTCATTACTCGACCTTATGGCTCTTTAAACATCAAAATAACTGTTATATGGATGGGATCACTAGTAGAAAAAACATTATGGGAAGCGGTTCAAAACCGCTGGCCATTACAATTCCTTTTTTTTTTTTTTTTTTTTTATTAATCTAATGGGAAGCGGATTTTGTAAACCGCTTGCCTATAACCGCTTCCCATCACATTTATTCTACTAGTGGATAGTATTGTGCATCATGCTGTCCTTAGCTTTGGAGTCATGGTTCTATCATCTATGTAGATAAACTGCAACAAGAGTAACCGTAGTAGGTAGTAATACACTAATTTAGTGTTAGGAATAATTTATAAATGTGAATTAAACTTAGTTAAATAAAAATAGTCTTTCACCCTTTGGTGTTCATCGAACGAGGATCAAGCTACTGAAATTTCCTAATTATATATGGTCCACTCAGAGTGCTATTTTAGTCCAGACTTAAGATTGGGGTAATTGTGTGTGTATTTCCTAATTATGGCCCACTAAGAGTTGTGGATTGGGGTAGAGTTGTCTGTGTCTTGAAACTTTTTTTTTTGTTTGACTGGAAATCCAATTTAACCCGTAAATTTAGGGTCAAATCCGACCAGTTTGTTATGGGATTTTTTTTTTTTGAAAATGAAAATTATTTTGAATTTGATCATTTGTCCACAATTTTACATTCATTTCTCTCTGTCATCTATCTATCTCATCATACCGTCTGTTTGAATAGCATTAAGATACCCACAAGATACAGACGGTCTCTTTTCTTACCAGAATTGTTTGAATAGCATTAAGATACCCACAAGATATTAGTTACATGTTTTATTCCCACAAGATAAAGTTAATTACAAGTTTATTTTGGGGATAAAACTACTGAATTTTCAGGCACATAGAGAGCCATGGCACTATACCACTATATTGAGAAACATTCACTTCACATACATAGTTCTAAAGTGTCTGTTGATTATACAATTTTTGTGCTTTTTTTTTTTTTTTTTTTTTTTTTTTTTTTTTTTTTTTTTTTTTTTTAATTTGTACTTCGTATAGTTTAGTGTGAATTTCACACATTTTATCAATTTTTTTTTATGCTGATAATTGTTGGTACATACTCCATAGTAAATTAGTATTGAACTTGGTAAGTTGGTAGCTTCTATAAACTTAACTAACTTTATATGGACCTGAATTTAATGAAATAAGTAAAATAAGGTGCACAATATATGTCCTTAGTTTATATACATGCTCAAAAAGTAATCTATTGTAAATAAGCTGAATGTTGTTCTTGGGCACGAGATTGAATTTTACACATTTTCAAATTTTATGTTAACAATGGTTGACGTTTGTCCACAATCCATAGTAACAAAGTACAATGATGTATGAACTCAGAGTACATTCTATTCACTGAATTATGAGCTTACTTGATTTTATTTTAAGTTGTAAGTTGAACTATATAGCCTTAATTAACCCTTAATTACCCAAATAAGTGGAATTACGATGCATAGCTATTAACCTTAATGAATATAAGTGGTTGTTTCCTTCATATTTTGGAGATAGGCTGATAGGGGAAGCAAGTTGGTGCACGGAATCTTCCTCTGGACAAGATGCAGAAATTGTAATAAACTTCTGTCACTTTTAGTTTGGAACCACTTTTTTTTTTCCGGAATTATTGTTTGTTTAAAATCTAGAGGCACTAACTAAACATACACCTAATTTTGAAAAATGTGTACTAAGTCAAGTGGATTGTAACTAGCAGTAAAATTTATAAATTATAAGCTGGAAAATTAACCTTAAACTCGCCTTAACATTTATAAAGTATGCTGACAAGTTAACCTTAAACTCGCTAGATTGTGGGCTAAGCCACTGGAAAACAGAGATAGAAACTTAGAAAGTTCTGTTTATTACAAGAGCATACATAGCCCTCTAATAAGTACAACACTTGCACATTCTACTTGCACACAACAGCTACATAAAGTCATAAAGTACATTGTACATATAACTATTATCGACTTGTTACACAACGTAAACAATGGTCTTTTCTTGTTCAAGCCACTGATCAGAAGCCCAACAAATCCGAGAATGACGCTGCCAAATTGG
This sequence comes from Chenopodium album, assembly GCF_948465745.1. Lineage (NCBI taxonomy): Eukaryota > Viridiplantae > Streptophyta > Magnoliopsida > Caryophyllales > Amaranthaceae > Chenopodium > Chenopodium album. The sequence goes on from NC_137838.1 coordinate 3,691,847, forward strand.
ACAGGAGAAGAAAATTGATTAGGCCATAAACTGTTAAGTAATAGAATTATTAGTCAGGGAAAAGATAAGTAATAACATTACCTAATAAATATAGGATGAAAATGATGAACATCATAATGCACCAGATAAAGAATTCTCCTGTACAAAAAAAAAATAAGACAGAAATTGAATATTCATTGCTTAGCTGAATTAGTAATGTACCAACAGTGAAAATATGAAACAATAAAAAGTAATATACCTTCAATCTTTCCTCCAAATTCTGGCTACATTCACAACCACCATGACATAAGTCTTGTCTTTGATGTCATCAAAGAAGCGGAAAAAGGCGTGTCTCCATGATCTATTCACCACTAAAGTCCCGCAAACTCCCCAAAATCCAACAATAAATCCGAGCACCACGCTGATGCACAGCCCTAGATAAAAATTATCATGTCCATGCTCCTCTTGATGGCTGATATTTCTTCCCGTGGGCATTTCATCACCGGCACACTTTTGAAGGGGTGCCCCACAAAGCAATGGGTTTCCCATGTATGATGAAGGATCAAAGCCTTGCAATTGAGTGCTGAGTGGAATCCTCCCGGACAAGTTGTTGTTCGACAAATCTAAGGTTCCAAGAAAACTCACATCGGCAAGACTTGTGGGTATAGCACCAGAGAGGTGATTGTTTGATAAATCCAGAAGTTCTAATGAAGTAAGCTGCCCAATATTTGATGGAATGCTTCCGGTCAACTTGTTTCTTGCTAAATTGAGTGACATTAACTTGGTAAGATTTGATATTCCATCCGGGATTTCTCCTTCTAGCTCATTATATGACAAATCAATATAATTCACTAATTCTAATAAGCTTTGTTTAAATCTCTGCTCTTCTTTTTTCCACTCAATTATTGCTGTTTCCTCAAATGTAGAATTGCTAATTTCAATCTCCCAGTCAAAAAAGTCATGTGATAGTTTATTTGACACATTCATCGCTGTAAGATTATAAATGCAATTTGGAATAGCGCCAGATATGTGGTTCAAAGCAACATCCAACATGTGAAGTTTGGATAATTGACAAAGGCTTAAAGGCAGTTTTCCAAAAAACTTGTTTCTACGTAAGTTAAGAAAACTGAGACCTGTAAAAGCGTTTCCGATGCTTGGTGGTATAAATCCAGTCAAAGAATTATACCCAAGATCTAGATAAACTAATTTTGTACAGTTCAACATTGACACAGGGACCTCTCCTGAAAAGCTGTTATTTTGCAAGTGCAAATATTGGAGTTGTGTTAGGTCACCAATGGATATTGGTATAATTCCAGAGAAATTATTGCTTTCCAAGTGCAACTTTACGAGTTGATCCATTTTCATCAAACAATTTGGAAGCCTTCCGGACAACAAGTTTGATAAATAAAGTTCTTGTATCATCGAATCAGCTACACTTGGACACAATAGTTGAGTGGCATCCGAAAACATGTTATCGTTCAGGTATATTGAGTTAGTTTTGTTACCTCCAAGAAAAATTGATGGGATTGAACCCTCAAAGTAGTTTGAACTCAAGTCAATCACATAACTTTCCAATGACGTTGACAAATCAGGGAGCACCCCATGAAAATTATTGTGAGACATGTTTAAATATAATAGATCGGACGACAATGCTAATTTCTTCCAAAAGGCAAGAGGAACTTCACCAGAAATTTTTGCATTAGATATGTCTAGAGCGGAGAAATGGGATTGATGTAGGAGCCAGTTTGGGAAGGAAGGGCCCAACTTGCAAGATCTTAAACTTATGAGATTTAGTTGAAAAGGAGGAATCCAATCATCATTGATACTTACAACCAGTGCCGAGTTATCTGACAAGTACAACTGGCGCAATCGTGAGAGATTTAAGAAGTGATTGTGGTTGAGAGTAGCTTTTAAGGAATTATAAGAAACATCCAAAATCTCAAGCATAGAAAGTTTCCCAATACCTTGACTTATAGTTCCATTTAGATGATTCCCATTAAGATGTAATTCTCTGATTGAAGAAAAAGTAGTGATCATGTTCGGAATAGAGCCCCAGAACTGATTCATACTCAAATCCAGATACTCCAAAAGTGGTTTGTTCGCACACCCACTTGATAGAGCTTGAAAAACATTAGATACATCATCACCAAGGTTGTTAATAGACATGTCGAGCCTTTGCAAATTACATAAATTACCAATTTCAATTGAAATGGGGCCATGAAGTTTATTGTACGAGAGCAAGAGAACTCTAAGTGCCCTTAAGTTTGAAAAACTGATAGGAATGGAGCCTCCAAATTGATTAGATGAGAGGTCAAGATAGGAAAGGGAGTGCATGTAATTCCCAAATGAACTTGGAAGAGGCCCTGATAGTGAGTTTCTAGAAAGGTCAAGATAAGAAAGGGAGTGCATGTACTTCCCAAATGAACTTGGAATAGGCCCTGATAGTAAGTTTCCAGAAAGGTCAAGATGTTTAAATTGGTTACCGTGTCTACTCAAATTGAAAAACCACTCGAATATCGAAGTGTCATTAAAAGAATTATAACGAAGGCTAACAACACGAAGAGAGGATGAGGAATTGATGTATGAATGTGATGATAATGGAAATGCAACTGGAAGGTAACAATAATCCAAGTAAAGGATCCTTAGGGAAGGAAGTTTGATGATGGTTTGGAACCAGTCAGTTGCTTTCATAAGAATACTACTACTAAGATAGATTTCTCTCAATAGTGTGAGATGGGACAGCCACTGCAAGCTTTTAGAAGTGAACATGGAATAACCGGAAAATTGAGCATAACTGAGATCGAGAGAAGCTAATTTGGAAAGGTTTCCAAGCTGAGGAGGAATTTCGCCAAAAAAGCCAGCATTAGATAAATTGAGGTGCTCTAACTCAGTGAGGGAATCAATGGAACTGGGTATGGCCTGGACAAAATAATTATTAAGACTAAGGTCCAAATGTTTCAAATGAGTTAGCTCAAAGAGGGAAGGATCCAACTTACCATCCAGACAACGCACATACTCATTTCCACGCTTGACATCATTCCGGCCTTGAAGATGAAGCATGATGACATGGCCAGTACGATTGCTGCAACGAATGCCACGCCATTGGCAGCAATCTTCTGTGACTCCCCATGACGAGAGAAGCCCACAGTTATCAGATGCAATTCCTTGCTTGAATCGTAGCAAAGCTTTTCTCTCGCGGTCGATACACTTGATGCTACTATGCTCTCCATAGCCAGTTTCGACAACATGACTGGAGTAGCATAGCAACACAAGCCAACAAAGTATGATCATGTACATTATAATAAAATATTGTGGCGTTTTCATGGTTGAATTGCACTTTTGTTTATGATAAATTTAAAGGATAAGGGAGGGGATTAACGGATGAAAAACATAAAGTAGTAGAATTGTATGTGTGAATATTATATTACATAAGATCTTTTTTATACGAGTAGAGTTCATATATCATCCCTTGAATGGGAGCTGATTGTGTCACGCTCAAAGTAAACATTTAATGAATCTTGAAAAGTCTAAAAATACACAGCAAAAAAGTGTTTCTCCCATTTTCTAAGGAAATATTCATGCATGGTACAAACATCCAGAAGATTTTTTTCTTGTCCTTAATGGCCCAAATATTAGTGTCAAAACTTAATTAATGCTTTATTACAAGGCACGAAATCTAATGTATACTTTGAGTTGAAAATTATACTCCCTCCGTCCCCTATTGATGGTCACTTTTGCCATTTTTTGTAACTCAAAATGTTAGGGTCTGTTCACATTTACTTAATTTCAGTTCAGTTCAGTTCAGTTCAGCTCCAATCAGTTCAGTTCAGTTCAGTTCAGCTCTTAATTTCCCTCTCGCATAAAACATTCATTTCAGCTCAATTCAGTTCAGTTCAGTTCAGTTCCAATCAGTTCAGTTCAGTTCAGCTCTGTTCAGTAAATATGAACAGGCCCTAGTCACATTTGCTTTTTTCAAGTAACATTAATATTATTTTTTTACCAAAATTTTCTAACATTTGCAAAAATATTTGTGCAAATTTAACTTTTCCATGTACTTTAATTACTTTCTTTCTCTACTTTTTTGCATACCCAATGTAAATTTATTTTTTTAATGTACTTTCTTTATTTCTCCTTAATTCCCGTGATTTTTAGCAAAAGTGACCATCAATAGGGGACGGAGGGAGTACAAGTCACACTTCGTATGTAAATGTGGTTTATTAGGGAATTAAAGATCATAAAAGAGAAAGTAAGTCAATAGTTTATATAAAGAGTGAGTGATGTGAGACGAATAAAATGATACCAAGTATAAATGTAACTATGTAAGATTGAATAGTAGACTTGGTTATTGGGTTGGGTAGCCCAATGACGGACCAAAGTTATATGGCTTTTAGACATGGACCTTATTGGATACAGTTAGTGAATTGCTAAACCACGTCCGGTATTTACTGGGTAACGCCCGTATTTTAACATGACTTTACAAATATACCCCCCTAATAAAATGTACCCTATTCCACTTTCATTTTCTTTAACCACTATCTAACTTGTTACCCTACCAACCACCAAACAACCATCTCCTACGAACAACCACCACGTCATATATTTTTTAAAAAAATTTGCTTTACTCTACACCAATTAGCGCAAACGATGAATGGACGAGTTTAAGGAAGCAATGACGCCACTGGAAAGATCGTTGGAGCATACGGAGTCGGTGAGTGCTCTGAATTTTTGTCTTTTTATTTATTTTTTTATTTCGTAATCATAGAAGGAACGCCTGAAATTTTAGAATCACCCTTGGAACATTCTAAAATTTCAGGCGTTCAAGGGGGGGAACACCTGAAATTTTAGAATGTTCTGGGGGGAAACGCCTGAAATTTTAGAATGTTCCGGGGGAGATTCTAAAATTTTAGGTGTTCCTTCCGTGGAACATTCTAAAATTCTAGGCGTTCGTCTGAAACGACTGAAATAAAAAAAATAAAAAAAAAAGAAAAAAAAAAAGTAAAACATATACCTGACGCCAACCCCCTTATCTTTCCGATTTCTTGATATCGTCCCTTGTAGCCGATTGCAACCCTTGGTGGCGACGAAATTGTGGTGGCTTTGCTTGGTGGTGATGGAAATGTGGTGGTTTGGTGGTGTTTGTGGATGAAATTCTTAAGGTGGAGAGAGAAAAAAGTAAAAGTGAAAGTAAGAGAGAGAAGATTGAAGAGTTATTTAAAGGGTTACTTAAGGAAGCTCATATAAAAATACGGGCGTTACCCGGTAAATACCGGACGTAGTTTAGTACCACCCTAGAGTTAATATAAGGCCAAAATATATAGATCGTAAAAAAAAAAAATTACATAAATATATATTTGTATTCATTTATACTTGATAATCGCTTTGTTTAGTATTTTATTTAATTGAAAGTATGTTAGTCCGTCCATTATCGACCCACTATTAACCTACGGCTTACGATTGCTCTACAAAATGTGACCCTTTTTTACCCGACCTACATCAAACCTGACCTGATGTGCCCAATAACCATGCATAAAATTAGAGAAGAGAATTATTAAAAAAGTGTAGAGAACCAATTTAAATTAGAAGAGTTGCACTTAAAAGAAGGCTAATTCAACAAGTTTTGCATTTAATAAAACAGACATGTACATGTACATTATACATTTAACCAATAACTGTTACTCCGTAATATGGATGAGGCAGTATTGTGCATCATGCCGTCCTGGCAATGAGAAATTATGGAGTTATGGTTCTATATACTGCAACAAGAATTACACGTAGTAGTAAATTAATTTAGTGTTAAGAATAATTTATAAATGTGAAGTAACTTGTTTTAAAAAAATTAGTCTTTGACCCTTTGGTGTTCATCTAAGAGCATCAACACTCGTGGTATAATTTTATACCACGGTGTAAATATTCATCCAAAAGTTACAAATTTTTACTACCTTGGTGGCATAAAACTATACCATCAAATGGTATATACCATCCCATTGTAAACCTTTGCTTTGTTCCACGTGAAACATGAACCAACTAGGTCACGCCATGTGGCTTGGTTGTCATACATCTTTTATTTATTTATTTTCAATTGCATTTTAAGAAAAAATAATAAAGTCAAAATTTATGAAAAAATTACCATTGTTCATAATTTTTCAAGACATACACATAGTGACATAGACACCCATATTGATATAGTTTAATATATTTTTGAATTCACTTTTTTCTACCTAAATTGCTTATTTTTATTTAATTAACTTTATAAATAGTAATTAGTTATTTTCAACATAAAATAAAATATAATTATAATTTAATTAAATGTATAATTCATACATATAGGAGAGAGAAAGTGTGTTGGTAAACTTTTTTTATACCATGGGTGGGGTGATTTTAGAGAAAGTATATTGTATTGTGGTATATATGATGTGGAGGAGTGAAAAAGTGAGAGAGAGAGAGAGGGGTGGTATAAATTTTTATACTATGAGTGATGATGGTCTAACGATGATCAAGCTACTGAAATTTCCTCATTATGGCCCACGGACGGTGCTAAAAAGATTGGGGTAGAGTTGTGTGTGTATTGAACATTATAGTCAAAGCAATTAAACTTTGACCCAAAAATAGACAATGAGGCAAAATATTTGGGACAAGTAGGAGTGTATCAGATATTTAATGGTTAAATATGAGTATTGGTGAGAAAGTTTGACTACTACATTTGAAAAATAAATACCAAAGAAGTTTGAAAAATCTAATATTTTTAAAAATTAGTCAAAATATAATTAAATTAGGATTGAACCATTCCGACCCGTGAGTCAAATTGACCCGATCTAAATGACTCATGACCCAAAGTGACCCAATTCCGACCTGATTGACTAGTCTAATCGTATGGTGTGTGTGACTACTAACTTTTCAAAGTCATCTTACCGTTTGATTTGGTTCATGACAACATTGTCATCTTACCGTTTGTTTTGATTCATGACTTACTGACTTTAAACTACCAAAGCAACTAGAAGCACTATTCAATTCAATGAAATTAAACAAAATGTAACAATAGACGACAATAATTTGAATGATAAAGAAATCATTCAAAACAAAAATTTGCAAACCTGATGACGATCATCAAGCATATGAAGATTATACTGTTTATCAGACGCAATTTCTGAAATATCCTCCAACGACATTAATCTGGCAACAAACTCAACTCTCCTTTCCAGTTTCCACCATCTCTACACTGAAATCAAACAAAAGCAAAACCCTAGTTCACAGAAACTAACAATTTCAATCAACACATAAACCCTAGGAAAGAGAAAATTACCTTGGGGAACTAGATCAAGTACAATTGGCGTTCTGAAGGAACTCCAGCAATGGAAACACGAGATGAAATTCGAGGTGTTAAGTCGTATTCCGCCATTGTTGCGCGGTGGAAGGGTAAGGGTAAGGTCGCAGGGAGAGTCCGGTGGTGGAAGTCGACGTTTAAATTATTCATTCATATTATTGATATTATTGGGCTTGTGGGCTGCACTTTTTCATTAGGCTTTTATTTAGGCACTCAAAACTAAAAAGAGCTAATCACCAAATCACCATTCTTTGGACAGTCTACTCTACGGCAAATTATAACATGCATGTTAAACTGTGTGCATCACCAGTAATAATTTACAAGTTATCATCACTGCCAACATTATTATACGGAGTATATCAGTATTTTCTCTCTCCTCTCTTCTCCTCCCTCACACTTTTTTTAATTTCTGATTTCTCTCTCCTCTATCTTCTCTCTCCTCTATTTTTCTCTCTCTTAAATTCATTCATTCATCACTATAGATCGAGATCATTCATCTTTTCCTCTTACAATTCATAATTTCTAATTAATTTCCCTCACCTCTATTTTTCTTTTTCTTAAATTCATTCATTATTGTTGTTGATTTAATTTCTTCATCACCATTGTTGATCACCATAATTTCAAAATTCGTTTTCTTCAACCTTCAATTTGAAGCTTTGTTAATGGAGTTTTTGCAGAGAAGTGAAGTTTAAAATGGCGGATTTGACGAGGAGAAGGTGTTTAAGACGACGGAGTAGATTATTTTCCAATGAAATTCCATTGTCTAAATCACTATGGCTAGGTTTGAATTTCGAAATATGTAGATTTTATATTATTTTAATTTTTTTTGTTAGTGATATTTGTGTATTCTATTATTAATAGATCTGTTTTTTGTTACATTTTGGTCTTTTGAACATTTTAAGTTAAAAATCTGAACGTAGGATACGTTTTCTATAAAGATATATTTTTACTGACAAATATTTTTGGATTTATGAACATCTTAATTATAATTTTGAACATGTGATACATTTCTTATGAACTTTTTTTAGATCTGTGTATTTTGTAATCATTTTTAAAAAATTGGTGTTCTATACTTTATAATCTATATATCTGAACATTTGATTCTTTGCATATGAAAATTTATTATGTTTTCTAGTTATGAATTTTTAAAACTTTTTTATGTTTTGTAATTATAAACCTATTATGTTAGATATTTGAACATGTGCATGTTTTTTTTTTTTTTATGAACAACTGATTTAGATTGATTATTTGAAAGATATTCATATATTCAATGTTATGTAAGCTGTTGAAAGTGTGTTGAATTTGAATTTTGATTTTAATTGCTAAATTTTTTTTATATGATTTTCAGTATCATTTATAATTTAATTGTTGAATTGATACTTTAATTTGTATTTTATGAATATAATTTGTTTATACCATGTTTTTGAATATTTTTTTCATATAATTTGAGTAACGCACTTTCCATTGTATTTATTATCAAAATTGTTATTAGCAGTATCATATTATGAACATTGTTTCTATTTTTATGAACATTTAGGTTACTATAATGAATCTTCCATTTTACATAATTTTCTGAGTATGTATATATGCTTTTTAGAAAATAATTGTAAACGTAATTATGAACATTTTTTTCCAATACTTGAACTTTGTTGTTTTATTTTTGAACTCCAGTAATGATTATTATAAACTATGTTTGTTTATTGCAGTTAGAACATATGAAGTTGTTTATAAGGAAAGTATGAAGGCTGAGCAACATCTGAGTAGTGTCTTCAGGTCAAGAAGTTTTGGAAGGGTGTTTTAGTGGTTTGTGGTTGGGGTTCAGAAGTTTATGTAGGGTGTTCAGTGGTTTGTGGTTGGGGTTCAAATAATTTGGTAGGGGTTAGTTTCAGAGGTTTTTTAGGGTGTTAAGTGGTTTGTGGTTGGGGTTCGGAAGTTTTGTAGGGTGTTTAGTGATTTGTGGTTAGGATTCAGAAGTTTTTGTAGGGGGTTTAAAATTTTTTGTGGGGTGTTCATTGGTTTGTGGTTCGGGTTCAGAAGTTTTTGTAGGGTGTTTAGTGGTTTGTGGTTGCGGCTCAAAAGTTTTTGTAGGGGAGTTTAGAAGTTTTTGTAGGGTGTTCAGTGGTTTGTGGTTGGGGTTCAGAAGTTTTTGTAGGGGTTCAAATGTTTTTGTAGGGTGTTCAATGGTTTGTGGTTGAGGTTCAGAAGTTTTTGTAGGTGGTTCAAAGGTTTTTGTAGGGTGTTTAATGGTTCGTGGTTGGGGTTAAGAAGTTTTTGTAGGGGTTCAAAGGTTTTTGTAGGGTATTTAATGGTTCGTGGTTGGGGTTTAGGAATTTTTATAGGGTATTCAATGGTTTGTGGTTGGGGTTCAAAAGTTTTTATAGGGGGGTTCAGAAGTTTTTGTAAGGGGTTCATTCCTGAACGTTTGTTGATTCCTGAACTTCTGGTGCTTCTTCAATCTAACCTGCTTCTTGGGAGCTTTTACTTCTTATTACTCTACTTGTTGTAGGTATTTTTTTCCTTTAGGTTTTTTAAAAGGCCATTCAGAGGTGGTCTTTAAAGGGGGGTTCAGTGGTTTTTGAAGGGGGTTCGGAGGTTTTTGGTGGAGGATTCAAAGGTTTCTAGGTGCTTTTCACTTGTTTCTTGGGGCTTTTCACCGGATTCTGGTGGGTTATCTGTGTTTTCTGGTGGCTTTTCAATGATTTCAGAGGGCTTTTCATTGGTTTCTAGGGGATTTTCAGAAGTTAATTAAGGTTGTTTAATATTTTGTGGGTGTAGTTCTGATATCTTTGGGGGCTGATCAGTGTTTTGTGGGGGGTAGTTCAAATGTCTGTAGGGGCTATTCAATGTTTTGTGGGGCTGATTAGTGTTTTTTGGGGCTGATCAGTATTTTATGGGAGTAGATCAGATGTTTCTGGGAGCTGATTAGTGGTTTGTGAGGGCAAGTAAGTGGTTTGTGGGGGTTGTTCAGTGGTTATTGTGTGTTGTTCATAAGTTTCTTGTGGTTGTTCAGTACTTGGTCGATCTGATAATTAAAAATCAAACAGCAAAGTGAGCAAATAAATAATATCTAAACAAATTATTACATTATACGAACGTAATTAATTGAATTTCTAAACAAATTATTACTTCATAAAGCACATAATATATGGACATAAAGCACAACGTATATGAACATCAAACATAAACTATATGAACATAAATATACCTGTTAATTGGATTTTATGATATTTCTTTGTCTAATTCTTCCAATATTTTTTGACAAACAATTGGACTTCCTTTAGGTATATCATCTAACTTCTTCTTTTTTGGTGTTCTGAGTTGAACATTTGACTAATTGGACTATTAAAAAAAATTTAGGGTTTAATTTAGTATTCAATTCCAAAAATGAAAATTTAAGATAAAATTGGGATTTTGAGTAATAAATTAAGTACACTTCTTCATCTTCATTAGTAGGAGAACATAGTTTTGATTTTCTACAAAAAATAAATTGAAAGAAAAAAAAATTAAAACGACAAGTATGTTCATGAATTTTGAAATTTGTTGAATTATATTAGCAAATTTACAGAAATTTAAGTAATGTTCACCTTTTAGAATTGTTATTTGTTTTTATCCATGGCAGTAAAACAGTTTTTTAGAGAGAGAAAAATGGAAAGAGGAGAGAGAAAATTAAAATAAATAAATAAATAAATGAGAAAAGATTTTGAAATTATGAGATGAAACATAATTTTTCAAACAAATTAAAAAATTTATATGGGGGTTGAGAGAGGAGGAAAAAAAAATTTCTTAATAAAAATCTGAATAGTATTGAGCTGGTATGTATTGGGCATGTTTTTTGGGTGAATATAGCTACTGGGCTATTATTTGGGCTTGGTGCACCTATTTGTAGGTGCACCAAGGTGTATGTAATACCAATTGCTACTCTACTGTAACTTTAAGCCAATTTACTAGGCATTATTGAACTCTCAACTCTAAATAAGAAGTAATCAAGGAGATCAAAGATTAGAAACCATTCTTTAAAGTACTAGCTACATCCTCCATTATTGTAATTATATGTGGTCAAGCTTATAGAATTTTAACCCTATTTTGTAATTACTATTTATTTATATAAGATACGGAGTAGTAAATTATCGTGTAAAATATTGTTAGATTTATTGCAATTCATATCATATGTCAATTTTTTTTTTATAAATTTTAACAATACAAACTAAAGATTTTAATGGTAAAAGTCAAACGGAAGAAGTGTATTTTTATGTTAGGGATTTGTCCAACGTTTGAATATTATGTTGTGTATAAACCAATAATCTAGAAATGCAACTAATTGTGAAAATGGAAATATATCCATTTTCATCATTCTTTTTTTGAACTTATAAATTATAGTGCTAGTTTGAAAAGATTTTTTTTTTTTTTTTTTTTTTTTTTTTTTTTTTGAAACAAGTTTGATGATAATTTTAATTAACATGTCTTTATTTTTTTTATTTTTTTTTTCTTTGTTTGAAGGAAATTAATTAACTTGTCTTCACTATAACATTTCAATCAAATATTTGAAAGTTCAAAATAAGAGTTTGAATATGTATTACTCTTAACCTGTACAGCTAGAGTAATACATATTTAAACAATTATTATGAACTTTCAAATACATATTCATGATAATTTTAATTAACTTGTACAACTAGAGTAGGAGGCACTCCAAAGAAACCTGAGCTCATACACACAATACTTGAGTGAAATGTTGCGCAGCACAATTAGTAATTTTGGTATAAAAAAAAAAGGTAAATAGGCGTTCAATTAGAACGATTAATAATTAAGCAATATTCTTTTCAAGATATATGGATCTAAATAGTGTATATGTGTAACAGTAGACATCAATCCTTCTCACTCGATCAAGCTTTCTGATCCAAAGCTCTGACTTATTCATCAATACTGCATAACCAAGCATAAACCAAAAGAAGAAGAAAAACTTTCAGAATGCAAAAAACTAATATTACAACTAAGTATATCAAATATAACAAGTCAGGGGACAAGTTACGAGTTTATGACAAATCCTTATAAATTAACATTACCTATTAGATATATGTGTGACATAAATGCTATTTGAAGTACAGTGCAATGCACTCCATCTCTTAAGAGAAACCTGCACAAATAAATAAGACAAATAAATTGTCTATGTTTTTTTATTGCTTAGCTGAATTAATAATTCATACTGTAACAAATACAAGATATATGAAAAAAGTACCTTCAAGGTTTCCTCCAAAGCCTGGCTAATTTCACAGCCACAATGACATAAATCTTGTCTTTGATGTCACCAAAGAAGCTGAAAATTGCATGTCTCCATGATCTTTTCACCACTAAAGACCCGCAAACTCCCCAAAATCCAACAATAAATCCGAGCACCACGCTGATGCATAGCCCTAGATAAAAATTATCATGTCCATGCTCCTCTTGATGGCTGATATTTCTTCCCGAGGGTGGTTCATCACCGGCACATTTTTGAAGTGGTTTTCCACAAAGTAATGGGTTTCCCATGTACGATGAAGGATCAAAGCCTTGCAACTGAGTGCTGAGTGGAATCCTCCCAGACAAGTTGTTGTTCGACAAATCTAAGGTTCCAAGAAAACTCACATCGGCAAGGCTTGCAGGTATAACTCCAGACAGGTGATTGTTTGATAAATCCAGAAATTCTAATGAAGTAAGCTGCCCAATATTTGACGGAATTCTTCCGGTCAACTTGTTCCTTGATAAATCGAGGGACAGTAACTTAGTAAGATTTGAGATTCCGTCAGGGATTTCTCCTTCTAGCTCATTATTCGACAAATCAATATAATTCAATAATTCTAATATTCTCCAAATCTTTGCTCTTCTCTTTTCCACTCAATTATTGCAGCTTCTTTATTCAAGAAAAGAAAGATCTTATGTCCACCAACATTGATAAGACCTATCTTGTCAGATTGTAATTTATGTGACGCGTTCATCATCGCTGTAAAATTATATAAGCAATTTGGAATAGTGCCTGATATGCGGTTCATGGAAACATCCAACATGTGAAGATTGGATAATTGACAAAGGTTTAAAGGCAATTTTCCAAATAACTTGTTACCACGTAAGTTCAGAAAAGCGAGATATGGAAAAGCACTTCCGATGCCTGGTGGTATATATCCAGTTAAATAATTATACCCAAGATCTAGAAATTCTAAGGATTTACAGTTCAACAGTGCAAAAGGGAGCTCTCCTGAAAAACTATTATTTTGAAAGTGCAAATATTGGAGTCGTGTTAGGTCACCAATGGATGTTGGTATATTTCCAGAGAATTTATTGTTTTCCAAGCGCAAATATCTGAGTTGATCCATTTTCATGAAACAGTTTGGAAGCTTTCCAGACAACAAGTTGTTTGATAGATCAAGCTCTTCTAGCTCAGAATTAGCTGTTCTTGGACACAGTAGTTGAGTGGCATCAGAAAACATGTTATCATTCAGGCTTACTATCTTAACATTTTTATCTCCAACAAAAGATGGGATTGATCCCTCGAAGTAGTTTGAGCTCAAGTCAATAGCTTCGAGGTTGTCAAAGGATGTTGTCAAATTAGGGAGCACCCCATGAATCATATTGTGAGACATGTCTAGGTAATTCAGGTTGGACGACAACGATATTGTCCAAAAGACAGAAGGAAGTTCACCAGAAATTTCAGTAGTGGATATATCAAGGTAGGAGAAATTAGCCTGAGTTAGAAGCCAATTCGGGAAGGAAGGGCCCAACTTGCAAGATCTTAAACGTATAACGTTCAAATGAAAGCAGGGAATCCAATTTTGATTGATGTCAAGCACTAGTGCCGGGTTGTCTGACAAGGCTAATGTTAGCAACCGTGAGAGATTAAAGAAGTGATTGTGGTTGAGAGTAGCTTTTAAGGAATTAAAAGAAACATCCAAAATCTCAAGCATAGAAAGTTGTCCAATACTTTGACTGATTGTTCCATTCAGATGATTATTAAAAAGGTATAATTCTTTGATTGATGAAAAAGTACTAATCATGTTCGGAATAGAGCCCCAGAATTGATTCACACTCAAATCCAGATACTCCAGACGTGACTTGTTCGCACACCCACATGATAGAGCTTGGAAGGCATTTAAAAGGGGGCCATCAAGGTTATTGTCACATAATGAGAGTATCCTCAAGGCCCTCAAGTTTGAAAAGGTAATAGGAATGGAACCTTCAAATTGATTATCAAAGAGGTCAAGATATGAAAGGGAGTGCATGTACTTCCCAATTGAACTTGGAAGAGGCCCTGAAAAGAAGTTAATAGAAAGGTCAAGATATTCAAGTTGGTTACCATTTCTACTCAAATTGAACAACCAATTGAATATCGAAGTGTTGTTTAAATTATTAGTAGAAAGGCTAACGACACGAAGAGAGGATGAGGAATTGATGTATGAAAGTGATGATGATGAAAATGTAGCAGGTAGCTGACAAGAATCCAAGTAAAGTTTTCTTAGGGAAGGAAGTTTGTTGATTGTTTGGACCCAATCGGTGGCTTCACTAAGATTGTTTGATTTAAGGTGGAGTTCTCTCAGCAATGTTAGACCAGACAACCACCGCAAGCTTTTAGCAGTGAGGCTGTTAACAATTCCATAAAAATCTACAGTACCAGAATTAAAACTGAGATCAAGAGATGCTAATTTGGAAAGGTTTCCGAGTTGGGGAGGAATTTCACCAAAAAAGCCACCGTTAGATAAATTGAGGTACTCTAACTCAGTGAGGGAATCTATGGAATTTGGTATAGAATGGAAGAAACCATTATTACTAACGTCCAAATATTTCAAATGAGTTAGCTCAAACAGGGAACGGTCCAACTTACCTTCCAGACAACCTATGTACTCATTGGCATCATCCATCCCACCTTGAAGATGAAGCATGATGACATGGCCGGTACGATTGCTGCAGCGAATGCCACCCCATTGGCAGCAATCTTCTATGTCTCCCCATGAAGATAGAAGCCCACACTTATCAGATTCAATTCCTTCCTTGAATCGAAGCAAAGCTTTTCTCTCGCGGTCGATACACTTGATGCTATTATGCTCTCCATAGCCAGTCTCGACTCCAGCAACAACTTGACTGGAGTAGCATAGCAACACAAGCCAACAAAGTATGGTCATAGACATTATACAAGTAAATAATAAGGTATTGTAGCGTTTTGGTGCTAGAATTGGACTTTAGTATCAATTTTATTTCAAGGTTATATAAGAGAGGGGATGAATGGATGAAAAACATCAAGTTGAAGTGTGTTAACAATATATCACATACATGAAATCTTTTTTATACGAGTTGTTGGTTGTGTCACTTTAGTTCTAGCAAAGAACCAAGGTTGTAAACACAACTAGTCAGCGTATGGTCCACAATATTAGTGATCCTTGGAAAGTCTAATGACCGTGCAAAGATGTTTCCCTCGTTTTTTCTATGGAATATTCATGCATATACAAGACAAACATCCAAAAATTGGTTTCTGGTCTTCAATGACCCAAAATATCGTCTCAAAGCTAAATTAAAACTCCATTCACTCTTTTGTACAACAATGTGAACGTACGAAGTCTTAATAGTTTGGGTTGAGATTAATATTGTTCGTTGGGGAATTAAAAACTATAGGAAAAAAATACGTGAATAATTTATGTAAAATAAATGATGTATAACGAAGGGAGTAACATAAAACTAAGAGTACTGAGAATAACTATAGAGAGAGATATAATAAACAAAAGTGTAGATAATTGTCATTATTTTATTACAAGAGTTTTACTAACAAAAAAGTCAATTTTAAAAAGTGTTTCACTCAATAAAACAGAGGTAATATATTTTAACTAGTAACCATGCACTAATTGTTGTATTGACCATGAGGGAACATTATACAAGTATCATATATGTATGCAGTCCTTGTGATAAGGTATCATGGATTTATGGTTCTAGGCTTCTGAATAGATAGTCCTAGAGACCTAGAGTTATATAACATTTAATACAAGTATCATGTTTATATATGACTAATTTATACGGTATAAAATACGTGATATGAGACGAATGAAATGATATAAAAGTAAGATTGAGAACCATGAATAGAATTAGAGAGAGAATTTATAAAGTGTAGAGAAACCATTTTAGAGGAGTTGCACTTAAAAGAATGCCTAATTTAACAAGTTTTGCATTTAATAATAAAACAAATGTACATAATAAATTTAACCAATAACTGGCTATTATATAGATGAGAGTGAAAGATCTCAAGTGATTAAAGTTTCTCCCTCTCAATTCTAATAGATTTTATAATCGATTATCATTACCCGCCCTTATGGCTCTCTAAACACTAAAATAACTATTATATGGATGAGATAGTATTGTGCATCATGTTGTCCTTAGCTTTGGAGTCATGGTTCTATCATCTATTTATTTATTTATTACGTATTTATTTATTTATTTATTATTATTATTTGTAAAGATAGTTACAAAGACAAGTGATGATGTAGACAGACTTTGATCATATATCTTGAGTACCACACTCAAAACACTAATCAATTAGGATAATTGATCTTGAATTTTTTATCATTCACATAAAAGAGTCTTAATAATATCCGAAGTCTAGCTTGCCATACAAAATCAACCAAGACTCGGAAAGTTCCTTTGATTTGAACGTATCTATAAAGTCACACTAGACAATCATGCTCGAAACAATCATCCATCTATCCATCCTGTGTTGTGTGACTACTGACTTTTCAAAGTCGTCTTACCGTTTACCATGGTTTATGACAACATTGATTTCAAATTCTTCTTACCGTTTGTTTTGGTTCATGACTTTTCAAATGTAATGTTCCAATGAGCACGTACATAATGTAGTACTACTGTACTAGCAATCAAGCTTATTCCTAACTCATTCTTACAAATGCACAAATGCACAGTCACTATGGCAAAATTGTGGTATATTTCAATTAAGGGCCTGGCCTGGCCTAAAAGATAATAAATTTGAAGTTAAACCTTATTCCAAAAATAAAAAAATAAAAAAAAAAAATCAAACATTACCGCTTTCATGCTGAACGCGCCCTCGAATCTTCAAATAACGCCCGCATTTATAACTTAAAAATACGTTCCCACCCTTGTTATATAACTCATCAAATTACCTCAAATATTTTGATAGTCCTCTCCGGTCACCAGCCACTAATGACTATTGACCAACAAAAACAATAATATTATTATTAACAAAGCCTAATGATGGAAAATTTATATGCTTTAATTTTATTGATTTCATACATGCCTGAGCGCCGAGCTGCAGCTTTGGTTCTTGGCAACAACCACCACCTCCACCACAATTACCACCTTCTTCATTGTCGTCTTCTTCTCATATTATTACTAACAATAATAAAACTGTAATAACAATACTAACTACAAACTAACATAAATTTTGGGCGTAAAAAAACATTCTAGCCAAAACGCCTATTTTTTTCGCACATCAGAGTAGGAAACGCCTAAAAAAATCGAATCTTGGACGGTGGTTCGAAATTTTTGGGCGTTTCCACCCAGAGATTTCGGAAAAAAGGGTCGTTTTCTACTAAAATCCAGTAAATGAACCCAGAAAATTCATCATTTTGTAACAAATTCCAGCAAACGAATAACCGGAAGAAAAAAAAAATAAGAAAAAATAATAGAAAAAAAGAAGAAATTGCTGAACTGAAGGATTCCATAACTTATAAAAGAAAAAATGGTTGAATATCGGAGAAAATTGACACATGGTGGTGATTAAGAGCCAGAATTAAGAGCAATTGATATATATGAAGATCAATTAAGAACACCTATTACCAAATTACCAATAACTAACTGTCCTAATTAACTACAGTACTACATTAACAAAGGTTGAGTGGTGGTGATTTGTAAGTAAAGGAAGGTGGTGGTGGTGGTGGTGGTGGTGTTGGTGAAAGTTAATGGAGTGGAGTGAAATGGGATGTTGATGAAAGTGATTGGAAATGGTATTAACTAAAAGGAAAATTTGTCAGGCAAAAAGGGGTGTAATTAGGAATGAAGGGGTCATGTGCATGGGGTAAAAAACGTGGTCAACGCCGGAGAATGGACAGTCAACGACGGAAAGTGGGTGTTGGCTGTCCTCAACAAAAAAAATTTGTAAACTGGTTTGCCTTGGCAAAAAAAATTTTAAAAGGTTTTTCTGAACAAAAAGGTCACTTTAAAAGGTCTTTCCTGACAAATTTTTCTAACTAAAAACAATTGTGCTAATACATAAGAGTAAGTTTGTAAATTTAATTATATTTTGTGGGCGTTACTTGGAGATTTGAGGGCAATATTTAACAAGCCCCTTGCTAAATCAATTCCAGTTTTAAAAATGTATTATATGTAAGCATAAGGGTTGTATTATTAGTTACCTTTGTATATATTTTTTTTTAAACAAGTTACCTTTGTATATTAATGAGCATTTGTTTAGTCCGTAAATTATGCCAAATTGGTAGATTATGTCTCCATCTGATTTGGCATAATTATAATAATGTCCGTAATTAATGAATACCATTACTATTTATCTTCAAGTAAAGTCTAACAAGTCTTTACTTTGAAATTGTATCTCCGATCCTTAAGGGTGCTTATCAACTACATACAGAATCCTCAAGAAAACAATATTTGTAAAAAAAAAAATGGAAAAATGATATATGCAGCCCTAAAAAAAAAAAAAAAAAAAAAAAAAAAAAGAATCCTATAGGCTGCATATAAAAAGCTAAAAGTAGAAAGAATAGACAATAAATAAACATTTATTACACCGATTTATTCGTAAATTGTCGATAAATTTCCAACTTAATACGTAGTACTAAAAAAGGAAGTATATCAAATGCTTATATGTGGCTCTAGCATTACCCTAGCTCACTTAATGTTTTTTATAAAAAAAAAATAATAATAATAACAATAAAAATGCTCCATAAAAGCAAAAAATGAAAAATGAATTTTACATGATGAGATGAACTACTAATGTATGCGTTAATGCGTAAAGCAATAATCAGAAATTCTTCCAATCCTCTAACAGTTGTAACGTTTCTCTTTAATTTTGAAGGTCAAACATTAAATTTTAGCCGTAAATCTTATTAAATATCTTATTAGTTTCATCTATATATATATATTATATATATATATAATTCCAACATTAGGAAAAGAGGCAGCAGTCGAGCAACTAAATTCCATACATTATGGAAGGTAGAATTAGGAAAAGAGGCAGCAGTCGAGCAACTAAAAAAATTCCCGCGGCGACCATGGTAGCAGCATGGATGAGAGCTGAAATAGGAGTAGGCCCCTCCATAGCATCAGGTAACCATATATATATATATATTACATTTAATGAACTGAAATTAATTTTATTGAACTAAACTTATTTTTACTTAATATTATTTTTTTTAAGATGAAGTAAACGGGGCCTTATTTAGATAAATTGCAACAAGAGTTGTAGTACATTAATTTATATTAGTGTTAGGTTTATAAATGTCAACTAACTTGGTTAAGAAAATAATAGTCTTTGACCCTTTGGTGTTGATCTAACGAGGATCAAGCTACTGAAATTTCCTAATTATGGTCCACTAATAAGAGTGCTATTTTAGTCAAGACTTAAGACTGGGGTAGAGTCTTAAATTCTTAAATTAATTTTTTTTTGGTGTTGTAAAGAGAGTTGCAAAAGCAATTGATGTAGAGTTGTAGACTGCATTAAATTTTATATCTTGATTAACACCCTCAAAACTTTAATCAACTAGGCTAGTTGATCATTTACAGGGTAGAGTTAATAATATTCATAATCTAGTTTGCCAAACAAAATAAATTAAACCAATACTCCGTAGTTCCTTTGATTTGAACGTATAAATAAACTCACACAAGAGAAGTAGTATCGTAACAATCATATATCCATCATTCCATCTTGTGCCCTTGTGGTGTGTGACTACTGACTTTTCAAAGTCGTCTTACCGTTTGTTTTGGTTCATTACAACAATAATTCCAAAGTCTTCTTATCGTTTATTTTGGTTCATGACTCACTCTCCTCCCTTTTCAAAAAATAAAAATAAAAATAAAAATCAAACATTAGTTAAACCGCTATCATACATTTCTAAATCAACTCCAAATTAAAAAGTTTATACGGAGTAATATGTAAGCATAAGGGTAGTATTATTACCTCCATATAATGAGCATTTGTTTAATATTGTTGTATACGAATGAGTTTAGAATTATTGTTTGTTTAAGATGTACTGATGTAGGAGCTGAGACACTATAAAAAGGCTAGATTTGAAGCGAACTTAAAAATTCATTTTTATAGATGCATACTAGTTCAAGTAGATTGTAACTAGCCTTAACATTTATAAAGTATGCAGACAAGTTAACCTTAAACTCGCTAGATTGTGGGCTAAGCCACTGGAAAACAGAGATAGAAACTTAGAAAGTACTGTTTATTACAAGAGCATACACATAGACATAGCCCTCTAATAAGTGCAACACTTACACATTCTACTTGCACACAACAGCTACATAAAGTACATATAATTATTATCGACTTGTTACAACACAATGTAAACAATGGTCTTTTCTTGTTCAAGCCACTGATCGGAAGCCCAACAAATACGAGAATGACACTGCCAAATTAGACAGGAGAAGAAAATTGATTAGGCCATAAACTGATAATAGAATTATTAGTCAGGGAAAAGATAAGTAATAACATTACCTAATAAATATAGGATGAAAATGATGAACAACATAATGCACCAGATAAAGAATTCTCCTGTACAAAAAAAAAAAAAAAAAAAAAAAAAAAAAAAAAAAAGAAGACGGAAACTGAATATTCATTGCTTGGCTGAGTTAGTAATGTACCAATAGTGAAAATATGAAACAATAAAAAGTACTATACCTTCAATCTTTTCTCCAAATTTTGGCTACATTCACAACCACCATGACATAAATCTTGTCTTTGATGTCGCCAAAGAAGCTGAAAAAAGCATGTCTCCATGATCTTTTCACCACTAAAGTTCCGCAAACTCCCCAAAATCCAACAATAAATCCGAGCACCACGCTGATGCACAGCCCTAGATAAAAATTATCATGTCCATGCTCCTCTTGATGGATGATATTTCCTCCTGTGGGTGATTCATCACCGGCACATTTTTGAAGTGGTTCCCCACAAAGCAACGGGTTTCCCATGTACGATGAAGGATCAAAGCCTTGCAGTTGAGTGCCGAATGGAATCCTCCCAGACAAGTTGTTGTTCGACAAATCTAAGGTTCCAAGAAAACTCACATCGGCAAGGCTTGCAGGTATAACTCCAGACAGGTGATTGTTTGATAAATCCAGAAGTTCTAATGAAGTAAGCTGCCCAATGTTTGACGGAATTCTTCCGGACAACTTGTTCCTTGATAAATCGAGGGACAGTAACTTGGTAAGATTTGAGATTACATCTGGAATTTCTCCTTCTAGCTCATTATTTGACATATCAATATAATTCACTAGTCCTAATAATTTTTCTCCAAATCTTTGCTCTACTCTTTTCCACTCAATTATTGCAGCTTCCTTCAACAACCCAATGAAGTGATCATCTTCACCAACGTCAATAGCTTGAGACACTTCTAATTCGTATGATGACACGTTCATCATGGCTGTAAAATTATATAAGCAATTTGGAATAGTGCCTGATATGCGGTTCATGGCAACATCCAACATGTGAAGATAGGATAATTGACAAAGGCTTAAAGGCAATTTTCCAAAAAACTTGTTACGACGTAAGTTAAGAAAAGCGAGATATGGAAAAGCACTTCCAATGCTTGGTGGTATATAGCCAGTTAAAGTATTATACCCAACATCTAGAAATATTAAGCTTGTACAGTTCAACATTGAAACAGGGAACTCTCCTGAAAAGCTATTATTTTGCAAGTGTAAATATTGGAGTTGTGTTAGGTCACCAATGGATGTTGGTATTTTTCCAGAGAATTTATTGTTTTCCAAGTTCAAATATTCGAGTTGATCCATTTTCATCAAACAGTTTGGAAGCTTTCCACACAACAAGTTGTTTGATAGATCAATCTCTAAAAGCATTGAATTAGCTATTCTTGGACACAATAGCAGAGAGGCATCCGAAAACATGTTATCGTTCAGACGTATTGACCGAACATTTTTATCTCCAACAAAAGATGAGATTGATCCCTCAAAGTAGTTTGAGCTCAAGTCAATAACTTTGAGGGTCTCAAAGGATGTTGATAAATTAGGGAGCACCCCATGAATCATATTGTGAGACATGTTTACATATCTTAGATTGGACGACAATGATTTTGTCCAAAAGGCAAGAGGAAGTTCACCAGAAATTTGAGCACTGGATATATCAAGGTAGGAGAAATTAGTTTGAGTTATAAGCCATTTTGGGAAGGAAGGGCCCAACTTGCAAGATCTCAAATTTATAAAGTTCAACTGAAAGCAGGGAATCCAATTTTGATTGATGTCAAGCACCAGTGCCGAATTATCTGATAAGTCTAATGTTCTCAACCGTGAGAGATTAAAGAAGTGATTGTGGTTGAGAGTAGCTTTTAAGGAATTAAAAGAAACATCCAAAATCTCAAGCATAGCAAGTTGCCCAATACCTTGACTGATTGTTCCATTCAGATTATTATGAGAAAGATGTAATTCTTTAATTGATGAAAAAGTATTAATCAAGTTCGGAATAGAGCCCCAGAATTGATTCATACTCAAATCCAGATGCTCCAGACGTGACTTGTTCGCACACCCACGTGATAGAGCTTGGAAGGCATTTAAAAGGGGGCCATTAAGTTTATTGCCAAAGAATGAGAGTATTCTCAAGGCCCTCAAGTTTGAAAAAGTAATAGGAATGGAACCTTCAAATTGATTACCAGAGAGGCCAAGATATGAAAGGGACTGCATGTACTTCCCAATTGAATTTGGAATAGGCCCTGAAAGTGAGTTCCAAGAAAGGTCAAGATATTCAAGTTGGTCACCATTTCTACTTAAATTGAACAACCACTTGAATATCGAAGAGTCACTGAAAAGATTTTTCGAAAGGCTTACAACACGAAGAGAGGATGAGGAATTGATGTATGAAAGTGATGATGATGAAATTGTAGCAGCAGGAAGCTCACAATCATCCAAGTAAAGTTTTCTAAGGGAAGGAAGATTGTTGATGGTTTGGAACCAATCGGTGGCTTCACTAAGATTACTTTTACTAAGGTGGATTTCTCTCAACAATGTAAGATGGGACAGCCACTGCAAGCTTTTAGCAGTGAGAAGGTAATACCCAAGATTAGAACTGAGATCAAGATATGCTAATTTGGAAAGGTTTCCAAGTTGGGGAGGAATTTCACCAAAAAAGCCAGTTTTAGAGATACTGAGGTGTTCTAAATTTATGAGTGAATCAATGGATTTAGGTATAGTCTGGTTGAAATCAATGTTACTGAGTTTCAAATACTTCAAATGAGTTAACTCAAATATGGAGGGATCCAACTTACCTTCCAAACAGAACATGTATTCATATTTTCTATCAGCTTGAAGATGAAGCATGATAACATGGCCAGTGCGATTGCTGCAGCGGACGCCGCGCCAATTGCAGCAGTCTTCTATGACTCCCCAGGAAGAGAGAAGGCCACAATAATCAGATTCAATTCCTTCCTTAAATCGAAGCAGAGCTTTTCTCTCACGGTCGATACACTTGATGCTACTATGCTCACCATAGCCAGTCTCGACAACATGACTGGAGTAGCATAGCAACACAAGCCAACAAAGTATGATCATGTATATTATAATAAAATATTGTGGCGTTTTCATTGTTGAATTGCACTTTTGTTTTTGATAATTTTAAAAGAAAAGGAAGGGGATTAACTTGATAATTTTAAAAGAAAAGGAAGGGGATTAACGGATGAAAAACATAAAGTGATCTTTTTTATACGAGTAGAGTTCGTATATCATCCCTTGAATGGGAACTCATTGTGTCACGCTCAAAGTCAACATTTAATGAATCTTGAAAAGTCTAAAAATACACAGCGTAAAAGTGTTTCTTTCATTTTTAAGAAAATATTATTCATGCATGATACAAACATCCAGAAGATTTTTTTTTCTTGTCTTAATGGCCCAAATATTAGTGTCAAAACTTAATTAATGCTTTATTACAAGGCACGAAATCTAATGTATATATACTTTGAGTTGAAAGTTATACAAAATCACACTTCGTATGTAAATGTGGTTTATTAGGGAATTAAAGATTATAAAAGAGAAAGTAAATCAATAGTTTATATGAAGGAGAGAATTATTAAAAAGTGTAGAGAACCAATTTAAATTAGAAGAGTTGCACTTAAAAGAAGGCTAATTTAACAAGTTTTGCATTTAATAAAACAGATGTACATGTACATTATACACATTATACATTTAACCAATAACTGTTACTTCGTAATATGGATGAGGCAGTATTGTGCATCATGTCGTCCTGGCTATGAGAAATTATGGAGTTATGGTTCTATGTAGATATACTGCAACAAGAGTTATACGCAGTAGTAAATTAATTTAGTGTTAAGAATAATTTATAAATGTGAACTAACTTGTTTTAAAAAAATTAGTCTTTGACCCTTTGGTGTTCATCTAACGAGGATCAAGCTACTGAAACTTCCTAATTATGGCCCACTGACAGTGCTAATTTAGTCGACTTAAATTGGGGTAGAGTTGTGTGTGTATAGTCAAAAGCAATTAAACTTTGACCCAAAAATTGACAATGACGCAAAATATTAGGGACAAGTGGGACTGTGGGAGTGTATTAGATATAGTGTATTAGATATATTATGGCTAAAAATAACATTGGTGAACATGAAAAATCCCTGTTTTTCATTGAGAAACAAAATTTGTTTCCTTTTGGGGCATTTTCGTAAATAAATTAACAACTTTTTCATTATTGTGGATCCACAATTGAATAAAGTTGTTGGTTTATTTATGAAAATGTCATGTAAGAATGTTAAATTGATTAGGGCTCAAAGCTTAGAGACCCTCATTCATTCATTCATCATATATAGTACATAGTTTCCTAAGGAATATCAAAAGAAATCTCCAAGATAATTATACCTATAAACTAGGAAACTAAATATACGATAAATATGTAACAGATATGAGATAAATATTTTCCTAATATTCCTAACACCTCCCCCCCCCCCCCTCAAGTTGGAGCGGATGGATTGAAGATGCCCAACTTTGCTAAGAAAAAGATCAAACTGCGATTTGCCGAGTGCTTTTGTGAAAATGTCGGCCAATTGCTCATAGGCAGGAACATAGGATGGATTGATTAACCCTTCTGTAATAGCATCTCGAACGAAGTGACAGTCAACTTCAATATGCTTTGTTCGTTCATGGAAAACCGGATTCTTTGCAATGTGCAAAGCAGACTGACTATCACAAAATAGTTTGATAGTCTTAGGATGTTGCACACCCAAGCTTTTAAGGAGCCCTTTTAACCACTTCAACTTAGACCTGGCAATCCTGACCCGACCCGATTGACCCGACCCGAATGACCCGACCCGTAACCTGAAGTTGACCCGAAATCATTGACCCGAAAATGACCCGAACTCGAACTAACCTGACTCGACCTGAACCCGACCCGAAATGGAGTTGACCCGAACATGACCCGATGACCCGAAATGACCCGACTCGAATGACCTGACCCGAACTTGACCCGACCCGAAATGACCCGAAACCCGAAGTGACCCGACCCAATTTTAACCCGAATTGACCCAAATAATAAGAGAATAGGATGAAATGGTGAACTACTTGTTTTAAGGCTTCTTTATTTTCTAAGTAATAGGTACTCACGATTTTTTTTTTTTAACGATTTTACTTTATTTTTCCAACTATTTTTTTTTAAGTGAATTTATTTTGGTGACCCAACACAAACTTGACCCGAATAGACCCAACCTGAGTTGACTCGACCCGAAATTGACCCGACTCAAAATTGACCCGAAAATTGAGCTTAAATATTGACCCGACCCGAAAAGACTCGACCCGAACTTAACCCGACCCGAACTTGACCTGACCCGAACTTGACCCGAAGTGCTGATCTGAATTTGACTCGAAACCTGAGTCGACCCGACTCGACCCGAACCCGACCCGAACATTTGATGACCCGAACTTGACCCGACCCGAACCCGACCCGAATGACCTGTTTGCCAAGACTACTTCAACTCATGAGTAATAATGGCCATAGAGCGATAATCCGCATCTGCAGAATTAGTAGCTACAGTTTTCTGCTTTTTGGTTTTCCAAGAGATAGTTTAGAGACCCTCATTCATTCATTCATCATATATAGTACATAGTTTCCTAAGGAATATCAAAAGATATCTCAAGATAATTATACCTATAAACTAGGAAACTAAATATACGATAAATATGTAAAAGATATGAGATAAATATTTTCCTAATATTCCTAACAAAGAAACAAATTTTGTTTTGTTTCTCACTACTCTTTCCGTGTTTTTTTAAGTGTTACACTTTTCATTTCCGGCCGTGTTTTTTTAAGTGTTACACTTCCTTTTTTGGCAAAAAGTTACATTAAAATATTATATATCTCTTCTCTCATGGTCCCCACCCAAATCCACTACTACTTTTTTATTATATCTTTCCTCTCACATTCATTACTTTTTAATAAATTATTAACCTCACTATCTTTCTTTTACAATTTTTTAATACTCCAACTACCCCACTTACCTCTTATTTTATTTAAGTCAATTAAATTGCCTAAAACTCTGTGCCGGTCAAAGTGTAACAATTAAAAAAACAAGGAGGAAGTATGAGAAATTGGGGCATCCCGGTGAAAATGTTTGACTACTGCATTTGAAAATAAATACCAAAGAAGTTTGAAAAATCAAGTATTTTTAAAAAGTAGGCAAAATTTAATTAAATTAGAATTGAACAATTCTTGGCCTGTGATCTAAAGTGACCCGACCAAAATGACCATGACCCGAAGTGGCCCGACTCCGACCCGATTGACTGGTCTAATCCTATGATGTGTGTGCCTACTGACTTTTCAAAGTCGTCTTGCCGTTTGATTTGGTTCATGACAACATTGAATTTCAAAGTCTTCTCACCGTTTGTTTTGGTTCATGACTTACTGACTTTTCTTTTCAAATGTAACTAGTGTTAGGCCCGGGCAATGCCCCGAGTTACTGCATTATATTTATGATAAAAATCTTTATTAATATTTATTTTTGATTGAATGACATGTAATATGGTATTAGCTTAGTGGCTAACACGTTGAAATTTAAACTTGAGGTTGTTGGTTCAAATCTTATAAGAACCATGTTTTTAGACATGGAGTGAAAATTAGATTAAATGAGGAAAGCGCCACGTGACACCTAAACTTCTTTAGGAATGCCTTGAGGAGATCGCCACGTGCCACCTAAATTCTATAGGAACGCCTTTTAATATATAGTATAGATGTTTCGAACTTCCAATGAACACATGTACATAATGGAGTACTAGCTATCAAGCTTATTCCTAACTCACTCTTACAAGTACACAACCACTAACGCAAAATTGTGGTACCTCAATTAAGGACCTAGAGAAAAAATTTTAAGTTAAAGATTCCATAAATAAATAAAAATAAAAACAAACATTAGTTAAACCTCCCATGCATTCCTAAATCAATTCCAATTAAAAAAAACAAAAATGGATTATACGTAGTATATGTAAGCATCAGGGTTGTATTATTACTTTATTAGTTTATTACCATTTACCAATATACAATGAGCATTTGTTTAATCGGTAAAATATGCCAGATTGAATTGGTAGATAATGTCTCCATGTGATTAGTATGATTAGTTAATTACCATTATTTTTATCATCTTCAAGTAAAGTGTATATAACAAATAAAAAGTCTTTACTTTGAAACTAGGTTAAGTTTCATGCCATGCACGATTATAATTAACTTTACAATAAAAATTATAAAGATTTTCTTCTGAGGGGAATAAGTTTGGTTGTTAAATTAACAATAATTTATTCAAAAAAAAATATTTGAGACAAATAACTTGAATTTTAATTTATACCAAATGCGTAAAGGTTATTATTTTGAATTATTTTATAAAAAAATAATTTAGTAATAGAAATTTAGAAGCTATTAGGTTTAATATAAGAAAATGAAATTATAAGCTTAGGTTAGTACCCGTATATGTCTTTAAAAAAAAAGTTAGTACCCATATACGAACTCATATACATTCGTCCTTATATTTTTGTTGACACACTTTGACCGACATTAAATGAAAATTTAGTTGATTTTATATTACTTTAGGATAATTAGTATTCCGTAATCAATTTTTAAAAAATATATTCATAGTGAGTAGTAGCGGTTTTTATTTTAATTTTAATAATCATATTGCATAAAATGTGTAGAGTAATTAGATTGAAGTTTTCAATATATGTTGAGTTAAAATTGTAACACCCCCAAATCTCCCTCTACGTAAATACTATATTTATACGTATACAAATACTGTAGAGATAGACTTGGGCGTATTACCGCCACGTGAAAACGTAAGGCTTAATTAATTACTCAAATTGCAGCGGAAAAATAACTAACTTTTATTAATAATAGGAGTAACCATAATAACTGTTTCAAAATAAACTAATAAAAACTTGTCCATAAATAAAATTAATTCCTAACTATGTGATCCCAATCCCGACTCTAGTATGCGCACGAACAACTTCACACCTGAAACCAAAACAAAAAGGAAAACAGATTAGCAAAAACGCTAAGTACGTGTAAGTGCAAGGCATGTAAATACTTTTATTAGACAAACATACTTTTGAAATAACCCATTAAATTTAATTGTCACAAGTCAATTTCCAAAATTAAACTTTCCAAAAATAATTAAACCTTCCAAGGGTAGTAATATTCATCAATAAAAGCTTTCCAAACCAATAGATTTTCAATTTATAAACTTCTCAATTTTTGATATATTCCTAAACCAATTTTCCTCACCTAAGTGTGCACACCCCCCAAGCAAGTTATACTATACTCGAGGAAAGACCAGATCATACAAAGCTCATGGTCTTACTTAACCAGTCCCGGGTAGAGGGACAATTAAAATACCAAATACTCAGGCCCATAATGAGCTGCAAATTAATTGAATCAAGTAATTTATAAATCAACAACTTTTATTAAATAGATCAACACTTTTAAAGATTAAACCGTTAAATCGTGAAATTATATATTTCAACTTATTATGAAAATCGTTAACTTAAAAATTCATATGTTTACTCAAACAATCATCCAAACAAACATTTACCAAAACACGCATTGTATCAAGGGCCTAGCCACCTATACGTACCTTGATCACGAGAACAATTAAGGTACGATCACTAAACTTGACCACGATCGAGGGACTCCTCCTACACAATTAAAATAACCTTAATTAATATAAGGTTAACAAAATTAACACAAAACTATAAATAATACTCCACTAGTGCATGAACTACCAAACTATTAACTTATAAACCAATCCTTTAAAATGATGATTCTTAGTACGTATAATTTGTACATTAAAACTATAACATTAATAAAAGTATAATAGTATTATCTTTAGGGTAGTAGTAAAAAAAAAAAATAGTAGTATTATGGATACATAAAAAAAAATCAAGTTATAATAAGTAGAAGGGTGCGTAGCACCTTAGCTTGCGGCAACGATATTAATATGGGTCAGCACAAGTTGTTGACGAGAGAAGAGTAGTGTATGGTTGGGAGAAATGGTGGTTTGGTTGAGCACAAGAAAGGAATAGAGGAGGGCTTGAGATTGAGAGTAGAGAAAAGAGTTTTCTGATTTTTGGTGTGAGGAATTTGTGAAGTGTTGAGGGTCTATTTATAGTGTTTAAGGGGTAGTAAGATAGAGTTAAAGGAGGGTTGAGATAAGTATGGGAACATGATAAATGTAAGTTTGTTAAATGAATATGAGTAAAATTTAGTCTAGGTTAATTCATGTGGGAAAATACAATGGAAATGATTAGGGATGGAAGTAGGATAGATGCTAATATGGTTAAGATAAATTAAGAGAAATTAAGGGATTTAATTTAAAATAGGATAATGATAACAATGGCTTCATAACTACTCAAAACTCACGGCCCTTTCATTTCTTTTTTTTTTTTTTTTTTTTTTCTAAATAAAAAACGAAAATCATTCTTAAATAAATAAAATAATTAGATTTGATAATTAAATCAAGTTAAAATATATAGATAATATCAAAACTAAGATTTGTTGTAATTCATGAGATAATAATTAAGCTAAAGTTGTTGAGTATTATTAAGATAAAATCCGGAAAATAAAATTAAAAACGGAATATAACGGTAATTAATAAAGTATGGACCGACCAAGATCATAATTTAGAAATATTTAATTATTTCAATTAATTAAAGAAATTACTAATTAAGAAAATATTTCCAAAAATTAGGGGTATTACAAAAATATTTTACACTATTCATGTGTCATCATTTACTTAATTTATTTTATCAATATACAATATAAATATGATAATATAATATGTTGTTGGATTTGTCATATTGTCTGCTTATATATATATATATATATATATATATATATATATATATATATATATATATATTTAATAATCTCTAATAAAATATGTTGATAATTAAAGTTGTGTCTCGGCAAATGTGCAAATCCAATTCTAGTCTATAAAAAACGGAGGGAGTATAATATAATAAAATAATTTTGTTCAGTTGTTTGTATAGACGTTGTGTATAATTTTAAGATTCATACAAATTACGCTACCAAACTGATTTTTCTATTTTTAATTAAAATAAATTTTATTGCCAAATGATTAGGGGTGTCCATAATTCGGATAAAAACCGAAATCCAATCCAATCCAAACCGAATTATCAATTCGGATCGGATCCAAACTTTAAATCGGATCGGATAAGATTGAGATTTTTTGGAAATTCGAATTTTCGGATTGGATTGGATTGACCCTAATTGGATCCAATTCAAACCGAAATCCGAATTATAAAATTAAGCTTGTATAAATATGGATTTCTGTATATTTTGAAGTTTAGCTCAAATACTTACTACTACATAAAATAAATTAGAGAGACTTTGTATTAATTAATTAATGACTGAATTGACGTTGAACTATTTATTTTAATCGTGATTTTGAAGACTTTTATTTATAGTAAAGCTTTATTTTTATAATTGTATTAGACGCTAAAAAATAATGTATTATAATTCGGATTTTCAGATCGGATCCAAATAACCGAATTTTAATTCGGATTGGATCGGATTGGATCAAGAGAGAAATTCGGATCGGATTGGATCAAGAGAGAAATTCGGATCGGATCGGATTGGAAAATTGAAAACCGAATTATATTTCGGATTGGATCGGATTTGGACTAAATCCAAACCGAAAACCGAACGGACACCCCTTGGAGGAAAAAATTGATACTCCTTAATATTATAATAATCTTGGACAATGATATATTTCAATACCTTATTTTTAATCTATGTTTGTAAATTTGTAACGAAAAGATTAATAGTATATAGAATATATGTTAAAAAATATATATATTAATTGAGTATGATTGGATTAGATATGTTTTCAAAATAGAAATAAGTATTATTGTAGCTTATAAAATGGAAGTCATTAAAATTTGGCAAAAAAAAAAAAAAAAAAAAAAAAAAAAAAAAAAAAAAGTGCAAAAAGGAGGGAAAATTATTAATGACATTGTGACAAGTGTTATTGTAGATTCGCTTTTAGTATAGGTTAATTGATGATTGTATCCACTACAGAATTCTTAAGTTAACAATATTTGTAAAGATTATATCTCACTTAATGCTATTATAAATTAAAAAATACCGTCTAAAAAGAGCAAAAATATAAATTTTACATGATGAGAAGGACTACTAATGTAAAGAATAATCAGACTTTCTTCCAATCCTCTAATAGTCTAATGGTATGCATGCTTCTCCATTGAAGGTCAAATTTTAAATTTTAACCGTAAATTATTCTCAATATAAATATTGTTATCTTCATTTAAATATATATTTCGTGAAATATTAAGGAAAAATGGTCAAAAAGGTCATTTTAAGAGGTCGACTTTATGGTAAAGGTCTTTGTATTAAAAAAAATTGCGGCAAATAAGGTCCTTTTATCACAAGTGAGTTGTAAATAGGGTCCTTTAACCGGATTCCGGTCAGTGACTTTTTTTCCAACCAAAAATACATTTAAAAATTCTTTTTTAAAAATTCTTTTCCCACTTTTTCGGGATTATTATATTCAACCCACATTATATTAACAACAAAGTTTTCACTTGATGTGAATATGTGATTCAAATTTCTTTAATTTTAATGGGACGGACTAAATTCGAATATTGTTGAATTGATGTTTCTTAATAATTAGGGTTCGCAGAGAGGAGGGATAAAGGAGAAATAAGAGTTGAGTTGGAGGGAAAAGGAGAAAAGAGAGAAATTTTTGAAGGTTGATTTGGCCGAAATTTAAAAAAAAATAAATAAATAAAAAATAATAATAATAATAATAATAATAATAAGTCAATGACCGGAATTCGGTCAAACGACCATAACCTAAGTGTGATAAAATAACCTTATTTGTCACTTTTTTATATAAGGACCTTTGTAACTAAATTAACCACTTAAAAAGATTTTTCTGATAAATTTCCAAATATTAATTTCATTTTATTATTAGTAATACATTGACACAGTTATTCATGATCAAACAAGTATATTGAAAAGGGAAAGAAGTATATAAAATGGTACATAGATATGAGACGGAAGGTTATTTTGAAATATTCCAAAATAAAAAAAAAATGCTTTTATACAGATTTTGGGATTTAATCTTGGCATATCCCATTTACTGATCGAGACATTGCTTGCACTCCATTGTAGAATGCTTTACACATTTCCAGCTTCACTAATCACTAGAGGCCAATTTCGATTTCTTCCAACCTAAATACATACGCACCTAAATACCACTACTCCATTTGTACGATATCAAGCAACAATGTATTTCAATACCGTGGGCTTTACTTGCGTCCCTTTTCCTACTATATAAGCAGCCTAGCAACTGTACGTAGCAATTACACATACAACAGCAGTATTCTATATATGACATTTTCGTCGAAACGAGGTTTTCTTCAAGGCGATCCATTTCCAAGTAAGTTTTATTGTTGTTTGCTATATTGGGTTTATATTAAAATCATCATATGTATATATATTCATCAATAATAAGTTAAGTTGTGTCACATTTCTGATTTTGATTATTACATGCATGTGAGATCTTCATGCTATTATGTAGTACGAGTAAGTATTAGGGAGAAGATATTTGCATCCCTTTAGCAAGAATGGTGTGGTTGGAAATTGTAATCTTATACGAATTAATAGATATATATATATATATAATAATGTCATTTGTTTATCACTTTTAAAGCAAATCCTATGGTGTATTTTTTATGAAATTATGAAAAAGTTGTCAGATTTCTTGAATCATTATTATTAATTTGTGGATGTGGAAGTAAAATTGTAATAAATCTTTTTTAAAATTGAATGATATAAGGTATATATGAGACTTATCCTGCTATTCCCTCCGTCCTTAATTTTTGCTCTACTTTTCTTTTTGAGATGAAGTTTTTATTTTACTTCACATTATATAAGGACCACTATTTTCCTTTCAAAAAGGGTATTTTGGACCCACTATTATTTTCTATCAAAATATTAATAAGTGATGAAGTAAGTACACTATAGAAACTAATTTAAGGTTGGGGCAAACATAAAGGGACTAAGCTAATTAAAGGTTTACAAGCAAAATTTTATGTCTTCACATTTTTTAAGGTAGGAGGTATTAAAAGTGTATATAAAACCATGATGTTAGAAATAGAAATTTTCAATTCTAATACCATAGTTATATGAAGGTTTTTTTTTTTTTTAAGAAAAATTTTATTGTGAAAAATAAAACTGCTTAACGCAACCCAACTTTAATTTGATATGGTTTGTTTAACCAATTCTAGAATTTATTAACTGGTCTGATGATAGTTTTTCTTGGCCTTAAGCCTAAATTAGTAAATTCCCAATCGATTATAGACTTAGGGCTTGTTCTCATTGACTGAAATCAGCTGAACTGAATTGAACTGAACTGAACTTTTTAGAACTGAGCTGAACTAAAATGAATATTTTATAAGAGAAGAAAATTAGGAGCTGAACTGAACTGAAATAATCGTATAAGAACAGACTCTTATAGTGCTGGGTTCCCGCTATTCTTTCACTACCACATTGTGGATTTGTGGGTCTATGGTCCATTAAGCATGCCAATTACCAAAAAAAAAAAAAAAAAAAAAAAAAAAAAAAAAAAAAAAAAAAAAATCCATTGGGCCTATTGGATACCATTGATATTAGTGGGCTTGTGGGCCAATCTGTGACATGTGTTGCTATTTAATTGGGTGTTGTGCGTAGTAGTCAAAAGAGCTTATCACCAATTGGAATTTGCACTCAAAGTTGACCAGACAAGCCATTTACTAGTACTTTTTTTCAATTAAATTAGAATTATAAATAATTAAATAACTCAATAACTTTGCATCATCACAATTGTATTAAAGTTATAACAAACCATAACAATATTTACTTTTATCTTGTCATTTTCTGAATATGGCTAAAATTGTTTATTGTTCATTCAGCTAATTATAGTAGAGTACTTTTTTTAAAACAGATTGCTTATTTATTCATCAATTTAATTATAGTAAATCCAAAAAGTACCCATATCTGATGACTATGATCTGATGATATGGTGGCTTTTGTTGTATCTCGATTATTATTGTTTTTGTGAAAATAAGCTTGAAATGAGGGCCAATTCTTGAAATTTGTGACTAGATAGTTCATACAGTAGTTGTTACCAATTGTATTAGCACAACTCCTTATAAATTTACTTTGTTTTCAGAAAGAATCATTCAGTATTGGTCTTTCTGTTCTCCAAAACTAGATATATTCATCGTAGAGGAAGGGAGCAGCCAAATAGGCATATGGCACGGTCTAAGGTGTCGCCGCAACTCGCCTGCTCGACACTAGCAGTAGTGTTACTGCTAGTGTTGAGCATGACGGTCGTAGGAGCAACTGCATCAGAACATAAAAATGATGAAATGATAGGGTATGGATATGAGGTTAAGTATGCAAAGGTTGATGATACTTCTGGAAAGTCATTGAGTGCTTTGTTGCAGCTTATCAGAAATTCCTCTGTTTATGGCACTGATGTTAAGTTACTTGGCCTCACTGCCAGGTATTCAGACCTATTTTTTCTGTTCTTTTTTTTATTAATCTATTGCAACCATTTATAATAAAATAGAGCCACTAATCCTCTAGGAAATTAAAATGCAACGCTCCTAATTTTTAATCAGTAAGAGCGAAAATAACAAATATAGAGTAACACTCAAGTCGTTGTTAGTATATAAATGTGAAATTCTTCTTTATAATATGCAATAAAATACACGTAGCACTCATTTATTCGATTGATTATTTTATTTCATTCCAATTATATTCATTATATTAGTATTAATATTAATTATACATTTTCACAACAATATATACTGTATAATTTCTTATATCAGCTTGTTCTGATTCCAGGCTAAGCTAACCTCCCAAACTCACCTTGCAGCTTAGAGGAGGATGACACCTTGAGGATCCGAATCACTGACGCGAACAACCATAGATGGGAGATCCCCAACGACGTCGTCCCACGCCCACCCCCTCCAACATCTCCACCGCTATTTTCCACCCTTCAACACCAAAACCAATCCAACATCACAGTCCTCTCCCACCCTCACTCAGACCTTACCTTCACTCTTTCCCACTCCTCCCCCTTCGGTTTTTCAGTCTCCCGTAAATCCAACCACGACATCCTCTTCGACACCACTCCCATCCAATCCAATCCCAACACCTTCCTCGTCTTCAAGGATCAGTACCTCCAACTCTCCTCCTCCCTCCCAGCCCAACAGGCTCACCTCTATGGTCTTGGAGAGCACACTAAGCCTGACTTTCAGCTGGCTCATAGCCAGACTCTCACTCTCTGGAATGCAGACATTGCTAGCTTCAATAGGGACCTTAACTTGTATGGGTCTCACCCATTTTATATGGATGTTCGGTCTTCACCGGCAGTAGGTTCCACACATGGAGTTTTCCTGATGAATAGCAATGGGATGGATGTTGAGTACACTGGTGATAGAATTACTTACAAGGTGATTGGAGGTATTATTGACCTTTACGTCTTTGCTGGTCCAACACCAGCCGCGGTTGTGGATCAGTACACTAAACTCATCGGCCGCCCTGCTCCAATGCCTTATTGGGCTTTCGGTAATCCATTCACTCATCCAAAATTCTTGCTTATTCTTGTATATTACGTACATCGTCTGTAATGAAAGGTTTGCTATGATATTTGATAATGTGACTTTATAATCTTCCAAACTCTACTTTGCTTCTGAGTTCTGACAACAGCAAATGAATTGAAGGGAACTAAGCATACATATTTGCAATCTTCTCACATTTCAGGTTTTCACCAATGCCGGTGGGGTTATCATGATGTAAACGAGATCAATTCCGTGGTAGATAAGTATGCAGAAGCTAAGATCCCTTTGGATGTAATGTGGACTGATATAGATTACATGGACGCCTACAAAGATTTTACGCTAGATCCTGTAAACTTCCCTCAGGACAAGATGCAGCAATTTGTTAGTAAACTCCACAAGAACGGCCAAAGATATGTTCCAATCTTGGATCCTGGTAATTCAACTGACAAACTCAGCACTTCAGCAGCAGACTGATTTTATCAGAATCTTTGTTGTCTGAAAGTTTACAGGTCTTCCACAAGCTTTTAATCTGCCAAGTTTTGTTCTGTTTTTTATGACAGGGATCAATACAAATAAGTCATACGGAACTCTCATCAGAGGGATGCAAGCTGATGTCTTCATCAAGCGCGATGGTAAGCCTTACCTAGGAACTGTTTGGCCAGGACCAGTTTACTTCCCTGATTTTCTGAATCCTGCTGCAAAAAATTTCTGGATTGATGAGATTAAGAGGTTTCGAGATATTATTCCATTTGATGGCATCTGGATTGACATGAATGAAGCTTCGAACTTTATAACTTCTGCACCAACCCCTGGGTCTTCCCTTGATGATCCACCATATAAGATCAATAATTCTGGAGGTCGCGTACCCATTATAAGCAAGACTATTCCAGCAACAGCTATGCATTATGGTAATGTTACGGACTATAATGTTCATAACCTCTATGGTTTTCTTGAATCTCAAGCCACTCGTGAAGCACTCGTTACAACCAGCAAGGAAAGGCCATTTCTACTTTCGAGGTCAACATTTGCTGGCTCTGGGAAGTATACTGCACACTGGACTGGAGATAATGCCGCGAGATGGGATGATTTGAGGTATTCTATTCCAACTATGTTAAGCTTTGGACTATTTGGGATGCCAATGATTGGAGCAGATATATGTGGTTTTGCTGAAAATACAACAGAAGAGCTTTGTCGTCGATGGATACAGGTATATCACTGATACTTTTGGATCTTCAGAGTATGTCAGAGATTTTATTCTTTTCACTTTCAATACTAAAGCTCACATAAGGGCTAGGAAGTTGATACAATAATATTCAATAAGTTCTAATTGCTACACCAATAAAATTCACACATCTCAATTAAGTTCAGATAAGGGGTAAAAAGTTCGGATTGGGGCTAGACAGCTAGTATGACCAGATAATGGGTTTTTATTGAAGGAATGAAGCTAGTATTCTGCATTGTATTCTTAACTTCATATTGTAGTGTTAGCCAACTAGGTTACTTATAAGAAGTGTTTGTTTAAATGCAGCTGGGAGCCTTCTACCCCTTTTCGAGGGATCATTCAACTCGTGATTCTACTTATCAGGAGCTCTATAGATGGGAATCAGTTGCCACTACAGCAAGGAAAGTGTTGGGACTCCGCTACCAGCTCCTCCCCTACTTCTACACATTGATGTATGAGGCCAACTTGAGCGGAACCCCAATTGCGCGACCTCTGTTCTTTACCTTTCCAGAGGACATCGCAACTTATGGAATTAGCTCACAGTTCCTCATCGGAAGAGGAATCATGGTTTCGCCTGTTCTAGAACCTGGAGCAGTATCTGTTAATGCATATTTCCCAAGAGGAAACTGGTTCAATCTTTTCAACTACACTTCTTCAGTGAGTGTATCATCAGGAAGCAATATTAATCTCAGTGCACCTCCTAACGATATCAATGTTCACATCCATGAAGGTAATATGACTGAAACTCAGGATCAGTATGAATCCCCCAACTATTAACAGGGTCTGTAAATTCCATATGTGACTGAGTCGGTCGAGTTATGTTTGGATAGGTCAATCTAATTTTCAATTCTAAAATGTCCTTTTGTACCAACTTCTGTGTATTTTCGAGATCATCATATATAGATTTGTGGGGGTTTGGGACAGGTTGATCAGATTTTCCTCTACCTAACCTATTTTCCCTGTGATCTATATCAGGTAATATTGTGGCTATGCAAGGAGAAGCCATGACAACTCAAGCTGCACGGAGCACACCTTTCCATCTCCTGGTAGTTATGAGCGATCATGCAGCCAGCACCGGGGAGCTTTTCTTAGATGACGGGGTTGAAATGAATATGGGAGGCGAGAGTGAAAGATGGAGCTTGGTGAGCTTTTTAGCAGAATCAGGGACAAACAATGGCACAATCTCATCCCAAGTTGTGCATAGTGGATATGCAATGAGCCAGAGATTGGTCTTGGATAAAATAACCATTCTAGGTCTCAAAAGAAGAGTTAAGGTAAAGGAATATACAGTACAGATGGGTGCTGGAGTAACAAAGAAAAACAAAGGGTTACGACTAAGATCGAGTTCCGACAACCAGGGGGGTTTTGTTGTCTCAGAAATTTCTGATCTAGGGATGCCCATAGGACAAGACTTCAGATTGGAGTTAGAGTATGAAGGAACAAAAGGATACAAGAAACCTACTTAAGTTCGCTGGATGTTAAAATAAAATAGAATACCATGTATTATGAATTGTGAATTTGTGATCACTGATCAGCAATGATATCAATAACCAATTCTAGCTGAAGATACAATCTACTAGTAATTAATGTGGCAATTCGCTCAATTCCAACACTTTTTATATCAACAAAAAATAAAATGAGCAAATCAAGGCTAGAAATTATCCACAAATTCAAAAAGAAAAGGGATTTAGAAAGAAATATATATAGCTGGGAAGGACAAGATGAATAAGCTTCAAAAAAGAAAAGGACAAAAAGAATTATACTGTATTACAAGTATTTTTTTATTTAGCCAGATTCCCAGGTAGTTAAATGGATAATATTATTTTTTTTTTTCCTAGCTTATCCTTTTCTTCATTTTTTTTTTTTCTAATACAGCTCATCCTTACACACCTAGCTCAACTTGGGTCACTTGCCAGTGTCCACTATCACCCCACTCTAAGCATAATCAAATTTGAAAGGATGCAGTTTTGAGGTAGCTGCTACAGCCCTACAGGCGCCTATGTTGCACCAGCTTAAATTAAGCCACCAACACAAACTAGACAAAACCTTAACATATTGCCCTGAATGCAGCAACATTCTCCCGCCCTCCGCCAACCCACCCCCACCCAGGAGCCACGCCTGCCAGCGTTAACCTCAATATCCTTTATCCCCTCCCAATTCAAATTATCTAGCCATTTCATTTTCATAATATACATGTTTGTCCAAAAAAAACAATGCAATTATGCACTATATTGTGATTTTTGCATATTAATGTAAATAACTTTTTGATATAGGTTCGTTTAACCTTAAGACACTAATATGAGAATAGATAATGTGGCAAACTAGTAAATTCATACAAGTACTCAAGAGTATTGGACTATTAAAGAATCAGTAAGAGAAGACATACTGGTATCCTTGCAGCAATATCTTATTAGCATAGGAGGAATTCAGCGCTTGTGCTGTTGTACATGCCCACAGACCCAAGGGATGGAATAAGTTGAAGGGAGCAGTGAAGCGCAAATGCCAAAATCTCGTAAATTAGTCAAATATAAAGAACAAAACTTTGGTATCTACCCCTACCATTCTGACACTCATTACATAAGTTACAGAAAAACCATTAACAGCGTAGTGAAGCAAACTCTGAAACAAGCAGAAAGAAGAAACAGAATGCTGATATTCCTAAAACCCCATTTCCACACACATTTCCTGATTCTACCAACAATGCACTGCTACAAACATCAAAGAGTTTAGTACCGACCCAGCAAGATAAAATCATCATCATCAAGGACCTGGACATCTTTGTCACCAACAAAGTTCTCTCGCCCAATTTCCTTCACTATACGAACAAATTCAATTCTCTTTTCCAGCGGAAGAGGTACATAGGGAAGGCGGAATACTGGCCTTGCTACTCCAAGTTGAGCTAAAGCTGTATTCAAGCCAATAGGGTTCGGCTCCTGAAAAAGCCACTCGATTAAAGGCATAAGCTTGGCATTAAGTGATGAATTCTTCCCTTTGAACATTAGTTGCCCAATTAAGCCAGGAATTAAGTTACTAGTAACAGATACAACTCCAGTAGCCCCATATAACCACCGAGAATCATGGCACTGATCATCATTTCCACTCCAAACCACAATCTTATTATCTGTGTATTGCTTAATTCTTTCGTGACCTACACATTCTTTAACACCAGCAAAGTTAGTACTCTGTGCTAGAGAATGCATCACCTGAGGAGGAATATCTTGACTTGTTCTAGATGGTACGTTGTATACAATGGCTGGCCCCATAGAGAGCACACTTTCAAAATGAGCAATCATACCCTCCTTGGAAGTCTTGCCATAGTAAGGATTGATGTGAAGTGCAGCGTGCATTCCAACAGCAAACCCCTGTTCAGTAGCATGTATTGCTTCTCGCGTTGAGTTGCTGCCAGTGTTCCCTATCACTTTGATTCTACTGCCAAAACAGTTGACAGTATGACCAATAAGCATAATGTGCTCGTCCCAGCTCATTAACTGCCCTTCACCGGTTGTACCACCAACAATAACAGCTTCAGCACCCCCATTGATCTGCATGTTCACTAATGCATCATAAGCCTCAAGATCAAATCTTCCATCTGGTAGATATGGGGTTTTAATGGCAGTAATGAGTCTCAAGGCCTTAATGTCATCCACATTTGTCCTGAAATTAAAACCAAACTTAACATTATAATACATCTACACTACAACAGCTATCCAAAAGTTTAATTGTAGTTCACAAGGGTAAAAAGGGAAGGAGTATGAAAATGCTGTAATTATAGTCATTTACTTCTTTAGATACAAAATGAGACAATAACCTCACAGCTTTTAAAAATACACATTGTTTCTCTTTCTTTTTCTTTTTATTAAAAGTAACATGTCCTCATCATTCATCATCACATGCAGCACAGATTTAATAACATTGTCCTCATCATTCATCAGTACATGCAGCAAAGATTAAGTTTATGGTTTATCTTCATGTTTGTATCTCACTAAAATCCAGCCTCACTGAAATGTATATATCTAGCCCAAATCCTATCAAGTTCTGATTCTTTACCACATAACAAGAACATTATTAAGCATATACAAAAGTCAAATTCATTTGCAAAGTAAACTAAGCTGATACTGGGCATCCACTTAAGCGAGTAAATTAAGACAGGAGGAGACTAATGGGCATATAGGGCTAGAACAGTTGGTCATGCCAGAGTTCATTGGGGCAATTGCCTATTGAACTCAATAATACAGAACAGCAATTGGCTTTCCTGGTGTCCTATGATCTGAGGATAGCCAGCTCCTACTTCAGCAAATCGAAAGATCATCTTATTATCTATACGACAACAAGAGCTACATCGCAGTAACCCGGAAAACATTTTTCTCAGGAGAAATGAATGACTCAACAGCAAGGATTGCACAGTTCCGTCTAACGAGTGCTAGCCAACTAATTACAAATATCTAGTCATTAATATGGTGGGCCAGAGTAGGATAAAAATTACTTAAAGCCTACTTTCGACT
Organism: Chenopodium album; assembly: GCF_948465745.1. NCBI lineage: Eukaryota > Viridiplantae > Streptophyta > Magnoliopsida > Caryophyllales > Amaranthaceae > Chenopodium > Chenopodium album. Next base: position 3,734,223 of record NC_137838.1, read on the forward strand.
CTTCTTTTCTGTTTCAGCCCATCACTGCTTATCAAGCAGGTACAGAGTTTTTTTTTTTTTCCTCCTTTGAAAATCAATCCCCCATTATCTCAGCCAAAAACGTTAAACTACTGTACAGCTAATTTGAATAACATCCAGGCCACATTGTCATCAGAAACAAGCTAGCTGGCAGTCTGGCACACTATTTACCATAATCAAACAACTTTAGGTAACGATTAAAACCTCCAATCAAATGAACATCAACAATCTCTCAAATTATATGCCCCTAGATTCTTAAAGTATGTTGCTTGGAAACAAGCTATTAGTACTTTTGAAAAGATAGACAAGACAATACATCTTAATTGATTAAAACAAAAGCCCCATAAATTCTAACTTAGACCTTGCAACGATGCACAAGGACTGTTGTAAGATCATTATGTGTAAAACCAAATTTGCCCAGCATACTTGGGACATGTTCTGGGTGCACCAAAAGCTCCAAAACATTTCATACCTGACTGACTTCTTCAAAACAGAGGGAGGTATGTATTAGAGTTAGGTTGTGCCTTGCTGATAGACTCAATGAATCACATGCTTGAATAGAGATGTACATGTAATCAAAACTCAGAAATTTTTAAAAAAGGCTATCTGGCAAGACTTAGCAAGACATACCCTTACAACTAAAAATGATATATTACCTGTTCTTAACTTCATAACTACGCATAGGGAGATGGAAATTAGCAACGGCAGCAGCTTGCGGGGACCTCCACCTAAAATACACTCTGCAAGGGAAAAAAGAAAAAAGAAAGGACAAACGGTTGGATGATGAACAAACATTTTATTACAAGCAGGGAAAAAAATCTAGAGAACAGAATCTTGGGCTCATAATCTCATATCATAAAAATACCAAGCATAAAACGGTAAGGTCCCAATCTACACACTATAAAGACCTAAACTTGGCATTCTTATTACCTTGGATTAATAAAGTTCCATGTTTCATGTATTCGACACATTTCAGTCAAGGTAAAAGAAATCTCTATTCCCAAACAAGCTAAAAAGCCCCTCACAATTTCCACAAAAAAAATTATAATTCCTGGAAACACATGGGATGTATAAATTAAAATCTACACTCCCGAAGTTTAGAGCTCGGAGATCACAATGGACCCATTCCTAGCACCAATGAGAAGTCTTGCCTGAGCTATAGGGGGAATCTTCAGGATATTTAGTAACCTCCAATGACAACTGCATTCGAAAAAGGACCATCTAAAATAAGCCACCAAAACAAAATCTCCCATACAAACCCATTATTGAAGGCTATAAATCATGCTCTTGACATGTTTCCATATCACTTGCTAAATGTCCCGTTGTCCGTCATCCTCATCTCCAATGGCCACCAAAAACCATAATCTTACCCAAAAAAAGTTGGGGAAAGTCCCTCATGCTCTCAATCTCCTAAAGGCCTAAGGTCCATATTGATCATTAACACAAAACATGACACCTAACCCAAAAATGGGAAAGGGAACCCCAGTTTCAAGTTCATAAATCAAGGTGCCCAAGCTAATAGCAATCGAACTCCGAAAGAAAGCCTAATGTAGTCTATCACCAGTCACCGGCATCTATCTATGATACGAAATAATCATTTCCAAGGACAACAATAGTTTTATAATTAAACGATAAACAAAAATTACTGACAAGAAAACAAACTCCTAAACCTCAAACAATAAACACTATATTCAACATATAAATATAAACATTATAGCAAAAAATCGAAATAATTTTAAAATGGTACCTGTTACAGGCATATGGAGAAGCAGAGCGAGGACGGCTGAAAGTAATGGAATCTTTCAAGCACAATTTGTGACTCGTTAAAGTAGACATTTCAATACCAAATAGCTCAAATCCAAAAAAATTACACTAAACCCGAACCCTGAAAATAAAAAATCGAGCAAAAATTAATCAATTCGGTACCAATAAATCAAATTTGAATTACAAATATCAAAATAGTGGCAATTTGATGAAATTAGGGTTTTGGAATATGAGAGAGATTGAGCTTGTTACCTAGATAAGGTGATGTTCTTCAGCAGTTTCTCGTCGATTTCAGTGCCCTAAATTTCCAAAATGGTGGCGTTTGTAAGGAAAATGTGGTTGGATGCTTCGAAGTTGGAAATGAGAGGGTTTTGTGGAAGGGACACTGAAACTGCAGTGATGCACCAGCAGAACTCAAGATGTGTGTCTAGGACCCTAAGGGGTCTTCGTGTGTGTATAATGCGTCCAAATGCGGCCTATGAGACGAATTGGCTCGTTAACTATTCGAGCTCGATTTTATGGATTAAGGAGTAAGTTCACTTCAGCTTAATTTCATTTCAGCTTTTTAATTTCCTTCTCTCATAAAATATTCATCTCATCTCAGTTCATTTCAATTCAATTTAGTTTATTTCAACTTCAATCAGTTCAGTAAATATAAACAGGTTTCACCCTTCGTTTTTAAATACTTCAATTTCTCCATGTGCGGAGTTTTAGTAGAAATTGAAGAAAGTTATAAAATATGGTGTACTTAACCATTTGAGCTCAGTTTTACGGGGTAAATATATCTCATTTTTAGAGCTTTTGGTAGCTTGAATTTGTAGAGTACTGACTTTAGAGTTTGCTTGCATTTAAGAAGATAATTAAAACACGAAAGATTTGGTTGTTTACCTTATTACTAGAAAAATAATCTCAAAATTTATAAATTTTAGAAAAAATAGATTATGTTAAGGTTTTATAAGGGCTACCAAAATTCAAATTACAATTGAACTATGGATATGAAATATGTTAAATTAAAGTTTGACGTTCAAACAAGAGGGCCACCTGACAAAAAATGTTAATAGATAGTGATATCTATAATTATTGAATTTTAGGGTAGTTAACATCTATTTTTAAAGTACATTAGTACAAATAAACTACTCCATATAATCAAAGCTCATACTAGCTCCATATATATATATATATGAATAGTAAGAAAGTTAAATTATATTAATTATGGAATATGGAGAGTATTAACTTTTGACTCAAATGTTTACTAAATAAAGAAATCGGTTAACAATGTATAATAATTTGTTGTGTTAAACTCAATGTATATTTTCAATTTTTATATAATTTTTGTAACACATTATTGTGTGTGTGTACAGTGTACATATACTTCGTATATAGCCAAAGTTAGCTTGTGCACTAACATGTATCCTAAGTAATCTTTTTACAGTATTTAAGAGCTAAGGGAGTAAAAAAGTAATTAAGGATGAAAAGAGGTTTGGGTAGCTAACTAGCCATCATGGAAGGAAGTGAAGGAGGAGGGTATATGTTAAATTTTGAGTAAAGGTTCAACATCATAAACTCATAAAATCTCATTATATTATTTAAAGACTGTTTGATTATTTACTAGATACACAATAACAACACAACATTTTAATACACGTAAGACTTAAGACTTACGAGTAATAAAACACTTTAAACTCCCTAATAAGATTATATTCAAATGTTAATTTTTTACATAATTCTATCTTGAAATATCATTAAAATAATTGTATAATTATATAATTGTATCACATGATCTATGTGATAAAAGTGTATAACAATGATTTACTCTCTTATATTCCTAAAAGGATAGGCCAAAGGAACTTCTTTATGGGCTTTGGGATCTTCATGAATAAAAGTGGGAAGGAATAATTGTTATGAGAAAAGAGAGGGCAAGTTATGTGCTATTGGTAGAAGTCTAGAATTTAACTTTTCTTGCAATCAGAATGCTTGTAATGGCAATTCTAAAGCATATTTCGTTTCTTTTTTATTACAGCTAAAAAGCCACATTAGAGTATCTACCTTTTCATAATTTTTTGTGTTTTCAGATTCTTACTTAAAATAACAAGCATGTAATAAAATCTTAGTTATTTTATGAACACTCTACCTAGATTCAAAAGGATAGTTATTTTATGAACACTCTACCTAGATTCAAAAGGATAGTTATAACAGAGAATCAAAATGAAAAACAAAGTATTGGTCGTGTCTCATGCAACATCAACAGTTTAAAATACACTATGTAGATCAAGGATTGGAAAATTACCTTTCTTAACTTTGATGTACTAACGGGTTGCATTTAAAGAGAAAAACTAAAATCAGTTAAAAATAAGTTAAGAAAATATTAATATGTCGATAAGTTAAGATAGTTTAAATCAATTTTATTTAAGCCAAAAATGAAAATTTTACCATAGTCGTTTGAAATATGACTATCATAATATTTTAATGATTATATAATTCATAATTGACATATTTTTTTCTTCAAATAATCAATTATATTACTTTATTAATGGTATTAAATAGTATTATCAACAAATTTTTGATCTATCGTTATAAAATAGCCACAATTAGTCTTATAATATCTACAATGTAATATAAATTTTGGAAATTTTAATCAAATCTAAAATAAAATGAACCGATCATATTATATATCAGTTAAAACAATATGGCAATTATTTTTCAAACAATTGCTGTAAAATCATCTAACAAAAAAACAAATGAATAAAAGACAACATATGATATGATTTTTAATACTAAATTAAAGGTTGCAACTCTCTAGCAAGGATCAAACCACATAAAACTTGGTGGATGCAAATCATGCAATAATTATTATCTATCTTGATTTGTTCAAAATACTCCTATTGTTTTTTCTTTTTCCCTTTTCATATCAAAGTTGAGATTTATTTGGTTTCTAAATTAGTTTTTTTTTTTTTTTTTTTTTTTTTTTTTTTTTTTGTTTTTGAAAAAAAAATTATTTTATAACTATAATCATTGGTTTTATGGCGGTATTTAGTACTCCGTAGTCTACTCTTTAGGCCAACAATGCCTTTAATATACTATATTATAAAACCCATTAGAAAACTATAATATTACGCTTTCAAGAACACAATTTAACCCACAAATATCTTATCTTAAATTATATAAAAGTTAAAAATATTTTGAATTATAATTTGATATTGTGAAGCTGTATATCGAGATGAATTTAACAAAAACTCCAAAACCATTAAAAGAAGTTGATATACATTTTTTTCTTAACCATGTACAATTTGTGCTAAAAGAAGCTATTACGGAGAATTAGATTTGATTAAAGTATACAAGGTACACCAATCTTTTAAATATCATCTTTTTACATAGTTTTAAAGTACAACATTAAAGTAATATTTTCGTTTTAAATCATATTGTAAAAAGTAAATTGTCCTAATAGTTAAGGGATGGAAGAAGAAATAATTACACTCAAATTAGGTCAAATAATACTTTAATCAAACTTCTTATCTAATCGTGAGACATAAGACTTTCCTTATTTTTGTACAAAACAAAGCAATTTCCTAAAATTAATTAGTTAATCCCCTCTAAATTTCCTGGCAAAAACTTACAAAAGGCAGGTTTACAATATTATAAATACCCATAGTACCCTCTCCTCTTTAATTTATCAATCCACAATTTTAAGTCAAGTCAATCGCCTCTCAAACTCTCTCTTTCTCTTTCTTTCTCTCTCCTCTCCTCTCAACCTTCCAGAGAGTTCCGAAGGTCGAAGACTATTCAACAATGGCGACGGATCTCGAGACCAAGGCTAAGGAAGCTTTCATCGACGACCACTTCGAATTAGCCGTCGAACTCTACTCTCAAGCCATTGATTTGAACCCTAATAACGCCGAACTTTTTGCCGACCGTGCTCAAGCCAACATCAAACTCTCTAACTTCACTGGTTTGCCTTTTCTCTCTCTTCGATTTCATCGTTTATACATGGCAGATTTGTTTTCAATTGTTTTGTTTGAATAATTTTATTTTAAAAAAATTATCAGTTAAGTGATACAGTATAGTGTTTACTGTTCATCGTATTGTTGCTGTATTTAAAAAGTTTTGATTTATAAAAATTTTGATGAATTTTGCTGGTTAATTGTTCAATTCTAGGGTTTTTAATTGGATTTTTGAATTTGTGGTCAACTTTTGTTGTAAAGTACTAATTCGTGAATTTTGATATTTATTTCTCGTTACAATGCTTAATTGTTCCTGTTTTCTTGTTAATTGTTGACTTATTTTAGTATGATCAAATTGACCTGTGTTTCTTGCTGATATCTTTCTTCAATTTTCAGAAACGAAAAACGTGGATTGTGTTATGTGATTCTTTTAGTTGACCGGGTTTGCTATTGAATATGATTGAATTCTTACTTATTACTACTATACTATAAAAGTACATATTGATTGCGATTTAATTAAACTTTGAGCCTATTTTTATGTATTGGAAATTAGTTAATTTTTATTAATTGATTAATTGGTTATTGTTTATATGTACAGAGGCTGTTGCTGATGCAAACAAAGCCATCCAGTTGGATTCTTCAATGGCTAAGGCTTACTTACGGAAAGGGTTCGTTCTCGATTTTCTTTTACTGAATTGCAACAGTTTTACCTTATTATCTCTTGTTTTCTATCTTCATTGTTATAGATGCTTATTAACTTTCCATGAAAACATATTTTGGGTCTTGTGTCATAAAGAGAGATTCAGCATGTACTTAAAGAAATTTGACGCGTTAGGGCATAGACATACTTTTTGTAGACCATATTGCGGCATAAAGAGATTAAGAGAGATATAGGATGTACGAGATGAGTTTTGATGTATTAGGGGTCGGGCTTTTTCAAAATTGTTTGACTGTTATGGCTCTATTGTGACAATGGTTTCTTGCTAGTACTGACAATTAGTTTCTGTGTATTATTCATTAGATTACTTAATATTATTTCCTGAAAATTCTGTCTAATTTTTTTTATGATATTGTGTTTTGATTCTCATGGTTTGATCTTATCTTTTCAGAACTGCGTGTATGAAGCTTGAGGAATATCAGACTGCCAAGACAGCCTTCCAAGCTGGGGCTGGCTTAGCTCCTGAAGATTCAAGATTTAAAAATTTTATCATGGAATGTGATGAGTGTATTGCAGGTATAGCTAATATGTTTTGCATTTCTTATCTAGGTTCTGTAACAAAGCATTGAATTTCTGCTTAATCCAGCCCTACAATATTGACATTCCCGTTTATTCTGTTTCCCAAAAGCACATGTTTCCAATTGTGGGTATGAAGTATTTTGTTTATGTTTAACCCCCCCCCCCCCCACCCTCCCCCGGTAAATTGTATTTACTATTCTTCAATTTTTTTTAATAATTCTCAATACCTCCCTTTGTGATTGTGCTGTTATTGATCATGAAAGTTGCTCAGCAAAATTGTTGAATTGCTTTTCTTGTGTTTTTTTTTCCCTTTCAAATTTCTATCTTATACATCTTTATTCCACTCATGTTTTCTCCTTGATTACAAGTCTTGATAGTTCGTAAAAGTTTCCATGCATGGTGCTGCTGGCTTAGATATCATATTCTAACTTTGTAGAATGAGTAATTTTTTTAGAGCCAATTTACAAACCTCTATGTTATGTCTTGTGACTCTTGGGTGCTTCATGGCTACTTGCAGAAGAGAATGCCAGTTTTTCAAAACCTTCAGTCGAAAATACTACCAATGCACAAGCAGCCAGTGCTCCTGCCGTTGATGGACATTCTAGTCCAACAACTGCATTGCCAGTATCAAAACCAAAATTCAGGTCCTTTTTGGTTCCTTAAGCTTTCTTTTTCAAGATTTATTTATTTATTTATTCATTTTTAATTTTTCTTCCTTCCAATTGACTATTCTTTTGGACGTTAGAGAGTAATTTGGTTGTCCTTATGAACTGCATGTTACAGGCATGAATTCTATCAGAAGCCTGAGGAAGTAGTAGTAACTGTTTTTGCAAAGGGTATACCAGCCAAAGATGTTGCCGTTGACTTTGGTGAACAAATTGTGAGTCTTTCTGTATTCAATTGAAACATAGTAATTCTTTGGGGGTGTTTATATGAGACTTTTACAATATTCATTTGCATTTCAGCTGAGTGTTACCATTGATCTTCCTGGTGAAGAACCATATCATCTTCAACCTCGCTTATTTGGAAAGGTAAATCACATACTTTGAAGCTATCTTCTTATTTCTCTTTGTGATTTTGATGCTGCCTTAAATCAGAGAATATGAGGTTCTGGAAAGTTATTGGCCAAGGACGATTTAAATCTTCTAGAATTATGGCTGTGATGAAAGATGGAAACAAATGCTTTTCTTTTGAGCAATTGTATCTTAAGCAATGTGCTTATTGAAATATTCTAACTGGGGTTGTATTGCATGTTGTATCCTGGCAGATAATTCCAGCCAAATGCAGATATGATGTCTTGTCCACAAAAATTGAAATCCGTCTTGCAAAAGCTGAACCAATTCAATGGACGTCTTTGGAATATGTCAAGGATGTTGTTGTTCCCCAAAAGATAAACATTTCAACTCGTAAGTGGATAGTGTTGCTTATCAGATTTTTGGCAGCTATCTAGATTCTAGAATATTGTTGTTTTGTTCCTGTATCATATTTCTGTCAATGGTTGAATTGATTAGTAGTCAAACTTTGCCTGGATCCAGCCTTTTGTGTCAATTGTGCTGTGGATGAACCTCTTCTCAAGTCCATTATAATGTTAGGAGCATTTCTGTAGAATGCTGAAAGTGCTGCTATCTTACTCCCCCGTGTTTTTCTGGGGTGAGTATGGAAATGGAGATTAAAGTGAGGTTTACTAGAAATTATTCCGGACTGTGATTAAGTTATGCGCTAATATCAAATTTGAATGAATGTTATTTATACTATCTGAAGAGTAGAAAGGAAATGCTCTCTGCTTGCCATAGTACTCTATTTAACTTGCTGATCTAAGAAAATATGTTTTGCGTTTGCTAATAGTAGTTTGTGTACAAGTAACTGAACTCTAATTATGTTAATTTATGAAATATTGCAGCTGCACAGAGGCCATCTTACCCATCCTCAAAACACAGGGGAGTGGACTGGGACAAGTTGGAAGCTCAGGTGAAGAAAGAGGTACGTTTTCATAGTTCATACTTAATGTTGGATTATCCTAATGAACATCTGCTTTTGTACGGCCACCTATGCTCTTTGTGAAGGATTTCTACAGATAAATAGGAAAAAGAATGAGAAATTGGGACCTTTTTACTCTTTCCTTTTGCATGTGCTCTCTCTCTTTTTTTAATTATTTTGTGAAGGTGTGGATTGAAACATAAACTGGGGAAATAAATAGAGTTCCATTCGAATCCACCTGTATTCATGTTCTCTACTTGTATGAATAGCTACCCGGCTGTGCGTTATCTGGTGTGTTATTTATTTTCTTTGTCTGTTCTGTTGCCTCACAAAAACTAAACCAAATGTACCCTTATTAAGAGAGATATACTTGTGGATGCCAACTAGTTTAGTGGCTCTCTCTACATTCCAAAAAAAAAAAAAAAAAAAAAAAAAAAATATATATATATATATATATATATATATATATATATATATATATATATATATATATATATATATATATATATATATATTTACTTTCTTGAATTGTCACTTAGTAGAAGCTGGGTCTCATCTTGCAGGAGAAGGATGAAAAATTGGATGGTGATGCAGCTTTGAACAAATTTTTCCAGGACATATATCGAGATGCTGATGAGGACACTAGAAGAGCTATGCAGAAATCCTTTGTAAGACTTTGAACTTCTATAAATATTGATTCCGATCTGTTGAGTGACGTGGTTTGCTTCTGCAAATGGATTCTATAGTTTCTGGAAAATTGATTGCTTGTTCTATCATTCACAGGTGGAGTCAAATGGAACAGTGCTGTCAACAAACTGGAAGGATGTGGGCGCAAAGAAGGTTGATGGAACCCCTCCTGATGGCATGGAGATGAAGAAATGGGAATACTAAGTCTTTCTATCTTACATTTAATCTTGTGCAGTTTTTTGGCCTGCTATTGTCTTTTATTTTTCCAGACTACATGTTGGGTGGCTAATCGTACTCATTGAAGTCGAGGTCTCTTGATTTTGTTTTGTTGTCTCAGTTAAAAGCTATTATTGAGCTTCAAAACCTTTAGTCTGTTATTTTGTGAAATAGCTGAGGATAATCTTTATATTTCAAAGATGCTTAGTCTAGAAAATGGTTATCTTTAATTGTCAGCAAATTAAAGTTATATTCTCTCTAAATTCTCAACATAGCGTTAAGTATTAAGGTTTGCCATTTCCTTTAAACGGTCATTGTTTTTATAAACAACTAAATTTATTGTGGAAATAATATTGTGCCCTTCATTCCTAACTTATGTTTTTTGGAAGGGAATGAACGTGGTTTATAATTAGTCATAAACATCTACAATAGTACAATGATATATTGATTTAAAAACCATATACCAGTAGTATTTAGGGAAAGTATAACTTTTAACAATCAAGAGAAATGCTTCGTATAACTTTTCCAATTTGTTTACTTTCTACTTGTTTACACTTGCTCAATGGTTAGTCAAGAATTAGTAGCACTGTAGTCACTGTTGTTTTACCTTAAGATGGAACATGACAGAAAATTATCATAATTATTTTTATGTTTTTTATTCTTTCGATCTAATAATGCCATAATGGTAAAAAAAAAAAAAAAAAAAAAAAAAAAAAAAAAAAAAACAAAAAAAAAAGTAGTGCATACCACGGTTCACAAACTTATGCATTGAAATTGTCTTAAACATACTAAAAAGAGAAAAAAATTAAGATAAGTTGTATCTCACTAATTTTGCAAGGTGTTGTTCTTTGATTCTATCATTACTGTAGTTATTCCCTTTATAAAACAATCAATTTCTTGTTTTAATCACACATTTCATTTCATCTTCCCAATTCAGAACCTCAAATTCCTCTGTTTTTTTTTTTTAATAATGGAGAAAATAGTACTTTATCCATCACCAGGAATCGGCCATTTAATCTCCATGGTTGAGCTTGGAAAACTCCTTTTATCTCACTCATCTTCTATCTCTTCCATTACCATACTCATTGCAAACTTCCCCTTCTTAACTGGCTCATATTCATCATACATTTCCTCTGTTTCAAATTCGTTCCCTTCTATCACCTTCCTTTCTCTTCCTTCTGTTCCTCTTCTCCTAGGTGAACCTTCAAATTACGAAGACTTTGAACATATCTTGTATGAAGCTCTTCGTAGTAATAACCACAATGTCCAGCAATTCCTTGAATTGATATCTGTATCCTCCCCTGTTTCAGCCTTCATTCTTGACTTCTTTTGTTACCCTGCTGTTGAAGTTTCTCAATCACTTAAAATACCCACTTACTTTTTCTTTACTTCGAGTGCTTCTACTCTAGCGTTCTTTCTTAACTTCCCGGAGTTCGACAAAATTGCCACTGATTCTTACGGGAGTCTTAAGGCTTCGACTTCTTTTGAGATTCCTGGGTTGTTCTCTGTTCCTGCTAGTCATATGATCGAGCCTATGCTTGATCGAGGTGTGAGCTACTATGAGTTTATTAATTTGGCTGAAACTATGCCCAAGTCTGATGGGATTATCATTAATACTTTCGAATCATTAGAAGTTAAAGCTGTTAAGGGTTTGAAACAGGGGACTTGTCTTCCTGGTACTCAAATTCCTCCTGTTTATTGTATTGGGCCTTTGTTTGCTAATCGTGATGGCGGTGTGGAGAACAATGGTGAAGAGAGGCATGAGTGTCTGAAATGGCTCGATTCACAACCTAGTCGGAGTGTGGTGTACTTGGGGTTTGGGAGTAGAGGTGTGTTTTCTAAGGAGCAAATATGGGAGATAACTTTTGGGTTAGAGAGGAGTGGGGTGAGATTTCTGTGGACTGTTCGGGCCCCTCCTGGTAATGAGAAGGGTGCTAAGTTTACTCCGCCACCGGATCCGGATTTGGACTCAATCCTCCCGGAAGGGTTTTTGGAACGTACTAAAAATAGGGGTCATGTAGCTAAGTCGTGGGTCCCACAGATTGCGGTGTTGGGTCATGAATCTGTGGGTGGGTTTGTGAGTCATTGTGGGTGGAACTCGACTTTAGAGGCGGTGAATGCTGGGGTGCCTATGGTGGCGTGGTCTCTTTATGCCGAGCAAAGGTTTATTAAGATTTTGATTGTGGAGGAGATAGGGATTGCATTACCGATGGATGAAAATGAAGATTGGTTTGTGAGCTCAAGTGAGGTTGAGAAGCGAGTCAAGCAAATTTTGGGATCGGAGGAAGGGGATGTAGTAAGGAAACGTATGCTCGAATTGAGAAATAAGGCTAAGGTCGCACTAAATGAAGGAGAATCGTCAGAGGTTGCATTAACTGCATTAATAGAATCATGGAAGCATTGAAGATAGTACTGTATTAATGTGTAATGTAAGAAGCTGTGCCAGCATTTAAATTAATAGTCTTTAGTGTTTGTTTAGACAATCATTTGTGCATAGGAAGCTATCTTATGAACTATGATTTCTGAAGTTAACACACTTTTTTTTTTAAAAAAAACAAAAAAAAAAAAAAAAATCAAAAACCTGTTCTCACTAATTTTACAAAGTGCCTAGTTTAACTCTAGCATAATCCTTACTACGGAGTATATAACAAGTACTTAATAACACTCTAGATGCTGGACAAGTAAGGTACTTAAAATTTTAAATTACTACTGTACTTGGTTTATTAGTAATTGTTCCATTTTAACTTTACACATATTTCAATACAAAACCTTATATACAAGGATCTATAACTTCAAAAATTATATATTTGAAAAATTTATATCGAGACGCATTTAACGATTATGTAGCTATGATTTTCATTAATAGTAAATAATGGCCAAAGTGAGGTGTGTGAGTAAGGTTAAAAGTCAAATAAATCAATTAAAAAAATGAGGATGTAGGCTTGATGTTTCTGTTAATTATTATAAGAGCTATTAGTATTAATCTTTAGATCAAAAGTTAACATTATTTTAACACCTTATAATGATACAACTTATTGTCTCCGTTACAGGTTATGTGCAACGATTAGACATTTTTCCTCTCTGTTTTATGTCAAATCGTTGCACATAACCTTTACGGAGGTAGTATATTGAATGTAGTTTGGTATATATCTAACGTCAAATTAGTGTGAGTCACATGTATGTTAAATTTAATTAGTCCGTTTCATTTATTTGGTAGTAAGAGGAAGTAGTTTAATAGTGACTGGTGAATTTAAAATTGAGAAAGTAGTTGTATGTTGGCCACGATTTCATTGTAATGGTCATGGATTACATCACCATCTTAACTACTGAAATCTCAAAGATTTTCACTAAGATTTTCTTGTACACCTCCAATCTCCATTTATTTAAGTTCAATTCACAAAAAAACGTGAGCCACGAGTTCACGATTTGGTTCAGATAATAACATGCTTTTTTTTTTTTTTTGAAAAGCAGATAATAACATGCTTAAATTACAGTCAATTGTGTAGTTTTCTTGTTTTCATTCATCTTCTAAAAAAAACAAAACTTCAAATTCCTCTGTTTTTCCAACAATGGAGAAAATAGTACTTTACCCATCACCAGGAATCGGCCATTTAATCTCCATGGTCGAGCTCGGAAAACTTCTATTATCTCACTCTTCTTCTATCTCCATTACTATTCTCATTGCAAACTTCCCTTCAGTTAGTAGTTCATATTCATCCTACATCTCCTCTGTTTCGGCTTCTTTTCCTTCAATCAACTTCCTTTCTCTGCCTTCAGTTTCTCTACTACTTGGTGATCCAATAAATTACGAAAATTTTGAACATATTCTTTATGAATTTCTTCAGAGTAATAGCAACAACGTCAAACAATCCCTTGAATCGATTTCTATCTCTTCCCCTGTTTCAGCCTTCATTATTGACTTTTTTTGTTACTCTGCTGTTGAAGTTTCTCAATCACTTAAAATACCCACTTACTTTTTCTTCACTTCTGGTGCTTCTGCTCTAGCTTTCTTTCTTAATTTCCCGGTCTTCGATAAAATTGCCACTGATTCTTACAGGAATCTTAAGGATTCGGCTTCGTTTGAGATTCCTGGATTGTTCTCTGTTCCTGCTAGTCATATGCTCGAGCCTATGCTTGATCGAGGTGCGAGTTATTATGAGTTTGTTAAAATGGCTGAAACTATGCCTAAGTCTGATGGGATTATCGTTAATACTTTCGAGTCGTTGGAGGTTAAAGCTGTTAAGGGTTTGAAACAGGGAACTTGTCTTCCTGGTACACAAATTCCTCCTGTTTATTGTATTGGGCCATTGTTTGCTAACCGTGGCGGGGGTGCGGAGAATAATAGTGAAGAGAGGCATGAATGTCTGAAGTGGCTTGATTCGCAGCCTAGTAGAAGTGTTGTGTACTTGGGGTTTGGGAGTAGAGGTATGTTTTCTAAGGAACAAATATGGGAGATAGCTTTAGGGTTAGAAAGGAGTGGGGTGAGGTTTTTGTGGACGGTTCGGGCCCCTCCTAGTGAAGAGAAGGGTGCCAATTTGTCTCAGCCACTGGATCCAGATCTAGACTTGATTCTTCCAGAAGGGTTTTTGGATCGGACTAAAGATAGGGGTCATGTAGCTAAGTCGTGGGTTCCACAGATTGCAGTGTTGGGTCATGAGTCAGTGGGTGGGTTTGTTAGTCATTGTGGGTGGAACTCGACTTTAGAGGCAGTGGATGCTGGGGTGCCTATGGTGGCGTGGCCTCTTTATGCCGAGCAAAGGTTTAATAAGATTCTAATTGTGGAGGAGATAGGGATTGCATTACCAATGGATGAAAATGAAGATTGGTTTGTGAGTTCGAGTGAGATTGAGAAGCGAGTCAAGCAAATTTTAGGCTCGGAAGGAGATGTTGTAAGAAAACAAATGCTCGAAATGAGGGAGAAGGGTAAGATTGCTCTCAATGAAGGACAGTCGTCTAATGTTGCATTAACTGCATTAATGGAATCATGGATACATTGAAGAATGAAGATTGTGCAATGTTATGTAAGTTGCTATGCTGACAATACAATTTCTAGGCTTTACTCGTGTTGAATCTTTAATAAGCTTAATTACTTGTGCAATTGTTCTGGAATTCTCAATGTTCAATTCTCAATTTGTTAGAAATAATGGAGTGATCTTGGATGTTGCCTATATTGGAAGCTATTTCTGAGTTTTTAATGCGATTTGTGAATTATATTGCGGTTTTTGGGCAATAATTGAGTAGAAGTGTGGTGTTCGGGGCCTGCGCTGCCAAAAAATTGAATGGTACAGGACTACAGGATTGCCAAAACATGTTTAACATTAGCAAAAGTGAAAATCTACAACTACATACTCCCTTGGTAATGGGTATGTGATGAACCGATGACTAAGTCTGTTTCAGTGTTTCTTATGGTCTTACCCTAAGGCCTAAGTATGTGATGAACCGATGACTACTAAAGTGCGACAAAGTATAGAGTATTATATTAAGGTTTGTCGTTTCTCTAAAAGATCAATGGTTTTATAAGCCACGAAAGTCATTGCAGAATAATATATTCCTTTTGATTCTAAATTTTTTTTTTTAGAAGGTAAGAAGAAATAAACATTAGGAAACCCTCCTCACGAGGGGGAATTCCTAATGTAATTCCTTATAAATTACTCGTATATACTTAACCTAAAAACAAGAGGGTAAAGAATGAGTCGGAACTTTTAAAAATGCAAGTATTTCATACCTGTATTTCAGAATAATGGACTTGTTTAATGTATAATAACTGTACAACTGTACAAGATCTAATGGAGCCACAGTTGGGGCGGCTTTGTAAATTTGTTCACTTCCAAAACTTAATTACTTGTATGTTATACTGTATCTTTGGCCTCATTTGTTTTACATGGGAATTTATTTTCAGTAAGAAGTTACTTTTCATGGAAATACTTTCTTTTATGAAATTCGTTAAATCGTTATATTTTCCCGTTCTCCAAATATTGCAACAAGGGGATGGACATTTTTTTTTTTTTTAAGTCGGACATGTATTTTAAGAATAAGAAAGATTGAGGGGATTAAATATAGGGACCATGTGATGAGGAGAAAGAAAGAGAAAACACGTGCATATATGAAAATGTTGTAATGTTAGTGAAACAATAAAAGCGATAGTATGTGAGAAAGAGTAGTTTTTGTTAATAATTTAAGAGCACGCTTAGTAAGAATGTGTTTGGGTTGAAAACAAATTCAATTAAATAATTATTGTTACTAAGTATTTGGTTAGACGGTTTAATGCTTTCCACTATTTGTTACCTATCTAAAACTTATGGTAAACATTCAAGATCAGACTAGTGTATTGTTATGTGTGTCAAGTTTCAACGATCAATTATTTACCTATAGATGATGTATATTTTTTACACTTAACATCTAATCATATACATTTCCTTAAGGGAAAAAAAATATCATATACATATAAGCTCAAGCTAGTACACCTTTTGTCCCTAAATTAAAAGTATCTTTCTCTTTATAATGTGAGTAATAAATACTAGAAAAAAAAGCTTTATATTAAGGGACAGACGAAGTAGTACATTAGCAATGTGCACTAAATTTTGGCAATCAAAAATATCAAAGCAATTGTATGATGATTGGCCGCGATTTCATTGTAAGAGTCCTGGATTATCACATCTTGACTACTACAATTTCTAAGGGGTGTTAAATATCGCCGTCCAAATTTATCGCCACCGCCATCATTTCAAGCAAATTACAATCTTGCCCTTAATTTTTTTTCCCCATTTTCATTTTGTAACATTAGTCCATCAACCACAACTGTATCAACCACCACCTTCTACACCGCACATCCACAACGACGACAAAAGTCGACGAGAAAGGGATAGTGATCGAGGTGGCTTGATGAAAAAAGAATCAAGGATCAATCGGAGCTCCACGGTAACCGGAGGCCAAAACCGGTTATCATGGACGGTAATTGGAGCCTAATTCAAAATTTGCTCAATTTTCTTTAAAAAAATTAATATGGTGTGGCCGGTAACCGGAGGTGAAAACCGGTTGCCCACCACCGGTAACCGGAGGTGAAAACCGATTACCGGTGCGGTCAACCGGATTTGGTCGCCGGTTACCGGTTTTCACCTCCGGTTACCACCCACTTATTTCATAAAAAAAAACTAATCGGAAACTACTTACCTTCTTTCCGCCGTAGCTGTCGCCGCCGCCGATGTCTAAGTCCGTGCCGCCTCCACCGCTTGAGATCACGCCACCACCACTGCATGAGCTCGTCGCCAAATTCTTACCGGTAAACCCCAAATATGTGGTTGTGTGGTAAAAAAGGTGAGTGGTTGGTGTTTGAGGAGAGAGAAAAAAAATAAGGGTCAAAGATGGGTTTGGGTTTAGTAAGGGCAAAATTGTCAGTTTACTCAAAATGATGGCGGTGGCGATAAATTTAAACGGCGGTATTTAGCATTCCACTTTCTAAGATATCACTAACATTTTCTCTCAACACCGTATCCCATTAATCAACTTCAATTTACTAAAATAAAATGTCAACCACGAGTCCACATTTCCACAACCCTTAGACAATTACACATTTGCTTCAGAGAGTTGTATAAATTCACTTAGTTTTCTTGTTTCAATTCTCACATTTCATCTTCCTTAAAAAAAAAAAAAAAAAAAAAAAAAAAAAAAAAAAAAAAAAAAAATCCCAAAGATCAAACTCCTAAAACAATGGAGAAAATAGTACTTTACGTCTTTACCCATCACCAGGAATCGGCCATTTAATCTCCATGGTTGAGCTCGGAAAACTTCTATTATCTAACTCTTCTTCTATCTCCTCCATTACCATTCTCATTGTTAACTTCCCCTTCTTAACTGGCTCATATTCATCTTACATTTCCTCTGTTTTGGCTTCGTTCCCTTCGATCACCTTCCTTTCTCTGCCTTCTGTTCCCCTACTACTTGGTGATCCATCAAATTACGAAGATTATGAACAAATTATCTTCGAATTTCTTCGTAGTAATAGCAACAATGTCAAGCAATCTCTTGAATCAATTTCTATCTCTTCCCCTGTTTCAGCCTTCATTCTTGACTTCTTTTGTTACCCTGCTCTTGAAGTTTCTCAATCACTTAAAATACCCACTTACTATTTCTACACTTATGGAGCTTCTGCTCTAGCATTATGTCTGAACTTACCGGTTTTCGACAAAATAGCCACTGATTCTTACAGGAATCTTAAGACTTCTTTTGAGATTCCAGGGTTGTTTTCTGTTCCTGCTGATTATATGCTCGAGCCTATGCTTGATCGAGGTGTGAGTTATTATGAGTTTATTAAAATTGCTGAAACTATGCTCAAGTCTGATGGGATTATTGTTAATACCTTCGAGTCACTAGAGGTTAAAGCTGTTAAGGGTTTGAAACAGGGGACTTGTCTTCCTGGTACTCAAATCCCTCCTGTTTATTGTATTGGGCCTTTGTTTGCTAACCGTGGCGGCGGTGCAGAGAACAGTGGTGAAGAGAGGCATGAATGTCTGAAGTGGCTTGATTCGCAACCTAGTAAAAGTGTTGTGTACTTGGGGTTTGGGAGTAGAGGTTTGTTTTCTAAGGAGCAAATATTGGAGATAGCTTTTGGTTTAGAAAGGAGTGGGGTGAGATTTTTGTGGACCGTTAGGGCTCCTCCTAGTGAAGAAAAGGGTGCCAAGTTCTCTGACCCACCGGATCCGGATCTAGACTGGATCCTTCCAGTAGGGTTTTTGGATCGGACCAAAGATAGGGGTCATGTAGCTAAGTCGTGGGTCCCGCAAATTGCGATTTTGGGTCATGAATCGGTGGGTGGGTTTGTTAGTCATTGTGGGCGGAACTCGACTTTAGAGGCAGTAGATGCTGGGGTGCCTATGGTGGCATGGCCTCTTTATGCCGAGCAAAGGTTTAATAAGATTTTGATTGTGGAGGAGATAGGGATTGCTTTACCGATGGATGAAAATGAAGATTGGTTTGTGAGTTCGAGTGAGATTGAGAAGCGAGTTAAGCAAATTTTAGGCTCGGAAGGAGATGTTGTAAGAAAACAAATGCTCGAAATGAGGGAGAAGGGTAAGATTGCTCTCAATGAAGGACAATCGTCTAATGTTGCATTAACTACGTTAATGGAATCATGGGTACATTGAAGATTGTACAATGTTATGTCTTATGTAAGTTGCTATGCTGACATTACAATTTCTAGGCTTTACTTCTGTTGAATCTCTAATAAGCTTAATTACTTGTGCAATTGTTCTGGAATTCTCAAATTGTTAGAAATAATGGAGTGATCTTGGATGTTGCCAATATTGGAACTCTCTCCCTTCTCTTCCTTCAATCTCTTTCATTCCTTTCCCTTTTCCTTCCATTCAAACACAATTGTAAATGTTTGACCGCTAAGATAGTTACTGAAAGATTGTATTAGTAAAAATCATATAGGGTCTGTTCGACCTATTCACCTTATTTTCGTTTAGATTTAATAATAATTACAGTTAAGTTTTAATAAGATAAATAAAAAAAAAAAGAGAAAATAATCTAATTTAAAAGGGTATTAAAAAAGGAGAAAATAATCTGATTTAAACTACTTCCGTTTTAGTTTATTAGCAACATTTATCATAAATGAATACTGCTTATAAATTATTTGCAACAAATAAAGAGTATTAGTCCTTCCTTTTTTACATGTCATTTCTTTCTAATTCTCGCTTTTCATCACATATAACTTTATTTTTCTCTCTACATTATCATTTATAAACAAATTTACCTAAATACGGGTATCACATTGTTGTAAATAATTGAAACATATGTAGTACGTTAAACAATTGGTTGAAATATTAATGTAGTTGATGGTCGAAATTTAAATGTAGTTGTAAATATAAATGTAGTTGTGTACTTCGGGTTTTGGGAACGATTTACAATAGTATGGTTTATTTAAAACTTATTTACAATTTTGCATTGGTATAAAACTTATTTACGAAATTGTTGTCCACATAGGCTCAGATAACTTTGTTATTTTCTTTACAAAAATTCAGCTCAAAGCTGCTACATGAGGTAGAGGTACGGTTTTTGTACTAAAACCAAACTTATGTACTAAAACCAAACTTATGTACTAAAACTAAACTTATGTACTAAAACTGCTACTTTAGTCAATGCTTATACTCAAAAGCAACCAAAGCAAAATCAATCTTGTATACGAAACCAAACAGCACAGAATTTAATTTCCAAAGAAAATTGAGTTTATTATATTGATTTTGACATTATGTGGCAATAGCTTAATTAAATTTAACAACTAATTGAATTAAGAAGGAAAAAATAGGGCTAAATACCTTATTAATTTGGGGGTAATTAAGTATCAAAGAACCGTTATGTTCATCAATTGGTGGTGGCTACGCTAGATGGGTTGGCCGCTGGTGTGCAGGAGGATGCAAAGTGGATGATGATCGGCGACGTGATGTGCATGGTGGTCTAGTGGAAATAGAGAGGGTTGTTGTGGTGTGTATGTCAGTATGTGTGTGTGTGTTTTTTTAAATGTATTTGCAATAGAGCAGCTTGTTATGTAGAGTATTACGGAAAACCGCTATCTGAAGTAGCAGTTTGTCTTTAATAATAATTAAATTCATCCAAACGTATTTCTGAGCCTATGTGGATAGCAATTTTGTAAAAAAGTTTTGTATTGACGCAAAATGGTGAATAAGTTTCAAATGAACCATATTTTGGTAAATCATCCGAGTTTGGAAGTACATGTTATAATTTCAGAGAAATTGTGAAAAATTGAAAGAAAAACAAGAGAAAAAATGAGGAAAATTTTATTATGATGTAGATGATGTTATTACATGCCAAATAAGAGTATTTATACATCACCATATAATCTAGTAGCTTCAGTAAGAAGATACATAAAATAAAAATATCTAACTTAAAATATCTATAACTAACTATCCCGAAATTCAGGAAGGTTTTTATAACAGAATCTAGGTAGCTGAGCTGGATTCTGCTGACTGCGCTCTCCTTGCTGAGTTGACAGTCGAACCAATACCTTTAATAAGAGGTGTGTTTTATAAGGAGCAATTTGAGCAAATATTGGAGATAGCTTTTGGGGTTAGAGAGGAGTGGGGTGAGATTTGTTAAATTTCGAAACAATATAAAATGGGTCTGGGCAACCCAAACAAGGAGGAGGAGAGTTTGGTCCACAAACAAGGTTTTGGAGCTTCCATACTAAAACCAATTGGCAATAGTATGAGGTACTCCTCTACCTTATAAAGTGAAATTATCTCTCCTCTTTCTCCAATGTGAGACACTCATAAGTGGGCTACAATGGGTTTCAACAAGATTTTTGTATGTGCACTTGTGCAGTGTTCAGTGTTCAGGCCCCTCATATTGAAGAGAAGTGTTCCAAGTTCTCTAAGCCACCAGATTCAAAGGACTCAAACCTTCCAAAAAAAAAATTGGATCAACTAAGGATAGGGGTTATGTAGCTAATTATAAGTTGTAGGTCCCACAGACTGCAGTGTTGGGTCATGAATCGGTGGGTGTGCAAGTCATTGTGGGTGGAACTCGACTTTAGAGGCATTGGATGCTGGAGTGTCTATGGTGGCGTGGCCTCTTTATGCCGAGCAAAGTTTTATTAAGATTTACAATTTGGAAGAGATAGGAATTGCATTACCGATGAATGCAAATGAAGATTAGTTTGTTAGTTGGAGTGAGATTGAAAAGTGCGTTAAGCAAATTTTAGAATAAGATGTTATAAAACGTATGCTTGAAGTGAGGAATATGACTAAGATTGCACTAAATAAAGGTAAATTGTCTGAGGTTGCATAAACTGCATTGGTAGAATCATGGAAACATTGAAGATAATACAATGTTATGTATGATGGTGCGCCAACCTTAAAATTACTTGTGAAATCTTTCTAGAAGTCTCAATTACTACGTTGTTAAAAAAACAATAATGTTTTGTATCATGCAATTGTTGTTATGGCAATATTAAGTGTTTTTTGTTTTTTTTTTGTTTTTTTTTGTTTTTTTGTCCCCTTCCACGATTAACACATAAGGGGGCATAATTAAAGTAATGCCAAAAGTGAGTTGTTTTGGTCAATCATATATCATTATGTAAAAGATGTGGTGTTTGGGCTTTGCTCTCCCAAGTAATTGAACGGAAGGAGCTTGCTCTACCAAATAACTAGATAATCGGAATTCTAATTTATTTGTAAATAATAGAAGTATTTCTTTTTAAAATATCCATCCATTTCATATTAGATGACATGTTTCATTTAGTCAAATTCGTCAATGCATACTTTCTAATGTAAATATCCTTGATTACATATTAACAAAAATTATAAAAATAGAATATTTAAACAGTAGATGTTGATACGAATCTAACAAGTCCTCACATCATAATTATTTTTCTCAATACAAAATCACAAAACAAATTCAAAGAAAAATTATATGAATAATGTATAAAGTCCAATTGTATCATCTAATTTGGAACAGAGAAAGTAATTATATAAAAAATTAGCATTAATGAAAGTACAACTTATTTTCTAAAATCACACATTTTAATCAAATTTGACATGAAAAAAAATGATAGGCATATAATAATTAGGAAAAATTGAAAGAAACACTTCTACTCAAAAAAATCCTACCTTTACAAAATTTGGAAATATTCTCACCTCTAACCCCCATATGATCAAAACAGTTAGGACATGTTTGCTCTTTTATATAAATTAAATCTAATTTGTTTTTTTTAAAAAAAAAAAAAAAAAAAAAAAAAACCACGCAATGGGTGCCTTAAAATCTTAAATTGATAATTTGTCCATCAAAACATATAGAGAAACCTCAAAAAGACATCGGATCTCCCATAATTGTTCAACACCATAAATAGAGCTGTCAATTCGGGTAAACGGGTCGGGTTTGGGTCAGGTAAGAATGGGTTGGGTCACTCATGTTGGGACAATTCAGATTAATTCCATAACCTATACAAGTTGGGTTTGGATTGGGTCATGCTTGAGTCAGGTCACGTCGGGTCATACTTCTTATCGGGTTTAGGTCGAGGTTAATGACAGGTCGGTTACATTCTGATTTTCACGGGTTAAAACAAGTTATGGTAATTCTCGGGTTCTAGTCGGGTTCGGTTCAAGTCAATAATTTGCGAGTTAGAATCAGGTCGGGTCATTCTCGGGTTTGAGTCGGGTTCGGTTCAAGCCAATAATTTGCAAATTATAATCAGGTCGGGTCATTTTCAAGTCGGGTCATTCTCGGGTTCAAGTCGGATTCTGTTCAAGTCAATAATTTGCGGGTTATAATAAGGTTGGGTCATTTCCAAGTTGGGTCATTCTCGGATTCAAGTCAGGTTATGTTCAAGTCAATAATTTGCAGGTTACAATCAGGTCGGGTCATTTCCAAGTCAGGTCATATTCGGGTTCAACTAACTATAAATAAATAATTATCATTTTTATCAAGCTAATTATTTCCTTTGACTATAATATATATGGCAATATACTAGGGAACTATAGTCTATAATTTAGGAAGATAATTATCTCCTTTGACCATACAACAAATATATACTATATTTAACTCTTAAATTTGAGGATGATGCTCCTTTCTTTTGCTGGCCTGGACTGACTTGGTCTCCCAAGACAAAATGCTTTGATCAACAATTTGGGTTTAATTTAGGTCGGGTCGATCAATAACAAATCGTGTTAATTTCGAGTCGAATTAGTAACAGATCGGGTTGAATTTTTGGGTTGGGTAAGTAATAGGTATGGTAAAATTCGGGTCGGGTCAATAACAAGTCGGGTTGAATTTTGATCAGGTCAATAACAAGTCGGGTTGATTTTGGGTCCGGTTTGTAACAGGTTGGGTTAAATTCGGGTCGGGTTAGGAACGGGTCGGGTTGAATTCAGGTCAGGTCAGTAACAAGTCGGGTTAAATTCGGGTTTTGACAGGTTAAAACGGGTATGGGTCAATTTCGGTTCAATTGAGTTTCGGTTCAAGTTAATAATTTTGGCCGTTGTAAACCGGTAAATCGGAGTAAGTTGTAAACCGGTAAATTGGCCGTTTAAAGGCAAATTGAACGGTTCCACACACCCAATTGGACTCTTGGAGAGTATTAGGGACAATGGTAAACATTTCGGTAATTTTTATTTTCGGGCGAAAAAAAGTCAAAAAAACTCCAAAATTGAAAGCTAATATCAACACTTTTTTGAGAAATTTTGGAGGTTTCGGGGCCCGGTGTCGAAAAATCTTGAAATTCTATTGGATACATCTCGGGGTCATATACTCATATAATGCCGTTTGGAACCATATATGATCATTATTTGTTGTCATAAATGTTCGTGGTAGGCTTGAGTTAATGAAATTCGTTCAAGTTGTAAACCGGTAAATTGATCGTTTAAAGGCAAATTGGATGGTTCCACCCACCCAACTGGACTCCCGGAGGGTATTAGGGACTATGGTAAACATTTCGATAATTTTAATTTCCGGCGAAAAAAAAAAATTCAAAATTAAAGGTTAATATCTACGCTTATTGAGAAATTTTGGAGGTTTCGGAGCCCGGTTTAGAAAAGTATTAATATTTTAGGGGATACATCTCGGGGTCATAAAATGTCGTTTGAAACCATAAATGATCATCATACGTTGACATAAATGTTCGTAATAAGCTTAAGTTAACGAAATTTGTGCAGGTTGTAACCGTTAATTAAATTGGCCGTCTAAAGGAAAATTGGATGGTTCCGCCAGCCCAATTGGATTCCCGGAGGGTATTAGGGACCATGGTAAAAATTTAGACAATTTTTATTTTCGGGCATAAAAAAAAAGTCAAAAATTTCCAAAATTGAAGACTAATATCCACGTTTTTTGAGAAATTTTGGAGGTTTCGGGTCCCGATATCGAAAAGTCTTGAAATTATAGGGGATATATCTCGGGTTCATATAACTCTATTTGGAACCATATATGATCATTATTTGTTGTCTTAAATGTTCGTGGTAGGCTTGAGTTAATTAAATCGGTGCAAGTTGTAAACCGGTAAATTGGTCGTTTAAAGGCAAATTGGATGGTTCCACCTATCCAATGGGACTTTCGAACGATATTAGGGACCATGGTAAATATTTCGGTAATTTTTATTTCTGGGCGAAAAAAAGTCAAAAAATTCAAAAATTGAAGGCTAATATCCACGTTTTTTGAAAATTTTTTGAGGATTCGAGGTCCGGTGTCGAAATTTTTTGAAATTCTAGATGATACATCTTAAGGTCATTTAATGCCTATTGGAACCATATATGATCATTATATGTTGTCATAAATGTTCGTGGTAGGTTTGAGTTAATGAAATCGGTGTAAGTTGTAAACCGGTAAATTGGTCGTTTAAAGGCGAACTGGATGATTATACCCAGCCAATTGCACTCCCGCGGGGTATTTAGGGACCATGGTAAACATTTTAACAAATTTTATTTTCGTGCGAAAAAAGTAAAAAAAAATACCAAAATTGAAGGCTACTATCCATGATTTTTTAGAAATTTCGAAGGTTTCGAGGCCCGTAGTCGAAAAGTCTTGAAATTCTAAGGGATACATCTCGAGGTCATTTAATGTCGTTTGGAACCATATATGATCATTATTTGTTGTCATAGATGTTTGTGGTAGGCTTGAGTTAATGAAATCGATGCAAGTTGTAAAT
Organism: Chenopodium album; assembly: GCF_948465745.1. NCBI lineage: Eukaryota > Viridiplantae > Streptophyta > Magnoliopsida > Caryophyllales > Amaranthaceae > Chenopodium > Chenopodium album. The sequence continues at coordinate 3,759,709 of NC_137838.1, forward strand.
CGGTAAATTGGCCGTTTAAAGGCAAATTGGATGGTTTCACCCACCCAATTGGACTCCCAGAGCGTATTAGCAACCATGGTAAACATTTCAGCTATTTAATTTTCGGGCAAAAAAAAAGTTAAAAATTCCAAAATTGAAGTCCAATATCCATGTTTTTTGAGAAATTTTGGAGGTTTCGGGGTCTGGAGTCGAAAAGTCTTGAAATGTTAGGGAACAAATTTCGGGGTCATATAATGTCATTTGGAACCATATATGATCGTTATTTGTTTTCATAAATATACGTGGTAGGCTTGAGTTAATGAAATTGGTGAAAGTTGCAAACCGGTAAATTGGCTGTTTAAAGGAAAATTTGGATGGTTCCACCCAGCCAGGTGTTTTCCGAAGGGTATTAGGGACCATTGTAAATATTTAGGCAATTTATATTTCCGGGCGAAAAAAAGTCAAAAAATACCAAAATTGAAGTCTAATATCCATGCATTTTGCAAAATTTTGGAGGTTTCGGGGCCCAGTGTCGAAAAGTATTGAAATTCTAGGAAATACTTCTTGGGGTCATATAATGCCGTTTGGAACCATATATGATCATTATATATTATCATAAATGTTTGCGGTATGCTTTATTTAATGAAATCTGTGCAAGTTGTAAACCGGTAAATTGGTCGTTAAAGGCAAATTGGATAGTTCCACCCACCCAATTGGACGCCCGGAGGTTATTAGGGACCATGGTAAAAATTTCGGAATTTTTTTATTTTCGGGTGAAAAGAAGTAAAAAAATTCCAAATTTGAAGGCTAATATCCACGCTTTTTGAGTAATTTTGGAGGTTTCGGGACGTGGTGTCAAAATGCCTTAAGAATTAGGGGATACATCCAAGGGTCATATAATTCCGTTTGGAACCGTATATGATCATTATATGTTGTCATAAATGTTCGTGGTAGGCTTGAATTAATTAAATCGGTGCAAGTTGTAAACCAGTAAATTGGCCATTTACAGGAAAATTGGATGGTTTCACCCATCTAATTGGCCTCCCGAAGGGTATTAAGGAATGTGGTTCGGCAATTTCTATTTGCGGGGGAAAAAAAATTCAAAAAATTCCAAAATTAAAGTTTAAGATCCATGTTTGTTGAGAAATTTTGGAGATTTCGAGGCCCGGTATCTAAACGACTTGAAATTTTAGGATTTAATCTCGGGGTCATATAATACCGTTTGGAACCATATATGATCATTATATGTTGTCATAAATGTTCGTGGTAAGCTTTATTTAATGAAATCGGTGCAAGTTGTAAACCGGTAAATAGGCCGTTTAAAGGCAAATTGGATGGTTCCACCCACACAATCGGACTACTAAAAGATATTAGGGACCATGGTAAACATTTCGGCAACTTTTATTTACGGGCGAAAAAAAGTCAAAAAAATTCAAAAATTGAAGGCTTATATTCACGCTTTTTGAGAAATTTTAGAGTCTTCTGGGCCTGGTGTCTAAAAGTCTCAAAATTCTATGGAATACATCTCGGGGTCATATAATTTCGTTTGGAACCATATGTGATCATTATTTGTTGTCATAAATGTTCATTGTAGGCTTGATTTAATGAAATCGGTGCAAGTTGTAAACCGGTACATTGGTCGTTGAAAGGCAAATTGGATGGTTCCACCCACCCAATTGGACTCCTGGAAGGTATTTGGGACTATGGTAAGTATTTCAGCAATTTTTATATCCGGGCGAAAAAAAGTCAAAAAATTCCAAAATTGAAGGCTAATTATCCATGTTTTTTGAGAAATTTCGAATGTTTTGGGGCCTGGTGTCGAAAAGCATAGAGATTTTAGGGGATACATTTTGGGGTTTTATAATGTCGTTTGGATCCATATATGATCATTATATGTCTTCATAAATGTTCATGGTAAGTTTGAGTTAATGAAATCAGTGCAAGTTGTAAACCGGTAAATTGGTCGTTTAAAAGCAAATTGGATGGTTCCACCCAGCCAATCGGACTCCCGAAGGGTATTAGGTCCATGGTAAACGGGTCGGGTTTGGGTTGGTAAGAGTGGGTTGGGTCAATTCTAGTTGGGTCAATTCGGATTAATTCCATAACCTATGCGGGTCCGATTTGGGTTGGGTCATGATTGGGTTGGGTCACGTCGGGTCATATTTCTTATCGGGTTTAGGTCGGGTTAATAACAGATCGGATTATGTTCGGGTCGGGTGAATAATAGGTCGGGTTTAATTCGGGTTTTCACGGGTTAGGGTAATTCTCGGGTTCGAGTTGGGTTCGGTTCAAGTCAATAATTTGCGGGTTAGAATTAGGTCGGGTCATTCTCGTGTTTGAGTCGGGTTCGGTTCAAGTCAATAATTTGCAGGTTATAATCAGGTTGGGTCATTCAAGTCGGGTCATTCTCGGGTTTTAGTCGAGTTCGGTTCAAGTCAATAGTTTGCGGGTTATAATTAGGTTGGGTTATTTCCAAGTCGGGTCATTCTCGGAGTTAAGTCGGGTTATTTCCAAGTCGGGTCATTCTCGGAGTTAAGTCGGGTTATGTTCAAGTCAATAATTTGCAGGTTACAATCAGGCCGGGTCATTTCCAACCTAGGTCATAATCGGGTTCAACTAACTATAAATATATTATTATCATTTTTATCAAGCTAATTATTTCTTTTGACTGTAATATATATGGCAATATACTAGGGAACTATACTTTATAATTTATGAAGATAATTATCTCCTTTGACCATACAACAAATATATACTATATTTAACTCTTAAATTTGAGGATGAAGCTCCTTTCTTTTGCTGGCCTGGACTGACATGGTATCCCTAGATAAAATGGTTTGATCAACAATAATAAGATGGTCTAAATTGCATTTAAGATGATTTGAAATCGGGTCAGGAACAATTTGGGTTGAATTTAGGTCGGGTCAATAACAATTCGTGTTGATTTCGAGTCGGGTTAGTAACAGATCGGGTTGAACTTTTGGGTCGAGTTAGTAATAGGTCTGGTAAAATTCGGGTCGGGTCAATAACAAGTCGGTTTAAATTTGGATCAGGTCAATAACAAGTCGAGTTGATTTCGGGTCGGGTATTTAACAGGCTGGGTTAAATTCGGGTCGGGTTAGGAACGGGTCAGGTTGAATCAGGTCAGGTTAGTAACAAATCGGGTTAAAATTGGGTTTTTACGGGTTAAAATTCGTTTGGGTCAATTTCGGGTCAAGTCGGGTTCGGTTTAGGTCAATAATTTACGGGTTACATTCGGGTCGGGTCACCTCCTGGTCAGTTCATGTTCGGATCTCACATACTCGGGTCAACTCCTTTGGGTCACCATTTTGTCGGTTTCAGATGGATCGGTTAATAATCGGGTTTGAGTCGGTATTTCGGGTCGAGTCAACTTTTGACAGCTCTAGCCATAAGACAATAAAACGAGCTAAATTATGGGCAACAACATTCCCATCTTGCTTAACATGACACCATAAAACAGAATTATAATAAACAGAAGAGAAAAATATTTTCTTATTTTGTAAAACATAGAATAATAAACAAACATAAAATATTATAATTGGTTGTACCTGTGAAAAAATTCCTAAAATACCCTTATCTTTAAGATATGACTCCCTTTTTTCAACACTTTTATACGACTTAATGATGATGATGATGATGGTGATGATGATGATGATGATGATGATAATAATAATAATAATAATAATAATAATAATAATAATAATAATAATAATAATAATAATAATAATAATAATAATAATAATAATAAATTGTATCTCGGCTCCCCACCAATTTCTTGTAAATTGATTTAATTTGTATGTTTTTTGATTTTATAAAAATAATAATAATAATAATAATAATAAATAAATAAATAAATAAATAAATTAATAAATAAATTAATTAATTAAAATAAAAAAAAAAGTGATTGTGAAATTTAAATTAAAGAGAATAATTTATGGGAAACCATTTTTTTTTTTTAAAAAAGGGAATGACTTAAAGTGAATTATTTTTAGGCCCGTTTGCTTTGATGTACTACATTTTCAATGGAAAACATATTTTCAAGAAAAATCACACTTAGCTTGTAAAATAGTTTTTCTTTGTTTGGTTTTTACAAGAAAATGTAAAGAGAAATTAAAATAGGAGCGGAAATGTGGGGATGGATAAAGGAAAGTTAAAAGGAGATAAGATAAAGGGAGAAAATTATGGCTTCCTTTGTTTGATGAAGTAAAATGTTTTCTTTGTAAAAAGAATAATAATAATAAAAAAAAAAAAGTAAAATGTTTTCCACTATTATAGATGCAATTTTTCATTGAAAATAATTTCCTTTCCATAAAAACATTTTAATTCAAACCAAACGAGACCTTAAATTTATTTTCTTATCACATTCCATACTTATATACAAATGGTGTTTTCATTAAAGTTCATAATTAATAAGTTCATATTTGCTTTCTACAAGTTCATAATTAATAAGCTTTTCAAAAAAAAAAAAAAAAAATTTCATAATTAATAACGAATCTCACTATTGTAATAAGCACACCTCCTTGTAAGAAATTTCTTCTTATTTTTCTTTTTAAAATTCCTTATTTGGTGGATTTTTCACAAAAATAAGGTGGTTAAAAACCCCAAAAAATTAAAATTTGTTATATTGTTATGATAATATCTAAATATGGATGACTATTATCCCATGTACAATCTAGAATATTTTAGAGTTGGGTATTTGGTCTTATCCATTGATGGAACCTTAGAAAATGTACATTATATATATCCCGTACTAGATGGAATATGAAATAAAACGTAACAATCTTCCCTCATCTCTCTTTATTTTCTATTCCATATTTAACACGTTATCAGCACCATTGCTAGTCAACTGAGTAGGATTACCAAACATTTATCTAGAATCCATATTATTATTATCATGTAAGTATGATCGCAGCCCATAACAATTATAATTTAACATTTATCTACTTTTGCATGCTTATTTATTGGAATATCAACATATATAACGAATACAGAGCATGATATATAATTTAAGGTTCCATTTTTATTTTTCTCCATGCTAACATTCTCCCCTTCTATTACGTTCTTATTTATGCATGATTTGTATCAGGTTTATTTATGCATGATTATAACGTTTAATACATATTTTTGAATACTATTTATATATACTTATCATATTATTTTGTATAGTGAAAAATGTCGAACCTAGCTCGAATTTGTGGCCCTTGATATTACCGGAAAGAATTATTTATCATGGGTGTTAGATGCTGAAATACACCTATATGCTAAAGGGCTTGGTGAAACAATAAAAGAGGCTAATAAGGCAACACCTCAAGATAAGGCTAAAGTCATGATTTTTCTTCGCCATCACCTCCATGAAGGGCTCAAAAATGAATATTTAACTGTGAAAGACCCACAAATCCTTTGGAGTAATCTAAATTTGAGAAAGGTATGACCACCAAAAAACAGTGATACTCCCTAGAGCTCGTTATGAATGGTTAAATTTGAGATTGCAAGATTTTAAATCTGTTAGTGAATATAACTCAGCTATGTTTAAAATAACTTCTCAATTGAAATTATGTGGAGAAAATATTATTGATGCAGAAATGCTTGAAAAGACATACTCCACTTTCCATGCTAATAATATTGTCCTGCAGATACAATATAGAGAAAAAGGTTTTAAAAAATATTCTGAATTAATATCCTGTCTTCTTGTGGCTGAGCTAAATAACGAGTTGTTAATGAAAAATCATGAATCACGTCCTACTGACTTTACTCCATTCCCTGAAGCGAATGTGACAACCCATAACGGGAAAGAAACTAAAAACAGGGACCATTCCAGCAGTAGTGGTCGAGGTAGAGGTCGTGGTCGTGGCCAATGGCGCGGCCGGGGTCGTGGACGTGGATATGGTAGAGGTCGTGGAGGTCATTTCACAAACTCACATTCCCACCAGAAGTGGGAACGTAGGGATGAAAAAGAGAAAAGTGATAACAATATATGTTACCGTTGTGGAGGAAAAGGTCATTGGTCTCGGGTTTGTAGAACTCCAAAGCATCTTATTGAACTTTACCAAGAATCATTGAAGAAAGGAAAGAAAGTTGAGGCAAACCTTGTTCTTGAAGATGGTGAAGGTGATTTTGATTTTGGCAATGCCAATCAATTTGATGTTGGTGATTTCCTTACTTCCCCGGAAGGGAATAATTTTGATTTTGACAGTACAACTCATTTAGAAGTTGTCGATTTCTTCACTGCCCCAAAAGGGAATAATTAAAATTATATTGTATTATGTCAGTTTTAAGTATTAGACTTATGTTTGCTTATTCTAGTAATTTATTTAAGTTTATTTCTTTCGTTGTAATAAGGATTTTTGCTTTATAAATTTATGAACTATTTGAGTGTTTTTATTGATTTATTTGTTTTATCATCTTTATTTTTATGCTTAATATTTTGACATGTATTTTATTTCATGAAGAACATGGATATTACTCAAGTTCAATTTGCTATGAATGGTGAATAATTATGTCTTGCTGACAGTGCAACTACACATACAATACTTAAAAATAAAAAATATTTCTCTCATTTGATGATGAAAAGGATTAATGTAAGTACCATATCGGGTAGTACAAATATCATTGAGGGCTCCGGAAGAGCCACTATAAAGTTGCCTTGGGGAACTGAAATTAAAATAATTGATGCTTTATACTCCCCATTGTCTCAAAGAAATTTATTAAGTTTTAAGGATATTCGCAATAATGGTTATCATATTGAGACAATCAATGAAGAAAATAACGAATTCCTTCAAATCACAAATATAACTCAAGGCTCAAAACATGTTTTGGAGAAAATACCTACATTCTCTAGTGGTTTGTACTACACAAAAATCAATGTTATTGAAGCTCATGCTATAGTAAACCAGAAGTTTACTAATGATTTTGTTGTTTGGCATGACCGGTTAGGCCATCCCGGTTCAATAATGATGCGAAAAATAATTACGAATTCATGTGGACATTCTTTGAAGAGCCAGCAGATTCTTCATAATAATTTTTCATGTGCTGCTTGCTCGGAAGGCAAGTTGATTATTCGCCCATCACCAGCTAAAATTAATTTTGAATCAATTAGTTTTCTGGAACGTATACAAGGAGATATTTGTGGGCCCATACATCCCCCATGTGGACCATTTAGATATTTTATGGTTTTAATTGATGCATCAACTAGATGGTCACATGTGTCTTTGTTATCAACTCGTAACCTGGCGTTTGCGAGACTACTTGCCCAATTGATTAAGTTACGGGCACATTTTCCAGATACTCCCATTAAGACTATTCGGCTTGACAATGCTGGTGAATTTACATCTCAAGCTTTTAATGATTATTGCATGTCAATTGGGATAAATGTTGAACATCCTGTAGCACATGTTCATATACAAAACGGTCTAGCAGAGTCATAAATAAAACGTATTCAGTTAATTGCTAGACCATTGCTTATGAAATCCAATCTCCCAATTTCTGCTTGGGGACATGCTATATTACATGCAACAACACTAATTCGCATTAGGCCAACAAGTTATCACAAGTTCTCCCCATTACAATTGGTTTATGGTCAGGAACCAAATATTTCCCATCTAAGAATTTTTGGATGTGCGGTTTATGTTCCAATAGCTCCACCACAACGCACTAAGATGGGTCCTCAAAGGAGGATGGGGATATATGTTGGGTTTGAATCCCTGTCAATAATTAAATATCTTGAGCCTACAACAGGGGATTTATTTACGGCTTGTTTTGCAGATTGTCATTTTAACGAGTCACTTTTCCCAAGATTAGGGGGAGAAAAGAGAGAGCTGGAAAATGAAATTAAATGGAATGAATCATCATTATCCTATCTTGATCCTCGAACTAAACAATGTGAACTGGAAGTTCAAAAGATAATTCATTTACAAAGTTTAGCGAATCAATTGCCAGACTCGTTTGCTGACCCAAAAAGAGTGACCAAGTCGCATATTCCAGCTGTTAATGCTCCATTTAAAATAGATGTCCCGGAAGGACAAAATAAAATTGCTAATGAGTCTAAACCACGCCAAAAACGTGGAAGACCAATAGGTTCCAAAGATAAGAATCCTCGGAAAAGAAAAGGAGCATTGATTGATGATGGTCAAATTGAAGAAACAATTTCCGAAGGATCTCCAGAAGAGACTTTAGACATGATACAAGAAGAAATTCAGGTACCTGATAATGAAGAAATTTCAATAAATTATATCATGTCTGGAATTACATGGAACCGAAATCAAATCGACGTCGATGATGTTTTTGCATGCAATGTAGCATTAGATGTTATGGATAATAATGAGGATCATGAACCAAAATCTATTGAAGAATGTAGACAAAGAAATGATTGGCCAAAATGGAAAGAAGCAATTGAAGCAGAATTAAAATCTCTTGGAAAAAGAGAAGTATTCGGACCAGTAGTCCGTACACCTGAAGGTGTAAAGCCAGTGGGATATAAATGGGTCTTTGTGCGAAAGAGAAATGAAAAGGGTGAAGTTGTAAGATATAAGGCACGCTTAGTTGCACAAGGATTCTCACAAAGACCTGATATTGATTATGAGGAGACATATTCTCCTGTGGTGGATGCAACTACTTTTAGATTTTTGATTAGTCTGGCAATAAGAGAAGGACTTGACTTACGTTTGATGGATGTAGTCACAGCTTATTTATATGGCCCACTGGATAATGACATTTACATGAAGCTCCCAGAAGGATTCAAGCTGCCGGAAGCAGCAAAATCTAGTTCTCGAGAACATTTCTGTATTAAATTGAACAAATCTCTTTATGGATTGAAACAATCTGGGTGTATGTGATATAACCGTCTAAGTGAGTATTTGTTGAAAGAAGGTTACAAGAATGATCCTATCAGCCCATGTATTTTTATAAAGAAATTTGGATCAGGATTTGTTATAATTGCAGTGTATGTTGATGATTTGAATATCATTGGAACTCCTGAAGAGATTTCAGTGACTGTCAATTATTTAAAGAAAGAGTTCGAAATGAAAGATCTAGGAAAGACAAAATTCTGCTTGGGGTTACAAATAGAGCACCTAGAGAATGGAATCCTTGTGCATCAATCAACATACATAGAAAAGGTTCTTAAAAGATTTTCTTTGGATACAACACATCCATTGAGCAGCCCTATGGTTGTAAGATCACTTGAAGTAGAGAAAGATCCATTCCGACCTCGGGAAAATGATGAAGAAATTCTTGGTCCTGAAGTACCGTATCTTAGTGCAATTGGAGCACTAATGTACCTTGTAAGTCATACACGACCTGATATATCATTTTCAGTTAATTTATTAGCAAGGTTTAGTTCATGTCCAACTCGAAGGCATTGGAATGGGATTAAACATTTACTTCGTTACCTTCAAGGTATGAAGGATATGGGTTTATTTTTCCCAAAGTTGTCCAAAGAAAATTTGATTGGTTTTGCAGATGCAGGTTATTTATCTGATCCTCATAATGGTCGGTCACAAACTGGATATGTGTTCACATATGGTGGTACTGCCATTTCTTGGCGTTCCATGAAACAAACCATTGCAGCTACTTCTTCCAATCATTATGAGATTTTAGCAATTCACGAGGCTAGTCGTGAATGTGTATGGTTAAGGTCGGTAGTTCAACATATAAAAGAAATTTGTGGTTTATCATCTGGGAAAGAGGCACCAACAACTTTATATGAGGATAACGCTGCTTGTATTGCTCAACTTAAGGAAGGATACATCAAAGGCGACAGAACAAAGCACATCTTACCCAAATTTTTCTTCACTCATGATCTTCAGAAGAATGGAGATATAAATGTATTGCAGATTCGTTCAAGTGAGAATTTAGCAGACTTATTTACTAAGGCTCTTCCGACAGCAACATTCAAAAAGTTAGCTTACGGCATTGGATTGCATCGTCTTAAAGATCTCAAGTGATGTAGTCATGAGGGGGAGTTAATGCGCGCTGCACTCTTTTTTCCTTAACCATGGTTTTTTCCCACTGGGTTTTCCTGGTAAGGTTTTTAACGAGGCAGCATCTTATGCGCATTATTGTATTATTTTGTACAGGTTTTGTAGTAAATGTTAGTTATTGTTTTATTCAATATATAGTCATCCAAGGGGGAGTGTTATGATAATATCTAAATATGGATGACTATTATCCCATGTACAATCTAGAATATTCTAGAGTTGGGTATTTGGTCTTATCCATTGATGGAACCTTAGAAAATGTACATTATATATATCCCGTACTAGATGGAATATGAAATAAAACGTAACAATTTTAACATATATACACTAAAAAAAAAAAATTATTTTTATTTTTATAATTGTTTTTCATTTAATCATCAAATAAGGAGGAAAAACTATCATCTCTCGAAAAGGATGGAGCACCTTAAAAAATATCGCTTTCCAGAAAAAAATATCAATTACTCGTGCAACTTATCAAGATAAAGTAAATCCGTTGATGTTTAATTGGTGATGCTACTACTACCACAAAAACACATACCTTCTTCCTTTAAATAGCACACTACATATTATCATAAGACATTTCCTAATTCTTCTCTTCTTCTTCATTCAAAACTCCTTTGTGTTTTTACAACAATGGAGAACATTGTACTCTACCCATCACCTGGCATTGGCCACTTAATCTCCATGGTTGAGCTTGGAAAGATTCTCTTATATCACTCATCTTCTATTTCCTCCATTACTATTCTCATCTTAGATTTCCCCTTTATAACTGGTTCATATTCCTCTTACATGTCCTCTGTTTCTTCCTCTTTTCCTTCAATCAAATTTCTTTCTCTTCCTTCTGTTCCTCTTGCTCTTGGTGACCCTTTAAAATACCAGAATTTAGAGCATTTGAAATTCGAAATCTTTCGTAGTAATAATCCCAATGTGTTAGAATCTCTCAATTCACTTTCCCCTGTTTCAGCCTTCATTCTTGACTTCTTCTGTTACCCTGCTGTTGAAGTTTCTCAATCTCTGAAAATACCCACTTACTTTTTCTTCACTTCTAGCGCTTCTTCTCTTACTTTCTTTCTTAACTTCCCAGTATTCGACAAAATTTCCTCTGCTTCTTTCAGGGATCTTGACATTACTCTTGAGATTCCTGGGTTGTACTCTGTTCCAGCTAATTGTATGATTCAGCCAATGCTTGATCGTGGCGGAAGTTATCGTGAATTTGTTAAATTAGCTGAAACATTGCCTAAAGCTGATGGAATTATCATCAATACTTTCGAGTCATTGGAGGTTAGAGCTGTTAAGGCCTTAAAACAGGGGACTTGTCTTCTTGATACTTCAGTTCCACCTGTTTATTGTATTGGGCCGTTGATTGCTAACCGTGGCGACGGTTCGAAAAATAATGGTGAACCGAGGCATGAGTGTCTAAAATGGCTAGACACACAACCTAGTCAAAGTGTGGTTTACTTGAGTTTTGGGAGTAGGGGTGTTTTTTCTAAGGAACAATTGTGGGAGATGGCTTTTGGGTTAGAGAGGAGTGGGGTTAGGTTTTTGTGGGTGGTTCGGGCCCCACGTCGTGAGGAAAAAAGTGATGCATTTTTTAAGCCACCCGAGCCGGATTTGGACTCGATCCTACCTGAAGGGTTTATAGAGAGGAATAAGGAAAAGGGTTATGTGGTCAAGTCATGGGCACCACAAATTGACGTGTTAGGTCATGATTCAATAGCCGGGTTTGTGAGTCATTGTGGATGGAACTCGACTTTAGAGGCTATTGATGCTGGAGTTCCTATAGTGGCGTGGCCACTATATGCTGAACAAAGGTTTAATAGGATAGTTCTTGTGGATGAAATAGGGATTGCGTTACCAATGAACGAGTCTAAAGACCTATTTGTAAGTTCGAGTGAGATTGAGAAACGAGTCAAGCAAATTGTGCACTCTGAAGAAAGGAATCTTATAAAAAACCGAGTGTTGGATTTGAAAGACAAGGCTAGGGATGTACTCAAAGAAGGAGGCTCCTCAAATGTAGCATTGACTACATTAATGGAATCATGGAAACAATGAAGAAAGGTCAATATTCCAGTAATGTGTAATGTATGATAACATTGCATGGTGGAGCTTGATAGATTGTAATGTACGTTCTATTTGTCATGCTTAGCTTTATTAAACTTTTGTGTGATCTTAAATATGTATGAACGTGATCAAACTATTTGTTTTGATTTTGTTTTGTTATTACTAGCAGTTGTTTTAAGGTCTTGATGAGTGTTCCTTTTCTTTGTGCAACATTGCAAGCTATTCAGCTAATCATTGCGGTGTTGGTCAAATAATAATATATCTCATAATTTTGAATTAGTGAGATATTGTGTTGATGGTGAAACATGCTTTATATGTAGTACATTAATTGTGACGTAGAAATCAATTGTGACGGACCGTGGAAGTAGTTTTTTTTTTTTTTTTTCCTCTTAATAATATTTAAGATCTAGCCACTGTACTAGATACTTCTAAAACTTGACTACTTTGCCGTGTTATACCGTGAGATTTAATTAAATTGTGATGGGACCGTGGAATTAGTTTTTTTTTTTTTTTTTTTTTCCCTCTTAATAATATTTAAGATCTAGCCACTGTACTAGATACTTCTAAAACTTGCCTACTTTGCCGTGTTATACCGTGAGATTTAATTAAATTGCATGATTATCATACGTACAATATTTATAGATGAAGGTTACAAAACTCATTACGACATCATTAAATATTTAATTAGCTCAAAGTTGAAAATTTATAAATTGATGTTCCGATGGATTAACAGTATCAAATCTGATGAGGAAGGTAAAAAAATAAAATCTTAAACAACATTGCAACCCAATGCAATCTCAATTCTGCCATAGTATAAGAAAAAATAATAATAATAAGAAAAAAAAAATAATAAAATAAAATAAAAAATTGGAGATGCGGGGGATCGAACCCCGTGCCTCTCGCATGCAAAGCGAGCGCTCTACCATTTGAGCTACATCCCCTGTTCTGTTCTTTCAATTGATTTTATAGAATAGTACAAATTTTGTCTTAAAAAAAAAGAGGACATAAAGTTGGGCCGGTTGGCTTATGATACTCCACTTTATACAAAGCTTGAGAAAATGAATCAGTGCATGCTGCATTGCTACTCACACTGTGTTCATTTTTTTTTTTTGAAAAGGGTGTTTACAGACCAGGGATGGCAATTGGGAGTGGGTGCGGTGCCCACGCACCCCACACCCGCACCCACAAAAATATTTATGCGTAGTAGTTTTATACCTATATGTGTACTTATCATGGATGGCGAGTACATATTCAGGGCCGGCCCGGAGGGGTAGGCCTCGAGTGCGACCGCCTAAGGCCCACGTCAGAAAGGGGCCCAAAAATTCAAAAAAAAAAATCAATTTGCATAGCTGTAGAATTTAAACTGTCTAAACTATAGTTTTTACTTGTTAAAAAATAAGCTACTTTTAAAAAAGATAATAAATGCATTTAGTTAGCAATTAATATTAAATTACTTAGATGTCAATTAGGTGGAGATAATTATGCAATATAACCTCTTCTTCTTCTTCTTCTAATCTACCAATTTTATGAGTATCTGTTTCAAAATATTAATCTTTTCAATTACACCGTTTCATATTTATTCAATTACCGAAATATTACGCAAAGTTATTACTCCAGTATTGTGTATGGAGACTTACGCAAAATTTGTTTACGTAAGGGGTCCTTTTCTTACATTATGCCTAGGGCCCATAAATTTCTAGGAACGGGGCTGTACATATTTAGCATTTATATACCAAGCATGCTTGGTGGAATAACTAGAATTGGTGGGAAACTCACCTTGTGACCAAGTTCAAGCCCCACTAACTAAAAAGGTTTGGAAGTAGTCAAGTAGGGGATTCTCCTACCTCCCCCCTCTACTTTTAAGTGATGACCCGTGAGAGGTGCCGGTTCAGTGGAGTCCTTCATTTTTAATCCTTAAAAACAAAAACATATTTAATATTTATATTTTTCCAAATTGGCCCTTTTAAAAAAAATAAATAAATTTTGTCCAAATGGGTATAAACCTAAATCTACACCGGAATACTCCGTAATTATTATCCCTCGAGAGTAAATCCTTACCTAATTACTGATTAGATTCAAAACAGTATGTAAACAACGACTAATCATAATTTTAAGCACTCAATTCATCAATTTAAAATTTCAAAAATCAATAACCAATTACAGCTATAATAGATTTTTTTTTGTCAAAACTCAACACTTTATGGTGGTAGAAGGCTAGCACCTAGCAGCATTGGTTTTGTTATTGATATGTCTCCTACCAGAGACAAGTTTTGTAACTATTACTTCATATTAGTCCACAATTGCTATGAAAATATTGATGTGTTTGAGCACAAAAGAACGGCTTTTGTAACTCAAGAGGGCATGAATTTGTTCAAGTGGACAACCCATTTACTCATTTAGGTTTGTTTTCGGTCCATGTTGAAAGTCTTGTTTCTCTTTTCATGATAACAATAATAATTAATGTTACTTTTACGTATAAACATTTTATTATGTATTGACATGTTTTCCCTTTCTCTCAACTTATTGTTGCAGCCAACTCGATCTTCCATAGCTTCTCTTTCTATTGTTTCTTATGTTGTATTTTTAGTGTTCCTAATGTTCGCTGCTAAATGATGCAACTTATGTTAGATGTCTGAAAAACTTAATGAGAAACATCATCAATAGCAATTCTCTTAGGGAAATTTTTATTTTTTTTGGGAAAGATTACCTAATTCAATCATTAATTTATCAACTATGATCCATGTCAACTTTACTATTCTACAACTATTCAAAAAAAAAAAAAAAAAAAAAAAAACTTTACTATTCTATAAGATTACAGTACAACTATTTAATTAATTTCCTGTAAGTAGTGAACTATATGCTGAATATCATCAGATTATCATATTGAAATCAACCAAAAAAAATGGAGATGCGGGGGATCGAACCCCGTGCCTCTCGCATGCAAAGCGAGCGCTCTACCATTTGAGCTACATCCCCAATGATGTTACAAAAACCTAATCGTTATTTATAAATAACTTCGTTCTTTTAATTTTATATATATATATAAGACGACGAGACAACGACATTTGGCGTTCCAACTTTTTGCCAAGTGTCGCGCCACGTAGGATAGAGTTTTATAGAATTCAATTTGTAGGATAAAAAAAGTTATTCTAAAATTCTATATATATATAAATGCAAGTGTGTATTATACACACAGTAGAGTTTCTTGAACCAAAAACAAAAATAGCACACTGTACACAATAGGTTTTACTGCTTAGTTACAGTGTTAATATGGAGAAGCTTACTTACTTTTAATTAATTAATTTATTTTGACATGCTTTTTTCTCTTGATTGATATTGTTAATGGAATAAGGATTACTAGATGTAAGCCCGTGCGATGCATTCATTAGATATATGGATAAAATTTTGTATATCATTCTATTTAATTAAAAATTTTGTATATTTATGAAGATCATTCATTAGATATATGGATAAAATTCCTAATATCATAAGATAATTTTAATTTTAACACTAAAGTTATCTTTTGTTGTTTTATTTATTTTACATGACGCTTGAATTTAAAATTTCAAACCTTATTCACTAATTTGCTTATGTGACAATATAATTTTTTAATTCAAAAAAAGAAATGACAAATCTCGTTTTTTATTGATCAAAATAAGTCTTTTGCCTATGCATTTATTTAATATACTCGTTCTGTTTAAAATGTTAGTCTCATTTATAATCGGTTAACTATTAAAAATTATGGGAAATCAGTCATATAAGATTTAGTTTTATTCGTGTTGATGAGTACATTATTAAAATCGAACTTTTATAATATTTGTTAGGGAGGGATTAAAGATACGTAGAATTTTCCATCAAAAATTTGCATCCATATGTGTAAAAAGATATTACAAAATTTGCATGTAAAAAAAGATAATTATTACTTAATTTTTTTTTTTTTTTTTTTAATTTTTAGAAAAGATAATTATTGGTTTTTAAAAGTAATTTAAATTTTAATTATTCAATACCTATGTGTCAAAATTCTTAAATCCTATTCGTCACTTTTGCTTATAAGTATTTTTTTTTTCACTAATATATACACAAATAAAATAGGCATTTTTCCTTACATATTGTTTTTAAAAGTAAGATTAAGCCCGTGCGATGCACGGTTAGTTAGTATTTTTTTATCAAAAAATATTTTTCATATTTATGTGATTAAAATTGTTATTATATTAGTTTTAAAATATTAGATAAAATTCCTAATCTTAAAAGATAATATTTTGTATTTAATTAATTTAAATTTTAAAATCTCATTTTCCAATTTTGCTTACGTGGCATTTGAATTCTTTAATTGTAAAAGAAATTAATAATTTGTTTGATTTTTTTAAATAATGTTTTTTTTTTGTATTTATGAGCCTAAAATTTGTTATATATTTAGATAAAATTCCTAATATTAAAAGATAATATATAATATTTAATTAATTTAAACTTAAAAATCTCATTCGCCAATTTTGCTTACATGGCATTTAAATTATTTAATTTTAAAAGAAATTAATAATCTCTTATTTAATTGGCTACTACTAAGATTCATAATCCTACATGGCGCGCTGAGAAAATTAGATCCTACGTGACTCTCTAAAAACTCGGGAAAAAAACTCCCCTTTATATATATATACTAGATGTAAGCCCGTGCGATGCACGGTTTTTAAATATATCATTTTGTATATTTTTTTGTCTAAGAGCTAAAAATCGAATAAAATGCCCAGCTTCAACGCATTTGTTAAGAGTTTGACTTTAGCTGTCTTACCTTTTTTCTTCTTCTTTTAGGCCCATTTAAGCCCTAGATCTTCAAAGGTGTGTTTTTTTTTACAGAAAAAAGGGATTATTCCTCAATTTTGTAATCTATGCTAGTAAGCCCGTGCGATGCACGGTTTTTAAATATTTCATTTTGTATACGGAGTATTTTTTTAAGGTAAAATATTTTGTTAAGTTTTAAATTATTCTTATTCAAATTTTACATATATAAAACTTGAATTTATAAATTGAAATAAATATTATCTCATTCATCGGATAGTTAGATAAAATCATTAAATCAAAATATATTTTTTAATTTCTAATTTTTTGTTAAAATAATATAAATCCTAATGTAAAAGATAATATAAAATATAATTTTTGTTTTTTTTTATAATTTAAATCTTAAATTACTATTTTTTGTTTTCAATTCTCAAATTTCATTTGTTAATTTTTTCTTAAATACGAATTTTTATATACATTTTGTATATAAATATTTTTTTGGTGATCTCTTAATTTTTTTCTTGCATTATAAGTTTTATTCTTATTCAAATTTTACGTATATAGAACTTGAATTTATAAATTGAAATAATTATTATCTCATTCATCAGATAGTTAGCTAAAATCATTAAATCAAAATATATTTTTTAATTTCTATTTGTTAATTTTTTCTTAAATGGCGACTGAAAATTTAAATTCTAAATTATTATATAAATCTAATTTTTCATTGGTCGAAATATTATTTTTGCTTATGTGGCGTGCGATGCACGAATTTTCATATACATTTGCAAAAATTTAAAATTTCATTCGTCACTTTTGTTTAGGTGGCGAGTGATTTTTTTAATTCTAAAATAAAATAGAAAACTAATTTTTAATTGGTCGAAAATATACCTTTTCTTATGTGGCACATCCAATGCTCTCCAAAAATGCCTACTTTATTTATATATATTAGATTATTCCATTTGTGTGCTATAAAAAAAAAAAATTTATTCCATTTGTGACTCTTTACATGCATCACTCAATGTAACTCATTTTGTTGGTTTATTTTATTGTTATTGTCTATACATAAACTAACAAGCAAAGACAATACTCACTATATATTATAAATTCCATCCATTATCTAAATTTAAATCACGGCACATAAACTTGTATGGAGTAAAAAACAATGAATCAGAATAAACGCCTAAGATAACTATTTAATTTTCTCTTTTGTTTTAAACTACGTATATAACTAAGAACCGGGCCTGTGGTTCTACAAAAATAAATGGCCTCTTCCAAGCTTCTCAATACTCCCAAACAACCATTATACAAGCGTAGATGATTAAACCTTATGATCGCCTAAGTGCAACCGTTGCACACATGCACTAGAAGAAGTTCATCATTTCGAACATACGAAATATAACATCTAACAATTAGAATCACTCTTTTTCTATACCATACAAGTAAGTAATCTACTGTTATATTCCGTAAACATTACAAACACAACATTCTGTAATTTAAGGCAAAGTTTACTCGTTTTAATTTTTATGTAACGATCTAAGTTCACGTGTGGTAGTTGGTGATTTAGATTTACATCCCGTGAGTTTTTTTTCCCTATAAATTCATGTGCAACCAAACAGGGTGCGCTTAGTTAGCTAAACAAAAGTAATGGGGAACTCCATTATTATAACGAGTATTTTTTTTAAGACTTTTTTATTTTGTTTTTTTGATAGAGACAAGACGTTTAAATTAAATGACGAATAAAAATTGACAAGCAATTTTGGAGGTTTATACTGTTTTTATTTTGGATATATTTGATAAGGACCCGTGACATCTTTTTAATTTCCTATTTCATATATTTTGCTGAATTTCCAATTTCTTGCTTTCATAACAACGAACCAAGATTCTCTCCATGGCATGTGATTATGCGACCCATCCAATAATTGAAATCTTTATTTCTATTTTTTTCGTTGAAAAGTATGTTCGATACGAGGCTTACAAAAAAATATGTTCCATACCACTCATACAAGTAATAATTTTTTGAACAACTTTTAATTCTCCGTATTTTATTTTTATGAAACCGACAGTAAATATTATATAAGATCAATGTCCGTCGAACCCAACAAGCTTTGTGGAAAAGAACCAAAACATAAAAAACTCATCGCAATCTCATTAGAAATTTAATTAATTAATGTTTATAATAACTTTAATTCTCCGTATTTATATGGAGTAGCTTGTCAAAATATTGTTATTAAATAGAAATTTTACAGGTCCTAGTGAATCTCATTACAAATAATTTGTTAAATCATAAAATGATCATTATTAGTTGATATAATGTTTTATATGTGCTTAATATCACAAGTTCAATTTAAATGATGCATGCATATTATTGTAGTATTATATTGTGAATTAATATTTTAGAAAGTTATAATACGCATTCAGTCTCTAAATTAAAGGCGTCATTTTCCCTAGGATTCTTATTGCTAAAGCCCCATTATTTCTTATATACACCTATAATTTTACCATTGGCTAGATAAGAAGTTAAGGACAATCATAAAAGATCATTTTGGAGGAATCATATCTCAAATACGATACATACATTCACTGAGGGAAAGTGAAATTAAACAACAGAATATAACAATGAATGTCCCACGTCTTATTTTATGCTCATGGATGTATATATGTAACGAATCTAATCAATAATGTATGTACTACTATTGAAAGAGAAATAAGATAACTGAACTTATATATTCAACAAATTACAATAATTGTAACATTGCATTGTTTGTACAACTTAGAACAAACATTATTTTTACAATTGATCATTAAATTAAATTCATTACTTTTTGGACCTTGATACCCTCCTAATTAAAACCAACAAACAAAGCACTCTATAGAGCACAAAGAACCCAACTAAAACATAAACATTATTCCATCTTTGCCCTTCATGTAACCCTCTTTTTACCAACACATCATGTCCTGTTACCATACAACTCTTACTCTCTTCATACCACACCAAACACTTTGTAACAAGACATGAATACTCATTTATAAGCAATGCATCAAGGGCATACTTGTACATTGACAAGTATTGCATGTAAACCCAATACTTAGGCATACTCTCCTTACCAATGAAGTACCCTGAGAAGAGAAAAAACCCGGCCAGGATCACGGTCACCAACGACGTCCCGGCTATGTACGTTGGTGCAACCGAGCTAAGGAAGAGTACGAACGAGTTAGCCATAAGTACAATTACCCAAATCACTAGCACAAAGTACCCGAACGACAACCATGTAGCACATAGGCCTACTAGGAAGTACACCGAAAACGCGTAGATTATAGAAATGACTAGCAAATAAGGAAGAAAAACAAGGGTATTTGCTATAAGATAAGATGACACTCTATAAACCCCACTAGAAGTTTCCCTTAATAAGATTGGCCTTTCATTAATAAAAATTGGTAGGGTTTCTGTTGTTGAAGATAGTAAAAATGTGAGTGTAAATGCAAAAAGACCTAATCTTTTTTGAATCCCTTCTTTGTTATACCCAATATTAATGTAAATTGTCCCTAAAACAAGACCAACAATAAGTGCTTCTAATGTATTTGTCAAAAGAAGTTGTTTTGTCCTATATATAATCTTCCAAAATCTTCTAGAAAGTGTGATAATCTCATGAACCCTTGAACTCTTATACTTAATCTTCTCTTTAATCTCAATCGTATCGCGACGATTATCATTTGTGTTATGAGTAGGAGATGGAGGAACGGGTAGTTGGTTTAATATTTCCATGGCATATTCTAGGGCATTGAGTTGAGGAGGAACATTAAAACCATGAAAATTAAGGTGATTTTGTAAGGAAGATAAACTTCCATGATGAAGAACTCTTCCTTTAGATAATAAAAGAATTTGATCAATAGTAGAGAGGATCTTAAAGCTAGGTTGATGGATCGATACAACGACGGTTCGATGTCTCGATATCGAGATCGATTTAAGGGTTTGCATGACATTGAAGGCTGATCCACTGTCGAGGCCTGAAGTGGGTTCGTCGAGGAGGAGGATACCGGGATCATGTAGTAAACTAAGGCCTATCGAGACCCTTCGTTGTTCGCCTCCGGAAAGATTTTTTGTACACCAAGTGTTTGATAAATGTCGTAGACGAAGCTCTCCTAGGAGAGTTGAAACTACGTCGGAAATTTCTTTTGAGGTGGAGGTAGGGTGGAGGAGGCGGGCGGTGAAGGCGAAGGTTTCAGAGACGGTTAAAAGGGAGAGACATGCGTCGTGTTGAGGTACGTAGGCGGAGAGTTTACGGTAGGAGGAAGGGGAGATGGGGTGGGAGTTGAGGAAGAGGGTGCCGGAGGTGGGGGAGGTTCGAGCTGCTAGGATGTCGAGGAGGGTGGATTTGCCTGCACCACTTGGGCCGACTATTGCGAGTATTTGGGAAGGGAAGGCGGTTAATGAGATGTCTTGGAGAATGTAGGTAGGTAGAGTGGAGGTGCAATCTTTGAAGAGGAAGGTTGGTGTGTAAGAAGAAGTAGTGGAGTTGTTTGTGGTGGTTTTAGAGTAGGAGATGGATGTGGCTGTTAGTTTGTAGGTTTTTCGTGGCGGCGGTGGTGGCGAGGGTGGTGGTGATGGGGGAGAGGATGGAGTGAGGTTATTATGATGCTCCATGGAATTGGAGGAATGAGTTGTGTAAATGATTGTGAAAATGAGGGTGTCTTAAGATTAGCTTATTAATTGGCTTGCATTTGAGATTTTTAAAGAGGCCAAGTGGACTAGTGGAGTGGGGTTGGATGTGGAGAGTTTCATGTGATTTTATTTTTTGGCATGGAACGAATACTGTTTACTAAAACTAACTTTTTACGAAGCTTTCTCCTAAGTTAAATAATTAATCTATCCCGTAAAAAAAATAGAAAATAATAATAAAATCTAACCATAACCCGAAAACCTTGTACAAGTGAATTATAAGAAATATTACCTTACTTAAAAATCCCATAAAAACAAAAAGAATTGAAATAACACTTTTAAACCTTCCAAACTTAAGATCAAAAGTTTAAAAGTGACGCTCCACGTTTCTAAAAGTATATACTACCTCCGTTACATATTATTTGCAATGCTTTGACATAAAGTAGAGAGGAAAAATGTCTAGTCGTTGCAAATAATATGTAACGGAGGCAATACTTTCTCCGTCCCTTATTGATAGCCTCTTATGGTGAAATTTCACGGGAATTAAGAAAATCAAATAAGAAGTAGTAAATGTACATTGAAAAGGTAAATTTATACGGGTTAAGCAAAAAAGTAGAGAGATTAAGTAATACAAGTATTTGGAAATAGAATAAAAAATTTACATAGAAAAGCTAAATTTGCACAAATGTTATTGCAAATTGAAGGAAATTTTGGTAAAAAATTACTCCCATATCCTTTATTGATAGTCCCTTATGGGCAATTTTCACAAAAATAAATAAACATAACTAAGTAGTAGTAAAAGTTCATTAAAAAGGTAAATTTATATTGGATATGCAAAAAAAAGTAAAGAGAGAAAGGAATAAAAGTACATGATTTGAAAAGGCAAATTTTACATGAGAAAGCTAAGTTAAATTTGCACAATTATTGTTGCAAATTTGAGAGAATTTTAGTAAAAGATTAATATTAGTTGTACTTGAAAAAAGCAAATGAGACTATCATTTTGACATTTAAAATTAGCCATAAAAGACTATCAATAAAGGATGAAGGGAGTAATAATAATAGTAGTTGGATTTCCTTAAAAAAGTAATAATAATAATAATAATAGTAGTTGGAAAAGACAAATGAGAATGTCATTTTGGGACTTAAATTAAGCTATAAGGGACTAATAATAAGGGACAAAGAGAGTAAAATCTTGAAAAATATGCCTTTCTTTTTAAACTTTTAGCTCGTATAACTAGCTAGTAGAGGTTTGAAATTCAACTTTTTTTAAAAAGTTACGAATTATAAAATTTGGCTAATTATTATCTTAAAATTTTCAAAAAAATTTATTTCCATCATGATCATCGTATCTGTCATTGCATGTATCTCTTACTCATGTATTTACACTTTTAATTTAAGTTAATGACTAAATACACTAAAATATTGTTCTATTAATAATAATTTACAAAAAAATTTCACTTTTGCTACCATTCAAACACCTATATTTCACTTGTGCTACCCATTTAAAATTTTATTTTATTTTGATACCACGTAAAATCCCATAATCCAAATTTCGCTACTACATAACATTTTCAGTTATTATTTTCGTTAGTGAGATCAGCCACTCTCACTGTCACCTTCCGGCCATTACTCTCTCCTCAGCCACCCTAACTGCCTCCTCATTAGCTACCAAATTGATTAACATAAATACAATATACTGATCCAAATTGATTAACATAAATACAACTTTATCTATGAGATATGATTAACATAAATACAACTTTATTTATGAGATATGATTAACATAAATACATCAAAACCAGAAAAAAAAAAATGCACTATTAAGCAAAAACCTAAAACTTAATTAGATATATTATAAAGAGGGGTTTAGGCCTCCCAAACCCACAATACCTATAACAATGAGATTGACATTGTCATTGCTTGAATTGCAACAAAAACCGACCACTTGAGAAATGTCTTGATTTCTTCCGATCAATTTCATATTTCCAACAAAATTCCTTGGGCTAATCAGTATTGTGTCGGACCTCTGCCTCTGACTTGTCTTAGCTGCAACATCAAGGGGTTTGATTCCAATTTATTGTTCATCAAACTTCTTCATTGTCGGAATTTTCTCGCCATACGTTGGCGGATCAATGAGAATATCCTTTTATTTTTGCCGATTCTTTATCCAACACTTCCGCTTTAATAGTTCGTATGCCTAACCATCAATAACATCCTCAGCATCATAAACACAATTATGAATTCTCTGCAATAAATTATAAATGGGTTCGTATTTTTTTTTATTTTATACATTAGTTCCAACAAAATTTAAAAAATTACATTAAAATTATTCATAAAATAACAAATTACGTTAAACCACACATATATTATATTTCACATCATTGACACATACTCCGTATTAAATTACTAGATAAGTACATGTGCGTTTACAGTGGTGATAATTAATTTTTTTCTAATTCATATTAGGTGAAATAAGTAATTTACCATTTTTTTTATATAACAAACTAGATTAGTACCCGTGCGTTGTACGGTGGTTTTAATAATTTTTCTATATTTTTTTTATCTTTTGTTGTTGATAACTTTCTAATATGATCTAGAGGAATACATCTCGTGGTCATATAATTCTAGAGGATATATCTCGGGGTCATATAGTGCCATTTGGAACAATATATGATCATTATTCGTTGTCATAAATGTTGGTGGTAGGCTTGAGTTAATGAAATCTGTGCAAGTTGTAAACCGATAAATTGGTCGTTTAAAGGCAAATTGGATAGTTCCACCCACCCAATTGGATTGTCGGAAAGTATTAGGGACCATGGTAAACGTTTCGTCAATTTTTAATTCCGAGAAAAAAAAATCAAAAATTCCAAAATTGAAGTCTAATTTCCACGATTTTTGAGAAATTTTGGAGGTTTCGAGACCCGTTGACGTAAAAACTCGAGATTTTAGAGACACATCTTGGGATCATATAATGCCGTTTAGAACCATATATAATCATTATATGTTGTCATAAATGTTCGTGGTATTCTTGAATTAATGAAATCGGTGCAAGTTGTAAATCGGTAAATTGGTCGTTTAAAAGCAAATTGGTTTGTTCCACCTACCAAATTGGACTCTCGGAGGGTATTAGGGACAATGGTAAAAATTTCGGCAATTTTTATTTCCGGACGAAAAAAAGTCAAAAAATTCAAAAATTAAAGGCTAATATCCACGCTTTTTCAGAAATTTTAGAGTTTTACGGGCCGGTGTATAAAAGTCTAGAAATTCTAGGGAATATATCTCGTGGTCATATAATGTCGTTTGGAACCATATATGATCATTATTTGTTGTCATAAATGTTCGTGGTAGGCTTGAGTTAATGAAATCGGTGCAAATTGTAAACCGGTAAATTGGTCATTTAAAGGCAAATTGGATATTTTAACCCACTCAATTAGACTCCCGGAGGGTATTAGGAATCATGGTATGAATTTCGGAAATTTTTTTATGAGGGCCAAAAAAAGTCAAAAAATTCAAAAATTGAAGGCTTATATCCACTCTTTTTGAGAAATTTTGGAGCTTTCGGGTCACGATGTCGAAAAGCCTTGATATTTCAGGAAATACATATCGGCGTCATATAATGACGTTTGGTACCATATATGATCATTATATGTGGTCATAAATATTCGTGGTAGGCTTGAGTTAATGAAATCAGTGCAAGTTGTAAATCAGTAAATTGGCCTTTTAAAGGTAAATTGGATTGTTCCACCCACCCAATTAGACTCCCAGAAGGTATTAGTGACCATGGTAAACATTTCGGCAACATTTACTTTCGGGTGAAAAAAAGTCAAAATAGTCCAAAATTGAAGGCTAATATCCACGCTTTTTGAGAAATTTTGGAGATTACGAGACACGGTGTCGAAAAGCCTTGAAAATTTAAGGAATACATCTCGGGGTCATATAATGCTATTTTGGAATCATATATAATCATTATGTTGTCATAAATGTTTGTGGTAGGCTTGAGTTAATAAAATCGATGCAAGTTGTATACCGGTAAATTGGCCATTTAAAGGCAAATTGGATGGTTCCATCCACCCAATTGGACTCCTGGTGGGTATTAGGGACCATGGTAAGCGATTCGGCAATTTTTATTTCCGGGCGGAAAAAAGTAAAAAAAATTCCAAAATTAAAGTCTAATATCCACACTATTGAGAAATTTTGGAGGTTTTGGGGCTTGGTGTCGAAAAGTCTTGAAATTCTAGGGGATATATCTCGGGGTCATATAATGCCGTTTGGAACAATATATGATCATTATTCGTTGTCATAAATGTTGGTGGTAGGCTTGAGTTAATGAAATCGGTGCAACTTTTATACCGGTAAATTGATCGTGTAAAGGCAAATTGGAAAGTTCCACTCACCCAATTGGACCGTCGGAAAGTATTAGGGACCATGGTAAATGTTTTGTCAATTTTTATTTCTGAGCGAAAAAAACCAAAAAATTCCAAAATTAAAGTCTAATATCCACGCTTTTTGAGAAATTTTGGAGGTTTCGAAACCCATTGACGTAAAGACTCAGATTTTAGAGGGCACATCTCGGGGTCATATAATGTCGTTTGGAACCAAATATAATCATTATATGTTGTCATAAATGTTCGTGGTATTCTTGAATTAATGAAATTGGTGCAAGTTATAAATCGGTAAATTGGTCGTTTAAAGGCAAATTGATTTGTTCCAACTACCCAATTGGACTCTCGGAGGGTATTAGGGACTATGGTAAACATTTTGGAAATTTTTATTTCCGAGCGAAAAAAGTCAAAAAATTCAAAAATTGAAGGCTAATGATACGTTTTTTCAGAAATTTTGGAGTTTTCAGAGGGCCGGTGTCTAAAAGTCTAGAAATTCTAGGGAATATATCTCATGGTCCTATAATGTCGTTTGGACTCATATATGATCATTATTTGTTGTCATAAATGTTCGTTGTAGGCTTGAGTTAATGAAATCGGTGCAAGTTGTAAACCGGTAAACTGGTCGTTTAAGGGAATATTGGATGGTTCCTCCCACTCAATTGGACTCCCGGGGGGTATTAGGGACCATGGTAAACATTTCGGCAATTTTTAATTCCGAAATTGAAGGCTAATATCCATGCTTTTTTAGAAACTTTGAAGGTTTCGGGTACCGGTGTCAGAAAGAAATAAGATTATTTTAGAGATACATTTCAGTGTCATATAATGATGTTTGGAACCACAAATGACTATTATATGTTGTCATAAATGTTTGTGGTAGACTCTAGTAAATGTAATCGGTGGTGCAAGTTGTAAACCGATAAATTGGTCGTTTAAAGACAAATTGGATGATTCCACCTACCCAATTGGACTACCGGAGGGTATTAGGGAACATGGTAAACATTTCGGCAATTTTTATTAAGGGGAATAAAAGACAAAAAATTCCAAAATTAAAGGCGAATATCCACGCTTTTTGACAAATTTTTGAGGTTTCAGAACTCGGTGTTGAAAAGACTTTAGATTTTAGGGGATTATCTCGGGGTCATATAATGCCGTTTGGAACCATATATGATTATTATATGTTATCAAAAATGTTCATGGTAGGTTTGAATATATTTATGAAATCGGTGCAAGTTGTAATTCAGTAAATTGGTCGTTTAAAGGTAAATTGGATGGTTCCAGGCCACCCACCCAGTTGGACTCCTAGAGGGTATAAGGGACCGTGGTAAACCTTTCGTCAATTTTTATTTCCAGACGGAAAAAGTCAAAAAAATTCCAAAATTGAAGGTAAATATCCACACTTTTTGAGAAAATTTGGAGGTTTCGGGTCCCGATGACGAAAAGTCTTGAAATTATAGGGGATACATCTCGGGGTCATATATTGTCGTTTGGAACAATATATGATCATTATTAGTTGTCATAAATGTTGGTGGTGGGCTTGAGTTAATGAAATCAGTGTAAGTTGTAAATCGGTAAATTGGTCGTTTAAAGACAAATTGGATGGTTTCACCCACCCAACACTAACAAGTAACAATTAGAAATAACTAATTTAAAACGGTATGTATGTCCATCGTTTAACACGCTTAGCTTGTCGTCGAAAAGCACTTAAACTCCATATAACTTTCATAATATGAATCATATTGTGCATCAAAATAGATTAAATACGATACATTTATGTGTTGTAACACGTAACTCGTAAAAGACTCATATCAGCTTAAAATTTTGATCTGAATATTCAGTAGCACATAAATATCTTACTTTGATGTAGGAATTTGAATTTTCTTGTTTCCAAAATATCGTATCAAATTTACGTTTGTGTTACATCTTCAATGCTACGTTGACATAAGACTTAAAGAGTACAAGATTCCTTCAAATTAGGACTCTAACTAATAAAAAGGCTCATATTAAAGTCCTAGTTAAGAGTTAAAGAGTACAAGATTCCTTCAAAGAAAGGGAATATATATTGTACACATATTTCCTTAGTATTTACTCTATTAGTAACGAGTTGCTTTATTAGTACGTTTATCGTTCCAAGAGTTAAAGTCTTACAGGCAATTCTAACAAAGACTTCAACAGTCAACCGATTTAGTTTTTCTTAGATACGAAGTACTTTTCTACATATGTTAATTAAGGTTTTCTACATATTTTAATTTCACTAAAGAGTCTAAGACTTCAACATACTCTCCCATGAATGCGTCATTTTTAAATATGTATATCACTTTGACTAATAACACCCATGTCAATGTAAACATATCTTTTATGGTATATTTTTAGTAAAAAAATTTATGTATGTAGATTGATATTACTAAAATATTCATTGTCAACTTGGTCAAACAGCAATGAGCAGGACTCCTAGCTAGTTTCAATTGTATTAGGACTTTATGTTGTTGGTAATTGGTAATCTGAACATTCCCCTGTTTTATTCCCCTGTTTTATGTGACACAAGTACAATGTAGCACTAGGAACAGGTATACAAACAGCATCTTGATTAATTTTCAAGATTCAGACATTTCCTTAATTACATATTCAAGTCAAAAGCAATGGTATTCCTTTCACACTAGCTAGTTTCATAAATACTATAGCTATAGGAGACCGAATGTATAGATCATAGCTAGCTAATCGTTACGTTATCAAAGTATATGTGAGTCGAATTTAATGTGTCGTAGATATAATTCAATTTCTAATTTTACCTACTTCGATCAAATAAAGACCAATACACCTGTTCTAGATGTGCTTAAGGTTTTGAATTTTTCAAATTTTTAGACCCAAACATATTAGTCTGTTTTAGTCAAACTATAAGTCATCATATAGTACTCTAAGTCTCTTGTCATTGATTTTGGTGTTCTACAAATAAACAGATCAAACATTATATATATTGTTCTTCAAACAGAAAGTCTTATTGAGTTTCATCCACATAATCAAGCAGATTGAAACTAGCTAAAATCAACATGATCATCCATCTTCCCATCAAAATATCTCAACATCACCTTTGTTTTGTGTCAATTTT
The DNA here is from genome assembly GCF_948465745.1 of Chenopodium album. Lineage (NCBI taxonomy): Eukaryota > Viridiplantae > Streptophyta > Magnoliopsida > Caryophyllales > Amaranthaceae > Chenopodium > Chenopodium album. Next base: position 3,788,659 of record NC_137838.1, read on the forward strand.
GTGGCTTTTCCTAGCCATTTTGAGTCATGCCACCCAATACAACATCGAGTGCATCCGTGAGGAAAGAGAAGCCTTACTTCAGTTCAAACGAGGAATTCAAGAGGACCATTGTGGAATACTTTCTTCATGGGGAGGGCATGAAGACGATGGAGGTTGTTGCAAATGGCGCGGCATTATTTGCAACAACTTCACAGGGCATGTCATGGCCATCAATCTTGGTGGCGTCGAAGCTGGTAATGACCATCATTGTCTAGAAGGTAGAGTGACTACTTCCCTCCTTAAATTGAAGCATTTGAAATATTTGGATCTTAGCTTCAACAACTTCTTAGGCCAACCTATCCCTAAATTTATCAGTTCCCTTGCCAATTTAGAGCACCTTAATCTCTCAAATTCCGGCTTTACAGGGAAGATTCCTCATGAATTTGGTAATCTTTCCCACTTAACATCTCTTGATCTCAGTAATAATAAACTTGTTGTCAAAAGTTTAGGTTGGCTCTCCCGTCTTACTTCATTGAGTGTCGTAAACTTAAGTGACATCGATCTTAGTGAAGTAAAAGACTGGTTACAAATAGTTACAAACCTCCCTTTCTTAGAGGTCTTAAAGATGGATAGTTGTTATCTTCCTTCAACAATTCCATCTTCACTTTCATATAAAAATTCATCATCCACCCTTCGTTTCCTTAGTCTTGCTTATAATAGCTTTGGTGATCCTTCGATATTTCAATGGTTGTTCAACTCGAGTGGAGTCAGTACTCACCTAGTCCATCTTGACCTCTGTGATAACTCACTTCCTGGTTCCATCCCAAGTGGTTTTCGAAAAATGCATTCGCTTTCATATCTTGACCTCTCTTCTAATGCATTTGAAGGCCATATTCCAAATTACTTTGGAGATATGCATTCCCTTTCACATCTTGATCTCTCTGCTAATAACTTGAGTGGTTCCATTTCAAGTTGTTTTAAAAATATGCAATCCTTATCATACCTCGATGTCTCTGGTAACTCACTTGGAGGTCAAATTCCTGAAATGATTTCGAGCCTAAAACATCTCATTCACCTCGATTTGTCTTGGAATAACTTTCATGGACGCGTTCCAAAAACCATTGGTAAGTTATGTAGCTTACAATTCTTGGAGCTAAGCTACAACAATCTCACAGGAGATCTTACTGATGTCATCCAAATCTTATCTGTGTGTTCTCACAAGTCACTGAGGTTTTTTAGCTTGGAAAACAACCATTTTTGGGGGTCAATTCCTAACACTATCGAAACATTTTCTTTGTTGAGGCAACTTTATCTCGATGGCAACCAGCTAAACGGAACAATTAGCCAAGGGATTGCAAAACTTTCTATGCTTGAGACCTTGCGCCTTTCTACAAACTCTTTGATAGGTACTATCTTTGACAGCCATTTTGCAAACTTATCAAGTTTGCGCAATTTGTACTTGTCAGAAAATCCTAGATTGTTAGTTAACATTAGTGTTGATTGGCTTCCCCCATTTCAGCTAGACACCATATACTTAAGCTCTTGCAAATTAGGCCCTCATTTCCCAAAATGGTTACAAACCCAAACCCAAATCTCATGGATTGACATATCAATAGCCGGAATTTCAGACATTGTTCCTGCTTCATTTTGGAGCTCATTGTCATCCAAACTAGAGTACCTAAATATGTCTCACAATAACATTCATGGGGTACTCCCTAGTAATTTGTCGATCACCCTTAGCGAACTCCCTCAGATAGACTTGAGCTCAAATTCCTTGGAGGGTGCAATCCCTTCATTTCTTGGAAATATTTCCTCATTGTCCTTGAATAATAACAAGTTTTCTGATGCATCTTCTTTTTTGTGTCCAAAAAATAAGATGGTCCTCTCTAATCTTGACCTCTCAAATAACTTGTTATCGGGTGAGCTTCCTGATTGTTGGATGTACTTCGACAAGCTATCAATCCTGAGCTTAGAAAACAATAACTTAACTGGAAAGTTATCAGCATCTATAGGTGCCCTGAAGAAGCTCCAAGCATTGCACTTGCGAAACAACTTCTTTTCGGGTGAACTGCCCATGTCCTTACAGAATTGCACATCTTTGGTTCTCCTAGACGTTGCATACAACTCATTTACTGGCAGTCTACCTCAGAGGATTGGGAACAATCTAACAAATCTCGGTATTCTCAGCCTTCGAAGTAATAGCTTTTCAGGGGTTCTGCCTTCAAGCCTTTGTCAACTTTCACATCTACAAATCTTGGATCTTTCACATAACCACTTCTCAGGAAAGATCCCAAGATGCATATACAATTTAACGGCCATGACTAGCACAGCAGATCTCCTGCCTGATATATTATATCAGTACGTCACATACTTTGATTCAGAATTTGTCATGTGGAAAGGAAAGGACCAAATCTTCAGGAATTCTCTAGGACAAGTGAAGTTCATTCATATGTCTAACAATATGCTTGAAGGCGGTATCCCTGAAGGCATTTCTAGTCTCATCGGTCTTGTTTCATTGGACTTGTCAAGCAACAAGTTGAATGGAAGTATTACTCCCAAGATAGGACTTTTGACAGCATTAGAATTGCTTGATTTGTCCAGCAACAATCTTTCTGGCGCGATCCCAGCAACTTTTGCTAATCTAAATTTTCTAGGAATGCTCAACTTGTCATACAACCACTTGTCCGGAAGAATTCCAACAGGCACTCTACTGCAAGGCTTTGATGCCTCAGCATACATGGGAAACCCCGGGCTTTGTGGAGCTCCACTCGCGATATGCCCTGGAGATGAACCACCTAGCAATAATACATGGAACGGAAATGATGATGTCGCTCAACAAGATGTGAATGATCATAATGATGATATATATCCAGGATTGTATATAAGTGTGGTACTTGGTTTTATTATAGGCTTTTGGGGAGTTTGTGGAACTCTAGTGATCAAAAAATCTTGGAGACTTGCCTTTTTCCGAACCTTAGATTACATGAGAGACCGAGTCTATGTAATGATACATCGTCGTTGAATAGCCAAGGTAAGGCCTTTACTGTCAAGGATCAACCTTAATTTCATTGTACAAAAAAGTATTAATGACTAAGTCTATGCAATGATACTTGTTTATAGCTATAATCATATAACTCTATTTGTTAATTTGCAAAAATGTAATAATATTTTGGGTGATTTATGCAGGAATTTGCAGAAGTGTACTGTTCGAGAGTCAAGGAGAAGCTGATACAATAATACCTTTATAAAAAATCAGCTGTTGTATACATTACTTTTCCTTTATAATGTAATATGGACCATTAAACCTTTCAACTTGTTGCAATAATACTTTGGAATGAAGAGTAATGCAGTATGATTATTGATTATTATACAGTAATATGGTAGTTGGAAAATCTAGTGTGAATTGATCTAAATTTTAAAATTCGGGTCATCAATTTGATGGTCTGATTTAATTTACTAAACTTTAACTTTAGTTGAATTGAAAAGTGTGATGTATTCCATATTTTACAGATTTCCAATTTATTTCATTTAGAAAAAATAATCAACTATTCTTTTTTTATTATTAAAAAAAAGTGTGATTTTTTAAATTCGTTTATTATGTACTCCGTATTTTGCATATTTGACTAATTTTTTTAGAGTTTATGGGCATTTCATAGTGGGTTAAATCTGGTTGCAAATAAAGGCCCCTAGCAATGTGGTTGGTTTTCAAATTATATACAACCTCCGTTTCTTACTATGTGCAACAAATGGATATTTTTTTTGTGACGTAAAATATTCCTTTATTGCACATAATAAGAACGAGGTAGTATATTCTTCAAGTTGGGTGAATGGTAGTTGGTTTGGATTTGGATCTCAAACTCTCAATCCATATCAATGTTTCGTGGATCATTTTCTAAGGTGTTATCCTTTCGTATCAACTAAGTTTTCAAGACTAATAGTAAGTCATGTCAATGCTAATTTAAAGTTTTATCACGGAGTTTGTATCAAATAAGTTTGCAAGACTAAAAGTCATATCAATGCTAACCTACAATTTGATTACGGATTTTTGGGTACGTATCAATTGAGTCGGGTTCGGTTCAAGTCAATAATTTACGGGTTAGAATCAGGTCAGGTCATTCTCGGGTTTAAGTCGGGTTCGGTTCAAGTCAATAATTTGTGGATTATAATCAGGTTGGGTCATTTCCAAGTCGGGTCAATCTCGGATTCAAGTCGGGTTATGTTCAAGTCAGTAATTTGCAGGTTACAATTAGGTCGGGTCATTTATAAGTCAGGCCATATTCGGGTACAACTAACTATAAATAGATAATTATCATTTTTATCAAGCTAATTATTTTCTTTGACAATAACATATATGACAATATAATAGGGAACTATAGTCTATCCTCAAAAAAAAAAAAAAAATAGGGAACTATAGTCTATAATTTAGTAAGATAATTATCTCCTTTGACCATACAACAAATATATACTATATTTAACTCTTAAATTTGAGGATGAAGTTCCTTTCTTTTGCTAGACTTGACCGACTTGGTCTCCCTAGACAAAATGCTTTGATCAACAATAATAAGGTGGTCTAAATTGCATTTAAGGTGATTTGAAATCGGGTCAGGAACAATTTGGGTTGAATTTAGGTCAGGTCAATAACAAGTCGTGTTAATTTCGCGTCGGGTGAGAAACAGATCGGGTTGAATTTTTGGGTCAGGTAAGTAATAGGTCTGGTAAAATTCGAGTTGGGTCAATAACAAATGAGGTTGAATTTGGGCCAAGTCAATAAAAAATCGGGTTGATTTCGGGTCGGCTTTGTAACAGGTTGGGTTAAATTCGAGTCGGGTTAGGAACAGGTCGGCCTAAATTCAGGTAAGTTTAGTAACAAGTCAGGTTAAATTCAGGTTTTGACGGGTTAAAACGGGTTAGGGTCAATTTCGGTTCAAGTCGGGTTCGGTGCAAGTTAATTAAATTGGCCGTCGTAAACCAGTAAATCGGTGCAAGTTGTAAACAAGTATATTGGCCGCTTAAAAGCAAATTGGACGGTTCCACACACCCAATTGGACTCCCGTAGGGTAGTAAGGATCATGGTAAACATTTTGGCAATTTTTATTTCCGGACAAAAAAAAGTCAAAAAATTCCAAAATTGAAAGCACCGCTTTTTGAGAAATTTTGGAGGTTTCGGGGCCTGGTGTCGAAAATCCTGGAGATTTTATGGAATACATCTCGGGGTCATATAATGAAGTTTGGAATCATATATGATCATTATATGTTATCATAAATGTTCGTGGTAAGCTTGATTTAATGAAATCGGTGCAAGTTATAAACCGGTAAATAGGTCGTTTAAAGATAAATTGGATGGTTGCACCCACCCAATTAGACTCTCGAAATGTATTACGGACCATGGTAAACATTTCGGCAATTTCTAATTCTGGACGAAAAAAAAGTCAAAAAATTCCAAAATTAAGGCTAATATCCACGTTTTTTGAAAATTTTTGGAGGTTTCGGGGACATGGAAAAGTGTTGATATTTTAGGGGATACATCTTGGGGTCATATAATGCCGTTTGGAAACATATCATATATGATCATTAAATGTTGTCATAAATGTTTGTAGTATGCTTGAATTAATGAAATCAGTGCAAGTTGTAATCCGGTAAATTGGTCGTTTAAAGGGAAATTGGATAGTTTCACCAACCCAATTGGACTCCCGAAGGATATTAGGGACCATGGTAAATATTTCGGCAATTTTTATTTCCAAGCGAAAAAAAAATCATAAAATTCCAAAATTGAAGACTAATATCCACATTTTTTAAGAAATTTAGGAGATTTCGGGGCCCGGTGTCGAAAAGTCTTGAAAATTTAGGGGATACATCTCGGGATCATATAATACTGTTTGAAGTCATTTATGATCATTATATGTTGTCATAAATGTTCGTGGTAGGCTTGATTTAACGAAATCAGTGCAAGTTGTAAACCGGTAAATTGGTCATTTAAAGGCAAATTGGATTGTTCAACCCACCCAATTGGACTCCCGGAGGGTATAAGGGACCACAAAAAAAAAATTTGGCAATTTTTATTTGCGGGCGAAAAAAGTCAAAAAAATTCCGAAATTGAAGGCTTATATCTACGTTTTTTGCATTTGAGAAATTTTGGAGGTTTTGGGGCACAGTATCGAAAAGCCTTGAGATTTTAGGGAATACATCTCAGAGTCATATAATGATGTTTGGAACAACATGTGATCATTATATGTAGTCATAAATGTTCGTAGTAGTCTTTATTTAATGAAATCGGTGCAAATTGTAAATCCGTAAATTGGCCTTTTAAAGGCAAATTGGATGGTTCCACCCACCCAATTGGACTCCCGGAGGATGTTAGTGACCATTGTAAACATTTCAGCAATATTTATTTCAGGGAGAGAAAAAGTCGAAAAATTCCAAAATTAAAGGCTAATATCCACGCTTTTTGAGAAATTTTGCAGATTTCAGACCCGGTGTTGAAAAGCCTCGAAAATTTAAGGAATATATCTCAGAGTCATATAATTCCGTTTGGAATCATATATAATCATTATACATTGTCATAAATGTTCGTGGTAAGCTTGAGTTAATGAAATCGATGCAAGTTGTATACCGGTAAATTGGCTGTTTCAAGGCCAATTGGATGGTTCCACCCACTCAATTGGACTCCCGGAGGTTTTTAGGGACCATGGTAAACATTTCGAGGATTTTTTTTTCGGGCGAAGAAAGTCAAAAAAAATTCAAAATTGAAGGCTAAGATCCACGTTTTAAAGAAATTTTGCTGGTTTCGAGGCCCGGTGTCGAAAAACTTTTAAATTGGGGGATACATCTCGGGGTCATATAATGTCGTTTGGAACCATTTATGATCATTATATATTGTCAAAAATTTTCGTGGTAGGCTTCATTTAATGAAATCGGTGCAAGTTGTAAACCGGTAAATTGGTCGTTTAAAGGCAAATTGTATATTTCAACCCACCCAATTGGACTCCCGGAGGGTATTAGGAACCATGGAAAAAATTTCAGCCATTTTTATTTGCGGGCGAAAAAAAGTCAAAAAGTAAAAAATTGAAGGCTTATCCACGCTTTTTCAGAAAATTTTGAAGGTTTCGGGTCACGGTGTCAAAAAGACTTGAGATTTTAGGGAATGCTTCTTGAAGTCATATAATGACGTTTGGAACCATATATGATAATTATATGTTGTCATAAATGATCGTGGTATGCTTAAGTTAATGAAATCGGTGGAAGTTGTAAATCCGTAAATTGGCCTTTTAAAGGCAAATTAGATGGTTCCACCCACCAAATTGGACTCACAGAGGGTATTAGGGACTATGGTAAACGTTTTATCAATTTTTATTTTCGGGTGAAAAAAAATCAAAAAATTCCAAAATTGCTTTTTGGAAAAATTTGGAGGTTTCGGAACCAGTTGACGAAATGACTCGAGATTTTAGGGGATACATCTCGCGGTCATATAATGACATTTGAAACCATATATAATCATTATATGTTGTCATAAATATTTGTGGTAGGATTGAATTAATGAAATCGGTGCAAGTTGTGAATCGGTAAATTGGCCGTTGAAAGGCAAATTGGTTGGTTCCAGCTTCTCAATTGGACTCCCAAAGGATATTAGAAACCATGGTAAACATTTCGGCAATTTTAATTTCCGGGCGAAAAAAAGTAAAAATAACTCAAAAATTGAAGGCTAATATCAACGCTTTTTCAGAAATTTTGGAGTATTCGAGGCTGGTGTCTAAGAGTCTAGAAATTCTAGGGAATATATCTCGTGGTCATATAATGTCGTTTGAACCCATATATGATCATTATTTGTTGTCATAAATGTTCGTGGTAGGCTTGAGTTAATGAAATCGGTGCAAGTTGTAAATAGGTAAATTGGTCGTTTAAAGGAAAATTAGATGATTCCACCCATCCAATTGGACTCCCGGGGGGTATAAGGGACCATGGTAAACATTTCGGCAATTTTTAATTCCAAAATTGAAGGCTAATATCCATGCTTTTTTAGAAATTTCGAAAGTTTCTGGTCCCGGTGTCGAAAAGAAATAAGATTTTAGAGATACATTTCGGTGTCATATAATGTCATTTGGAAAATGATCATTATATGTTGTCGTAAATGTTCGTGGTAGGCTCTAGTGACAATGGTAAACATTTCGGCAATTTTTATTTCTGGGCGAAAAAAATCAAAAAATTCCAAAATTGAAGTCTAATATCCATGCTTTTTGAGAAATTTTGGAGGTTTCGGGGCCCGGTATCGAAAAGACTTTAGATCATAGGGGATAAATCTCGGGGTCATATAATGCCGTTTGGAACCATATATGATCATTAAATGTTGTCATAAATATTTGTGGTAAACTTAAGTTAATGAAATCGGCGCAATTTGTAAACCGATAAATTGGCCGTTTAAAGGCAAATTGGATGGTTCCACCCACCCAATTGGACTGCCATAGGATATAAGGTACCGTGGTGTTCATTTCGGAAATTTTTATTTGTCATAAATGTTTGCGGTAAGCTTGAGTTAATGAAATCGGTGCAAGTTGTAAACAGGTAAATTGGTCATTTAAATGCAAATTGGATGGGTCCAGCCACCCAATTGGACTCCCGGAGAGTATTAGGGACCATGGTAAACATTTCGGCAATTATTTTTTATGGGTGAAAAAAACTCAAAAAAATCCGAAATTGAAATCCACGATTTTTGAGAAATTTGGGATGTTTCGAGACCCGGTGTCGAAAAGTTTTGAGATTTTATAGGATACATCTCGGGGTCATCTAATGTCGTTTGGAACCATATATGATCATTATTGTTGTCATAAATGTTCGTAGTAGTCTTGAGTTAATTAAATCAATCTAAATTGTAAACCGATAAATTGGCCGTTTAAAGGCAAATAGGATGTTTCCACCCACCTTATTGGACTCCCAGGGGGTATTAGTGACAATGGTAAACATTTCGGTAATTTTTATTTCCGGACGAAAAAAAAAATCAAAAAATTCCAAAATTGAAGTCTAATATCTATGCTTTTTGAGAAAATTTTGGAGGTTTCGGGACCCGGTGTCGAAAAGTTTTTAGATCATAGGGGATACATCATGGGGTCATATAATGTCATTTGGAATCATATATGTTCATTAAATGTTGTCATAAATATTTGTGGTAGACTTGAGTTAATGAAACTGGCACAAGTTGTAAACCGATAAATTGGCCGTTTAAAAGCAAATTGGATGGTTCCACCCACCTAGTTGGACTCTCGGAGGGTATTAGAGACCGTGGTAAAAATTTTGGCAATTTTTGTATCTGGGCGAAAAAAAGTCGAAAATTTCCAAAATTGAAGGCTAATATCCACGTTTTTTGAGAAATTTCGAATGTTTTGTGGCCCAGTGTCGAAAAGCATTGTGATTTTAGGTGGTAAATTTCGGGGTCATATGATGTCGTTTGGAACCATATATGATGATCATTATATGTTGTCATAAATGTTCGTGGTAGGCTTGAGTTAATGAAATCGGTGCAAGTTGTAAGCCGGTAAATTGGTCGTTTAAAGGCAAATGGGATGGTTCCACCCAGCCAATTAGGCTCCCGAAGGGTATTAGGGACCATGGTAAACATTTCGTCAATTTTTATTTCCGGGTGAAACAAAGTCAAAAACTTCCAAAATTGAAGACTAATATCCACGCTTTTCGAGAAATTTTGGAGGTTTCAGGTAGAGATGTCAATTCTTGTAAACGGGTCGGGTTTGGGTCGGTAAGAGTGGATCAGGTCAACTCGGGTCGGTTTGGGTCAATTCGGAGTAATTCCATAACCTATGCGAATCGGGTTTGGGTTGGGTCACGCTTTAGTCAGGTCACGTTGGGTCATACTTCATATTGGGTTTGGGTCGGGTTAATAACAAGTCGGGTTACATTCGGGTCGGGTGAACAATAAGTCGGGTTTAATTCGAGTTTTCGCGGGTTAAAACGGGTTAGGGTAATTCTCGGGTTTGGTTCAAGTCCATAATTTGCGAGTTAGAATCAGGTCAGGTCATTCTCGGGTTTGAGTGGGGTTCGGTTCAAGTCAATAATTTGTGGATTATAATTAGGTTGGGTTATTCTCGGGTTCAAGTCGGGTTTGGTTCAAGTCAATAATTTGCGGGTTATAATTAGGTTGGGTCATTTCCAAGTCGGGTCATTCTCGGATTCAAGTCGGGCTATGTTCAAGTCAATAATTCGAAGGTTACAATCAGGTCGGGTCATTTATAAGTCAGGCCATATTCGGGTTCAACTAACTATAAATAGATAATTATCATTTTTATCAAGCTAATATTTCCTTTGACTACAACAATATATGACAATATACTTGAGAACTATAGTCTATAATTTAGGAAGATAATTATCTCGTTTGACCATACAACAAATATATACTATATATACTTAACTCTTAAATTTGAGGATGATGTTTCTTTCTTTTGCTGGACTAGACCGACTTGGTCTCCCTAAACAAAATGCTTTGATCAACAATAATAAGGTGGTCTAAATTGCATTTAAGGTGATTTGAATTCGGGTCTGGAACGATTTGGGTTGAATTTAGGTCGGGTCAATAACAAGTCGTGTTTATTTCGAGTCGGGTTAGTAACAGATTGGGTTGAATTTTTGGGTCGGGTTAGTAATAGGTCTTGTAAAATTCGGGTCGAGTCAATAACAAGTCCGGTTGAATTTGGGTCAGGCCAATAACAAGTCGGGTTGATTTCGGGTCGAGTTTGTAATAGGTTGGGTTAAATTCGGGTCAGGTTAGGAACGGGTCGAGTTAAATTCAGGTCAGGTTAGTAACAAGTCGGCTTAAATTCGGGTTTTGACGGGTTAAAACGAGTTTTAGGTCAATTTCGGTTTAAGTCAGGTTCGGTTCAGGTTAATAATTTACGGGTTACATTCTAGTCGGGTCATCTCCAGGTCAGTTCATGTTCAAGTTCAGGTCTCACATACTCGGATCAACTCGGGTCTAAGGTTAGTTTCAACTCGGGTTTGGATCACCATTTTTTCGGGTTTAGATGGGTCGATTAATTATCGAATTTGAGTCAATATTTCGGATCGGGTCAACTTCTAACAGCTCTAATCTAAACAATAACTGCTAATGATGATAATATAATCATCTTTATCCTTTATAAATTTCACATATGCTGCCGTACTGCCAAAGACCACTGCAGTCTTTCTCTAAACGTAACTAAATAATTTAAAGTCCTTGACTCCTTCGGTCCTTTGTTTACCTTCAAAAGAAGGTACTCACTTTGAGCCACTGAAATAATCTAATAATAAATTAATAAAGATATTTCAGTATTTCACTTATTTCAATCCTCTAGTAACATATCTATTCTTTCAATTATCTGTGTGCAATTACAAATAGGAAAAATTCATGCTTTCAAATAAATAAACCAACTCTTAAGTGTATTAGTGTATAATACAATACTCATCCTTCATATAACTACAATTTTTCAAGATACAAAATCAAATTTGTGCACAATTATTGATTATAAGAGACATAGCTTAGAGAAGTGGGGTTGTAAGGATAACTTAGGGTCTGTTCACATTTACTGAATTGAACTGAACTGATTAGAGCTGAACTGAACTGAAGTGATTAAAGCTGAACTGAACTGAAATTAAGTAAATGTGAACATACCCTTAATCAACCAAGCTTTTATACAAAGTAAATATTTATTTTTAACATATAAGGCACGCAATATTTTATAAATGGAGGACGTATAAACTAAAGCTATTTAGCATACCACATTACCACGTAATAGACAAATATATGGGACAAGTAGAAGTTACGCCAAAATTTTCAAAATGGGTCCATTGAAGTCCAGCCTTGACAAATCTCCGTACCATTATATTCTAGTCGTATGATATGACTCATATGATGGCTGAATTGGAAATTAATGCAATACTCGTACTATGATTCTTTGAAGACTCTAGTCCACCTCTACCCCAGTAGTAGTCAATTACGATAGAGATAGTTTAGCAAGAATCAAAATCACACACACCACTTTCATTGAATTAGTAATAACACGCTTAAGACTTGACTAACCTGCTCATCACATTCATTGTTTCATACAAGCTATCTAAACTACTCGTATCGTAGGTGGTTTTATTTTTCTACTTATCGATTGGAAAATTATTAGACCATCGACATGGGCTACTAGAATTTGTATCTTGATATGAATATATGATGAGAAGGTACAAGTGTATAATATATAACATATATTCTACATACAATGATTTTAGGCTACAAGTTTTACCAAGAGTAGGTTGCATGGACCCCACTACTTTTATTTTTCAACATAGTTTAACCACCTAATTAAGCTAGCAATAAATTAATTTTTAATAAATATATTTTAGAGCAGGAAATACGCTTGCTCATCTTGTTGCGAGATGGGACACACGTAATTGTTCGGAATTTGTATGCCTTAACTCTAGTTTTCCCGCAAGGTCTACTAAACTTAGCGGAACTTGATATAAAATAATAATCCTAGTAACGTTTCCCCTAAAAAAAAAAGCTACACCTGTTTGCAAGCAGGTTGAGATATTTCCTCATCAACGATTGAGCTACAGCTATAAAATTAATAGAAATTACAAGTAGATCCTTGAAACTAACCGGAGAATGTAGATACCTCCTAAAATAATAAGGTAGCCCTAATAACATAGACCGAATAACTCTGTTATATTTACCAAATAATTTTTATAACATTAACAAAGTAACCCATGTAACGCTAACAAGGTAACACTCACCTACTCGTATAAGAATTTGTGGAATCTAGTGTTAGATCAACTTAATTTGCAACATATTAAAAAAAGTACAGATAGTGAGTAACAATTATTGGTATTAGTGCTTCAAAGGGCATCCTTATGTTTTTCGTTCTGCACCGCTATTTTGAAGATCCAATTTGGCCAGTAAAGTTGCTGTTTTTGCCAATTCTGATGTACGGAAGTTAATTTGTTCATGCATAGCAGCAGCAGGTCAGGAATTCTAATTTACCCCTTTTATTAATTCGATTAATTCTCAAAACAAAACAATTTGATTGAATTACAGTGATCAATTTCAAAATTTTTTTTTTTGGCATTTTTCTATCCATTCTTGTTATCAAGATAACTTGATTATACTTGGTATAAAATAAAATCAATGGGAATTGGTCGGAAATTTCCAATTACATTTCTGGATTATATGTTGTTGGTCCGTGAATTATATATGATGGTTAAATTTGGAAAGTTATGCAAGTTGATGATGAATTATGACCGTGTTAGTTGGTTCAAAGTCTTCTAACTTCCCAGGGTCGTGTTCCCAAATAAATGAATAATATGTCACACTTCTATTTTGAACTTTGTACTGTATTAAGTTTAAATTAATAGTTACAATATTTTAACTCAATTAAGAAATAGGAATGTAATTTAGAGACGGAGGTAGTACTCTAATTTATTTTAGTAGTCCATTATGGTACGGAGGGAGTAGTATGAAAAGTGCGATTTGGTAAATGAAAGATAATTTGCGTAGTCGTACATAACACGAAGATTCCTCAATGTTGTGTTCTCCAAAACTTAAATTTGGTTTGGTGAGATTCTTGTTCTCTGACTTTTTCAATCTCCACAAAGTAACCTAGTGAATGATGATGCAGTTTAGAGTTGGACCAGATTTACTAAATTACTAGTGCATTAGTGCTGACACAATGATGGTTTTTATTACAGCATAACCATATTGACTTATTGACAGTGTTTACACAATTTTGTTGTTTCTATATATATCCAACACAATAGTTTAACTGGTCTTCATTTACAAATTGAACCCTTTTGATTTTCATCCATCATCTGCTGCCATCCATAAACAGAAATGCCTTACCATCGATTTTTGTGTGTTCTATCTTGGCTTTTGCTACCATGTTTTGTATTCCCTGCTGCTGCAGGGATTATTAAGAATGACAATACTGCTGTCCAATGTTTAGAAAAGGAGAGGAGAGCCTTGCTCCAATTTAAACGCGGTATTCAAGTTGATCTTTGTGGGTTGCTGTCTTCTTGGGGAGACCATGAAGAACTCCACCAAGATTGCTGTCAGTGGAAAGGTGTTCGCTGCAGCAACCAGACAGGCCATGTCGTAGAGCTCAATCTTCGTGGGGTGCATACAAATTCCCTTAATGATCGTTGTCTGAAAGGTACGGTTGGTGCTTCCTTACTTGACCTTAAGTATCTGAGGTACTTGGACCTTAGTTTCAATAACTTTGTCCGCCAATCCATACCCGGCTTTATTGGTTCCCTTACCAATTTAAAGCATCTTAATCTCTCCAATGCTAATTTTAAGGGAGAGGTTCCTCATCAGCTTGGGAATCTCTCCGGATTAAGATCTCTTGATCTTAATTGTCGTTCTGAACTGAGTCCCCATGATCGACCTTATGTGAAAAGCTTGTCGTGGCTTTCTCATTTAACATTGTTGAATGACATCAATTTGAGTGGTATTGATCTTAGTAATGTCACTGATTGGTTCCATATTGTTAACAACCTTCCTTATCTAAGTGTCCTTAGAATGAGTGAGTGTCAGCTTTCTGTAACATATCCTCCCTCACTTTCATATGCTAATTCCTCTACCACACTTAGCGTTATCAGCCTTTCTAGCAATGATTTTGGTGGTGCTAATATATTCACGTGGTTGTTTAGTTTGAGTGAAATTAATACAACCTTGGTATACCTTGACCTCTCTTATTGCTTAATTTTGGCTGAAATTCCAACTAATTTTGGTGGAATGAGCTCTCTTTCATATCTTGATTTGAGATTAAATATGCTAGTAGGTCAAATTCCAAGCTCGATTTGGGATATGCCTAATCTTTCATATCTCTCGTTAAGTTGGAATGCACTCGTTGGCTCTATTTCATTACCTGATAAAATTTCAAGTCATAACCTCACTCATCTTGATCTCTCTGGGAATTATTTTCAAGTCAGCCCTACTCTTTTAAAATCTCTTGGTCACTTATGCAGCATACGAGAACTTGCCTTAAGTAGCCAAAACCTCCCCTTTGAGTTCTCTGCCATCATGCAATCCTTATCTGTATGTGCACTCCACACACTCGAGTCTTTAGATTTGAGTAACAACATGGTTTGGGGTTCCATTCCTGATACGATCAGTTCATTCTCTTCGCTAAGGGAGTTACTTCTGTATGGTAATCAACTTAATGGCACCATTAGTCCAGCTATTGGAAGATTGTCTAAGCTTGAGCAGTTAGATCTTTCTTCGAATACCTTGTCAGACACTCTTTCTCAACACCACTTGTCGAATCTGTCAAGATTACGTACATTGTATCTGTCAGAAAATGCTGAACTTGTGGTGAATGTCAGTGATAACTGGATCCCTCCATTTCAACTCGACTCCCTAACCCTGGGTTCCTGCAAGTTGGGACCTCATTTCCCAAAGTGGCTTCAGACTCAAACCAAATTCTCCTGGCTTGACATATCTAATGCTGGGATTTCAGGCACTATTCCTGCTTCCTTTTGGGAGTCATTGCCATCCAATCTACAACTGTTGGATATGTCTCGCAATAGCCTTTATGGGACACTTCCAGAAGTATCAATTACCTTTGATTTCCTCCCTCGAATAAACTTGAGTACAAACCACTTCAGTGGTGCAGTACCATCCTTTCTGGTAAATGCTTCGATGTTGTACCTAGACAACAATATGTTTTCTAAGCTGATACCTTTCTTGTGTCCAAAAGCCAAAACTAATATAACCTTTTTAGACCTTTCAAACAACATGATTTCAGAGAAGCTTCCAGATTGTTGGACATATTTTGACCAATTAACATCTCTTTACTTGGATAACAATAGTCTATCAGGAAACTTGCCTGCATCCATTGGTGAACTGAAAAACCTGCAGGCGTTGCACTTGCGCAACAATAAGCTTTCTGGAGAAATATCTATGCCTTTAGAGAATTGTTCATCTTTGGTTATTCTGGATTTAGCTGTAAATTCATTGAGAGGATACATACCCCGTGGGATTGGGAATAGTTTAAGAAATCTCGGTGTTCTGATCCTAAGAAGCAATAAATTTGTTGGGGGTCTACCTTCTAGTCTTTGTAAACTTTCTCATCTCCAAATCTTGGATCTTTCTAGTAATCGTATTTCTGGAACCATTCCAACATGCATACACAACCTTACAGCAATGAGCAACACAACAGATCTCTTGCCAGTTATTGGTAAGGCGGGCATATATGGTTCATCGGATTCTGCAAAGCTTATGTGGAAAAGAGCAGAACAAAGCTTTAGCAACTCTCTGGGTCTTGTCAAATCCATAGATATTTCGAACAATAAGCTGGAAGGCCAAATCCCCTCTGGAATTTCACTTCTAACAGGTCTGTTTTCTTTAGACTTCTCAAGAAACAATTTGAGTGGAATTATTCCTCCTAAAATCGGAGAGTTAACATCTTTAGAGATGCTTGATTTATCAAACAACCGACTGTCTGGCAAAATACCTGCAAGCCTTGCCGAAGTAAGTTCTTTGGCAATCTTGGATTTGTCAAACAATAAACTAGGCGGAAGAATTCCAATTGGTACTCAGTTACAATCGTTTAATGCTTCAGCATACATGGGGAACCCCGGACTTTGTGGTGATCCACTCCCCAAATGCCCTGGCGATGTTCCACCTAATAGTGCAATGGATGAAGATACCACTCAACACAAGGAGAGCAGTGATATTTTTCCTGGACTGTACGTCAGTGTGGTGCTTGGCTTTATCGTAGGGTTTTGGGGAGTTTGTGGGAGTTTGGTGATCAAGACATCGTGGAGGCATGCCTATTTCCGGTTCTTTGATAACATGAAAGATAGGCTCTATGTAGTTGTTGCTCTGATCAAAATCAAAGTTTTGAGGAACTTTAGAAGTTAATTGGTAAGGCTTTTATCTTTTACAAGTTCAATTTTATATAATCACTATCAATTATTTGGAGCTCATTACTTCATAAGCTCTGTCCTCAGCTTAACAAGAACTGTTCTATTAATATTGTGTAGCTTACTTTTGTTATAGATAATCTTAAGTGTAAATTACTTATTTCCGCTTACAATCTAATTATATGCTAATATTTGTGTGATTGTATCTAATATTGGAGGCATTAACTTATCTTCTGCTATTTCCTTTTCTTTTGCAGCTTATACGGTGTGTGTATATTGCACAAATGACCCGGTACATGAGTAGAGCAGATATTGGCCTTAGCAACCTGGACTCTTGCCTAAATCTGCAAATCAGCAGTGTAATATTTGATAAAGAGTAGTTAATTTTAGTTTTACTAGCTTCTTAGAAGTATATTACTGCAAGGATAATACTTTATCAAAATTACACAGGTTTTTCTTCTTCATAAAGGAGGCACACGGAGTAGTGATGTAGATGGTATTCGATATCAAATTTTTGGTGCCATTGTAATACTTTAATATTTAAGTTATCGATCAATCGTACTTGCACTTGCATACTACTAGTATCTTACTGTTATAAACTTATAATTCTATACACTTTGCCAAATTGATTGTTCTTGAGAGCAGTTAGAATGTTAGATTTGTCAAAAGCAGGAAATTTCAGTAGAATATTTTGAGGATTTTCCATCATCAAAGGTGGAAATCTTCTGGCCTTCGTTCCATCTAAGAGGCAGCTTTGGGCTGGGCTGACTGCAGTGTGTGCTGGTATATATCTAGTATCATGTGGGTGTAGGCTGAGTGGCTTGACTCTTGAATCTTGATTATTGATTTACACTCGATGAAGCCCGTGCGATTTACGGTTTATTTGAATTTTTTAAAATATTTTTTTTTTGTATTTATGTGCTAATTTGTTACATATTTAGATAAAATTTCTAATATCAAAAGATAATATTTTATATTTAATTAATTTAAACTTAAAAATATCATTCGCCAATTTTTCTTACGTAGCATTTGAATTAATTAATTCTAAAAGAAATTAATAATCTCTTATTTAATTGGCTACCACTAAAATTTATAATCCTACGTGGCGCACTGAAAAAATTAAATCCTACGTGAATCTCTAAAAACTCGGGAAAAAAATCCCCTTTATATATATAATAATATATTAGATTAGAGATCGTCAAATACTTTATAATTTAATTGGATTAATGTAATGGTTAATAAATACGAAGTACATTACAAATAACATTAAGAGACCATGAGTTTAATGATTAGCTAGTGTTTAGCTTTGCGTCAATAAAATTAGTGTTTAACCCGGGTGATATCCCAGGTCATACATTATATATTATTGTATTATACTTTTCATGTATTATATTGATGAAAACGGAATGCCATTAGATTAATGAGGATGACACATGACAGACCGATGTTTAACATTACAAAAATAATTGTTAAAAGTTAACAGAGTATTATAAATTACAAAATGTTGAAAACTATACACTAATACATTTCTATGATTATATGTTTTTTTTCTTATCTGTAAATTATTTATATTGGTTAAATGAATGTTAATAGAGAAATAAAAAATTACCAAAAAAAAAGTCAAAATAAAACGAATAATTTGAAACAAAGCTAGTAGATTCATACAATCAGCTAACTAATAAAATATGATTGCTAATAAACATCGTTTCAATTGAATTATGATCTTTGCAGTTAACATTTTAAACACTTTTTACATAGTATTGTCAAACATAGTCTCAATTCAGACAACCAAGGTATTCAACTCTATTAAAATTATGAAAGTGTACTAATAAAACCTAAGTACTATATGTAATGTTTATTATAATCGTCAGACATCTCTTGATCCAATATACCCGTCTTTTAGTTTGTGGTAGCCATACCATTACACTATTGCGTTGTTTTCGAAACTGAATTATACCTCGAGTAGGAAGTCAGCTTAATTAATTAATCATCTTTTCATCGATCCATTGGACTCGGACATATAAACTTATCCTAAGTTACTATGATCAGTAATCACTAATCCAAGTATTAACAAGATTATCATCATCTTTACTTCGTTAATGTCAAAAGTTGGTTAGGCTACATTTAATGTCAAATTCAATTATAGTAATGTTGTTATCTAGTTAAACAATATATTAATCTAGTTAAACAATATATTAAGTAGTAAATGTAGACACAAAATCATCAAAGAAACAGAGCAAATCTATTGATTTATGTAAAAAAAAATAATGGTTTGTTCACTTGTTGGGTCTTTGATTAATGTGTTGTCTAAATGCATAGCATTATACACTAGAAATTTATTATCAATTGTTTATTTTATGATGAGGTTGTCTACCAAGTTTCTTCAATGTTTGGCTATTTCCTTATAGTTTGGATTAATAATCTAATTAGAATTCTTTTTCTTTCCTCTTTAAGTGAGACACTTGGTTTAATTATCATGTTACTTGCTCAAGCTCTCAATTTTGTGTTTATAATTTTTAATTAGTAACTATGTTTAAGCTTAAGAATGCAAAAGTGATCTCATTATCACTGACACAAAATAGGTGTGTAAACTCCTTGTACTTTTAATATGGAGTAATCCCTATTTTTTTATTGGAGCGCTCTACTTTGACTGGATATCTATATTGATACATAAATCATTCATTGAGACAATTCTAACAAGTATCTACTAATTGTCAAAATCTTATGTACTCTGTATTCCGTATTTGTCTAATATTGGTCAAAAGACGTAAGGTGAATAGTGCAAAAATCTCAATGGGTGAATCACTTTAAAAATGAGGGAGTGTACAGAGTACATTATTTTGACTTTTGTATTATGCATATACTAACTTTGACTACATAATACAAAATTACAAAGTATTAGAGGTGACAAAAACTGACTCGAAAACCTAACCCGATCTGACCTGGATAAAACCCAATTCAAATTTCTATGTAATATTGATTTATATAGATGCAATATTGATTATGTAAAATATCATAGCATTAGTCTTAGGGTCTAATCTCTTCATCTTTATTTCAATTCAGTTAAGTTCAATTCCTAATTTTCTTTTCTCATAATCAGTTCAGTTCAGCTCACGTCAATTCAGTAAATCAGAACATGCCCTTAACTCATATACTACGTATTTATAATATCAGCCTTTTATATTCTTTTACTACGGAGTAATAGACAACACAAGCTTTTGATATTGAAAGTCGTTTGACATGTGTGCAGAGTGTGCCAGTGATACACTTATTGAAAAACGGAAGAAATAAAACGAAGTATATTGATTAAGAGTTAATGGACACTTAAAACAAAAATTAAAGCTTCTACCATTAATTTTTCATAAGATTTTATTCTATCATTGACTTCCTTTAAATCTATAAGTATGGCTTAATTAAGGTATGAAAATGTATGATGCAAAGTACTCCAATATATAAAATGAATTCACTAACTTTCATGGTCCTTGTATAAATATTCATGCCACTTATGATGAAGTCTTAGGAGACAAATCTAATTTGGCATTAATATTCATGTTCATCAACAATTTAACGTACTCGTAGTAGTTAACAAGTTTGTGTTTCATCTTGCTTTAACAACTACTAATAACATCTCCAAATCTTCTAAACAAAGGAAGTATTAATTAATTAAGGTCCTATTCTCTTCAACTTATTTTCAGTTCAGTTCAGTTCTTAATTTCCTTCTCTCATAAAATATTTAGTTCAATTCAGCTCAGTCCAGCTCAAATAAGTTGGCTTTAATTCAACACAGTTCAGTTAATCAGAACAGATCATAAGTATACAATGAATCTAACCCCTAATAGAGTAACATAAAATGAAACCAAAGTAATTTTTTAAAAAAATACTATGTACTTGTAAAATGATTGTTATGTTAAAATTAAAAGTTGAAGGATAAAGGGAGAGGTAGTAACCTGGGTTGATTGTGATAAAATTGGAATCAAGGAAGTGATGAAGTTAGCTAAGTAGGCATGCAGGTAGTACGTGTAGTAGGCGCAGGAAATTACACAGAGAGATCAAAGGCTATTACGTGCTTTACACGCCATCAGCAATCAGCATGACTCTGTTCTTCAGAACTTCTGACATACTATACAATACTCCTTTGACCGCCACTGCTCACCTTCATTTTACCGTATATGTACCCTTTTTTTTTTTACCATGCTACTCGTACTCCGTATTAAATAATGTTACCGTTAACAGTTAACTCTTTTTAATCTACAGCTACATACACTACTTTACGAGTAAATTTGTCTTGCCCAATAAAATTCACCAACTTTTTATTTTTTTTTTTTATTTTTTTTTGTAATAATATGAATATCTTTTTAATGACACATTTCTCTAGTATTACGTTTTTGTTAATGCACAAATTTTCCGATTAATTACCTAGCATAAATATCATGGAGTATAAAAATTACTCTTTTTTTGTGCAAATGAGGGGCTAGGCCTCGGTAAACAAAACAAAACAAACTAAATAGAAATTAAATGTGGCAACACCTCTACAATATCATCATGCAAGATACGTCCTAATTCAAATAAGAGGGAATTGAATCAACTCTGTAGAGTACATAAAAATTACTCCGTAATATTGAGACGTGAGTACATAAACGGTATTAATTGAAATTTGCATAAGTGAGTTGATTCAATTACATCAGAAAGTTCAAGGCTAGCTATGTAGGCAATGTAGCCTATGCATATGAGTGATATGACCATGAAGCATGAACAGGCTACAGGAGTACAGTATGACTTTCAACAAATTCAATTTATTCTTTCTCTTCTTTATGTTTTCTTTTTCGTTGTTTTACCCCAGCTTGACGTTAAAAATAAAATCAATTAAAATATAAGTATGGTGGAGGAAAAGAAAAGGTAAAAGAAAGAGAAAAAGAATAAGAATTTTATCATATTTTAGAAAAAGAAAAAAAATATATATATATTACGGGAAAAATTAAGGATTTGATGTAAGTTGGAACGAGTGAGTTTTGAGCTTTAGAAAGTGGGTTTCCAAAAGATTGACCAAGTTTCTTTATTTTTTTTCTTTTTCTTTTTCTTTTACCCTTTCTCTTCTTTTGTTTTTCATGCCAAAAAATTAAAATTTGCTTTTCCCTTAAAGTTATTTTAGGCATATATGCTCAATAAAGAAATTAGGAGTAATAGAATTGATACAAGAAGAATTATCTGTTCTATTTTAACAATTGAATGTATTTCAGCAATAGAACTTGGGGAATTTCCTCTTTTTATTTAATCAATACATATATTAATTGTACAAAATAAAAGAAAGAAAACCATTATTTAGTACAGAGTACAAACTATTTCAAGAAGAAAATTACACTATGAGTCATAATACTATTCATAAATTGCAAATTGACCTTAATTGGTGATTTACTGATTTATATCAATCAAGTTGTATAATCATATTAAATCTTCTTACTATAGTACGCAATAAGAAGAATGGAAAAAATTAATATATCTTATACCATGTTATGTTAGCGACTTAGGGCATGTTCTCTTACGTTGAAATTCAGTTCAGTTCAGTTCAGCTCAGCTCAGTTCAGTTCAGTTCAGTTAAGTTCAACTCAGCTCCTAATTTCCTTCTCTTATAAAATATTCAGTTCAATTCGGTTCAGTTCAGCTCAATTCAGTTCAGTTCAGTTCAGCAGAGTTCAAGCAATGAGAACAGGCCCTTAGTGTTATATTTTTCGGAGTACTTAAGAGTATACACATGTATTATATCCTAAAAGGAGTAACTGCACTATTTTTATATGAATTATTCCCTATTAAATAACCTTCGTATATTAAGGGTCTGTTCTCTTACATTGAAATTCAATTCAATTCAGTTCAGTTCAGCTCAGCTCAGTTCAGTTCACTTCAGTTCAGCTCCTAATTTCCTTCTCTTATAAAATATTCATTTCAGTTCAATTCAGTTCAGTTCAGTTCAGTTTAGTTCAGCTCAGCTCAGTTCAGTTCAGCTCAGCTCAGTTCAGTTCAGCTCAGCTCAGTTCAGTAGTAAAGTTAAAATCCATAAATGGAAGCATCAAATGCATAAAAACAATCATAATGAAAAGCATTTGAACGAACTTAGCTTGCCATTCCCAATTCCCATACATAACTTGGCATTCACCCAAAATAAGGCTCATGGAGAAAGGAATATATCACGGAGGACCACGTATTACTATTATAACTAATGCCTTGTTTGCAATTTGTGGTAATTTGTTTGTTGCTCCCACTTTTTATCACTTGTGGTCATCAACTCAACTCATAACTAATTTATCTATACTTTCTTCACTTGCTCGTAATTCTTCCTTATTTATTTACTAGGATACGTATTTCAATTTTTTTATATAATACATTTTGACTTTAATAGCATTCACGTTCTCCTTTGATCGTATATTATAACTTGTACTCGTGGATTTTGTTTAATGTATCTCGTGATATAATTTCAAAATATTTACTCTACATGTATGATCAGAGATGGGCACGGGCCGTGCCCGTGCCGCCGCGGGCCGTGCCTGGCCGTGCCGGGGTGGTGCCCGTGCCGTGCCGTGCCGTGCCGGCTCCGCGGCGTGCCGTGCCGTGCCGTGCCTGGGATTGGCACACCCCAGCCCACGGCACGGCACGGCCCACGTGCCTAGCGGGCCGTGCCGTGCCGGGCCGCGGGCCAAACCGTGCCGTTTTTATTTTTTTTTTTTTTTTTTTTTTTCTTAAAAAAAAAAATAAATGTTAAAAAAAAACGAATTAAAAACAAAAATGCATATAATAAAAAAAAAATACTAGTGCGATAATCCGAAAACACAAAAAATTGAAGAATAACTTATTTTATTATATGACGGTAGCCGACTAGCCGGTACGAATATACGATAATTCAATAATACAAAATTACAAAATAAGTAATGATAATTAAAAATCGTACAATAGTGTATGAATATTGAATAACTTCATTTATTATACGGAATACGAAGTTCGATAATACAAAAAGAATACAATAGTGTATAATGTAAATATGTAATCATGTAATTATTATTGGTCGTCTTCGTCTTCGCCTTCGTCTTCATCTTCGTCTTCGTCTTCGTCTCCTAGAGGTTCAAGTTCATCCGCCAATTGAGTGGATTGAGAACTAAAAGAAGTCGACGTTCCTTCATCGTCGTCGTTTTGTGCATAAGTACGATCTTGAGAACGAGTTTCGGCATCCAACCAATCCTTGAAGCAAACACACATTTCAAGTGTTTCGGGTTTTAGTCTTGTTCTTCTATCGTCTAGAACTCTTCCCGACGCACTAAAAGCTCTTTCGGAAGCAACGGAGGAGACTTGGATAGCAAAAATATCACGAGCCATTGCCGATAAAATTGGATGTTTCACGACTTGTGATTTCCACCAATCGAGGATGTCGAGGCCAAACTTCTCTTCATCGTCCATGCCTTTCATGAAGTCGTAACTTAAGTACATTTGCAACTCCGAAACATCGCTTTGAGTTCTCCTAGATGATGATGATTCTGTACCTGAATACTTAGACATCAAGTTAGCAGCTTGTGCAAATAAACCTTTGGCCCGTTTACTTACATTTTTGGATGTTTGAGAAGGGGCAAATCGAGACACGGTTCCATATTTACTTTCATAAACATTATATAAATTAAAAAACTCATCCGTCACCTTAGTCTTAAAAGTTTCAACATCACCTTCAAAATTCATGTTACTATAATAAATATCAATTAATAAAAAGGTGCCATCATATTTTTGTCTAGGATCTAAAATGGAAGCAAAAATATAAATCATAGGAATATCGGTGTAATATTTACGCCATTTATCCTCCATGGATGGAAGATATCCACGATAAGCATGTTCTGATCGGTGTTCCGCAAAAAGTTGTGCAAGTAAACATGCATTGCTAAGAAAAGAATGAGCACAAGGATTATATACAGAAGAAAAACAATGTGTCATACCATATAGTAATTGTAAAAACTGCATATATTTTTCACAATTAACCCAATCATCTTCAAGTAAAGCATTTTGTGGATATTTCATATTATAAAAAAGTGTTAAATGAACCTTGTACTCGATTGCCCGACTCAACATTTCATAGGTGGAGTTCCACCTAGTTGGACAATCCGGTGCTATTTTTATGGTTTTAATCCGTTGTTGCCTGCAAAAACCTTTCCATTCTTGCCATCTCATGTTAGAGCTATTAATAGTGCAAATAGCACTCCGTATTTTGTGATAAAATGGACCAATTGCTTGTGTTCCATCCTTCACACACAAGTTAAGAACATGACAAATGCATCTAACATGAAGTGCTTCTCCATCTAATACTAAATCGGTTAATTGGGGTTTAACCAAATTCGCACTATATGTCATAGAAGTTGCGTTATCGAAAGTCATAGACATGATTTTATCCCTAAGACTATATGCATCAATAGCTTCCATTAAATGATGTGAAATGTTAAGACCGGTATGAGGGTATTCAAGCATTTTGAAATGAATGATGCGTTTTTGTAACATCCACTCATTATCTAACCAATGACAAGTAACACATAAATAATGAAGTTGGTACCCACTATCCCATGCATCGGCGGTTAAAGAAACTCTACTAGGAAGATTAGCTAATTCATTTACTAATCTTAATTTGTACTCTAGATAAGTCTTCATGGCAGCAGATCGAACGGTTTTTCGGGAGATTTTTTTGTGTTTTGGTTGTAGTGCTCGGTTAATATAGTTGTTGAAGGCATCATTTTCGGCGAAAAGAAAAGGTTGTTCTGCATGTACAATCATTCTCCCAAGTTCATCCCTATCTCTCTCGTAATTGTAAATGAAACCTTGTGGGTGGAATTGAGAAATTTTAGGTTGGGTTGGATCACTAGATGGTCCACCACATTTTTTTGTATGCCTAGTAAGGTGTCCCGTCCCTCCCTTGGTATCGGCCGAGAAAATTTTACCACAAGTCCGACACTTGCATTTTTTTCCATCTTTACTTAATTGATAATGTACCCAACATCCACTCTTTCTTTTGGTTTGAGCAAAATCCTCTTCGGTACACCACTCTAATATGTTAGGATTATGGGTGGATGGTTCACTCGACCCGCAAGCTTGTGTTTGGCTACCTTGGGAAGGAGGAGGAGGAGGAAATTCATATTGTTGAAATTGGGTTTGTTGAAATTGGGTCCAAGGAGCCATATCATCCATTTGTTCTTGCCCTCCCGTGTTTTGGGGATGAAAGAAAGGGGTGGAAGTGTTTGGAAAGGGCATGTTAGGAGAGGGAAAGGGCATGTTAGGGGGGGACATTGAAGTGTTTGGGTTTGGTGATTCCCTACGTGTTGACTTGGCTTTTCTAGAGGAGGAGGAAACGTTCGGGTTTGATGCCATGATTAATTAATAATAATAACACAACTAACAATAACAAAGTAACAATTAACAACAATGAGATCAATGAGAATAAATTAGTAAGTAGTTTTTATATAAATTAAATTTTCAAAAATAATTATAATAATAGTAGATTACTTGGATCAATGAGATCCCAGGTAGGAGAGGTTAGGAGCGACGTTGTCCAGAGCCCAAATCCCGCCTTAGACAGATTTCAACAATCCAAATAACCCACAATTAAAATAGAAAGTAGTTTTTATATAATTAAGTAGTTCCAATAATAATAATAATAATAATAATAATAATAATAATAATAATAATAATAATAATAATAATAATAATAATAATAATGATAATAAATTAATAATAATAACAATAATAGTAACAATAACAATAACAAATTAAAATAAAGTTGAGTTAGATCTTACAATGACGCTTCAATGCTTTCCCAAATTTATAATTTCCCGAATTTTTAATTTCCCGAATGTAAATATAACAATTTTTTTTTTTTTTTTTTTTTTTTTTTTGTAGTAGACTAGTACAAGTAATAATAGTAAAAATGTAAAATTTATAAGAGAGTAGGAATTTTTTTTTCTTTTCACAAAAGAGAGGAAGATTGTATGTTTTTTAGGAATTTGAGAATTGAGAATTTGGGAGTAAGAAAATTAGAGAATAAGAGAGAAGAGATGAGTTGATGAATTGTGAAAATTTTGGAGGAAAATATGAGGTATTTATAGGGGATTTGGGTGGGAAATGGGGTGGAAAATATGGCCGTTTATAGCTGTTGGAAAACGGCCATAAACGGCCATATTCCAACGGCTAGTGGCACGGGCCGTGCCGTGCCGTGCCGTGCCTGGCCGTGCCGGGCCGTGCCTGGCCGTGCCGGGCCGTGCCACGTGCCGTGCCGGCGGGTCGTGCCGGCGTGCCGGCCCACGTGCCGGCCACCGTGCCGCCCGCCGTGCCACGGGCCGTGCCCGTGCCGGTCCCAAAAAAGTTGTTCACGGCACGGCCCACGGCACGCCGGCGTGCCGCCGTGCCGTGCCGTGCCGGCCACCGTGCCCGTGCCGGGCCGTGCCGGAGTCGTGCCGGGCCCGTGCCGCCCGCGTGCCGGCACGGCCCGTGCCCATCTTTATGTATGATGAATACAAGGTACTCGGCAGTGTGAGTTTGTGACTCAAGTCATATGTCTCATTAAAATGCAATGCTGTATCACGGACTTGAAAGAATAGTTGACGCTCCATTTCCAAAACAAAATAAGAGATAATTCGTATATACAAAAGCTCATTATGATCATCATTAACAAAACAGAGTTAAAAGCTTTACAAGACGACTCAAGTGACCTAAGCTCACTCGTCACTCATCCACTGGTCATCATCATCATCACTCCTAACAAACTACTCTTCTATTCTCTAATTTCACCAAACAAAACCTTGTAAATTTCTCCCTCAAATACAGAGATAATTCACCAAACTGTATTTCCTAATTATCATTTTAAATTAAACCCTAATTAATTAATTAATTATGTTTTGGGAGAAAGATTTTCCCGCCTCTTTCTCACTCTCAAACCAAACAAACAAACAAACAAAAGTTTACAGGCATCACCACTAATCTAATCATTTCATCAGCTTTTTTTTTTGTTCTTCAGATTTTTTCTGACACTTGAATTGACTTCTCATGTGATGGATCACTGCTACATCTCGATAACGACGAATGTCCTGCAATATTATTAACAAATTTCATAAGTTTCAAATTCAAATTACTCACTCTAATTACATTTAATTAATCTTAATTTAATTTTATCAACAATTGTATTTTCAAAATTACATTAAAACTATCCTACCTTTAGAAGTGGTGAGAGATCGTTTGCAGTGTTGAATAGCGCCTTCAATGCCGTCGCAAGGATGGTCGTTTTTCGCCGGAAAACTCGCCGGCGACGGAACTCCGATCATCGCTGAAGATGATTTACTCTTTCCTAGATGCTTACTCTTTGCTTTGAATCGACTGGTTTGCTTTTCTTCCTTTTTAATCAAAGGAATTGGCGTCGTTGTCGACGGTCTAGTCGGAGAAGCGACGAATTTCTCGGCGTCGCTAACCTTTTTCGAGGTTTTAGGCTTAATCAGATTTAGGTATTTTAGAACGACGTCTTTTGAGAAACGTTTCGACGTTTCTACGAAAGCGTCGGAGCTCTGTTTCTCGATCTTCGGACTGCTGGAAACGCTTGAGTTGTTGCTTCCACTCCGAGTGAACTTCGGAACGATTGAACCGTCTTCAATTCGGAATTTCACAGTTAATAAGCTTGAATTGCTGCGTTTTGGAGAAGAAATCGAAGAAACACTCTCCGTTTCGAACACATCCTCAACACGCTTCGATTTCTTATTGAATTTTCCGAACATAAACACTCGAAGCTTCGGAGAAGCTGAGCGTAGAATCGAAATCGGAGATTGAGGTTTGGACTTAACTTTCTTCTCAGATTCCTTCTCTTCTACACAATTATAGAAGTTTTCTGGTGAATCTTTGGAGCAAGGAGTGGAGAGAGAAAATTTGGAGTCAGAAGAAGGTAGAGTGAGCTCTAATTCGAAGAAAGAGTCGTCGTCATCGTCGTCGCTTAGCTCGGTGAGATGGTCGGAAATGGTGGAATCGGCGATTGTTTCAGCGCTATCGCCGTCGCTAGCGGTGGTTCCGGCGGCGACTTTAGAAGTGTTTGATTTCCAGAATTTGAGCATTGTTAAAACCTCCATTTTAGGTTTTTGTCAAACTTTAGAGAAGAAGTTTAGAGTAAATGTTTTCTGTATGTATTACGATATTCACAAGGTATGAACTAGAAGTATGGAAGCCCGGGGGTGGTTTCATATAGACTTCCTCATCAAGATCACCATGGAGAAAGGCATTATGAACGTCCATTTGATGGAGTTCCCAATTCTTTGCCGCAGCAATAGCTAAGAATGCACGAACCGTGACCATTTTAGCAACCGGGGCAAATGTCTCATTGTAGTCAATACCTTCAACCTGATGATTGCCAAATATAACAAGACGAGCTTTTAACCGCTCAACCGTGCCATCAGAGTTATGTTTCACCTTATAAACCCACCTGCATCCGAGAGCTTTCTTCCCCGGAGGTAAGGTGGCCACAACCCAAGTCTCATTATCTTCCAATGCAGAGATTTCTTTGTGCATAGCTTCCCTCCACCCCTCATGTTGCATAGCCTCTTTGAAATTACGAGGCTCCACTGCCGTATCAATAGCTGCAATAAAGACACGATGGCGCATAGAAAATTTGTCACAATTCACAAAGTGTGCTAAAGGATAGGGAGTACCTGAGGAGCTCGGAGAAGACGATGAACTTGGAGAGATAGATGGACCGGGAAGAGAAATAGTATGTGCGACGTAGTCACGATGCCAACGAGGAGGATGTCTGTCGCGTTGATCACGGCTCAAACCAAGCGAGGAAGCAGAGAGAGAACTCGGAACAGCATTGGGGCTGCTGTCCGTAGTACTGGCAGCAGCAGCAGACTGCACCGCGGTGTTGCTGCGGGCAGCAGTCTCTGCCGCAGGTGGACTGCGGGCAGAACTGGTTGCCGCGGTGGAGCTGCGGTCCAGGCTGCCAACAGCAGCAGTAGAGGCAGTTTCGGCAGCAGTAGGAGGAGAGTCAGCAGCAGTAGTGGGGGCAGCAGGGCTGTGCACTTCGCTGGGAGGCCCGGGATCAAGGGTAGCCTCACCAACCTCAAGAATATGTTCAAGATCATCTAAAAAATCAACGTCAACCCCTACATTGTCATTAGACATATGATTCGTACCAACTTGACTATCATCCGCAAAAGGAAATTCACTCTCAAAAAATTTGACATCACGAGAAACAAAAATGTCACCCGACTCCAAATCATACACCTTCCATCCCTTCTTACCGTGAGGATAACCCACAAACACACACTTCCGACTACGAGGAGCAAACTTGTCACCCTTCGCCTTTTGATTATGGACAAAACAAAGACACCCAAAAACCTTTAATTCATCAAAATTAGGTGCAACACCAAATAGTGTTTCAAAAGGAGTCTTATTAGCCAAGACACGAGAAGGAGTACGATTAATTAAATAAACCGCCCCAAGGACACACTCACCCCAAAAACTAACCGGCAAATTGCCTTGAAACATTAGTGCACGACTGACATTTAAAATATGCTGATGCTTACGTTCCACCCTACCATTTTGTTGTGGTGTACCAACACAAGAGCTTTGAAAAATAATGCCACGTTCATCAAAATACGGAATTAGGTGTTTAAATTCCGTACCATTATCACTCCGCACACATTTCACAGTCACTTCAAATTGGCATTTAATCATAGCAAAGAAAGAGCAAAATGAAGAATAAACCTCAGTTTTATCATTCAACAAATAAACCCATACGCCTCTTGAAAAATCGTCAACAATAGTCAAAAAATAGTGAGCACCACAACTAGAAGGTGTCTTATATGGCCCCCACAAATCACAATGTATTAATTCAAAAATACGACTAGCTCTACTATCACTATCAGGAAAGCTATCTCGAGTTTGTTTAGCTTGTGGACAAATATCACATGCTTTATTCAAAATTTTGCTACTAGAACTAGCACTAACTGCAGGAACTAACTTGACAATTCTATCCGACGGATGTCCCAAACGACGATGCCAGAGCTCAAATGTAGACACCTCTCGATCCGTCACCGCACATACTTTGGGAAGACGCCGGAAATAGTAGAGTCCATCTATCCGTTCACCGCCTCCAATCAGGCTCCCCGAATGTTGGTCCTGTATAGCACACAAAGAATCAGTGAAACGCACAAAACAATGTGAATCATCAATCATTTTAGAGACCGAAATTAAATTGCAATTTAATTTCGGAACAAAAAGAACATTTTCAAGAATAATGCAATCTGTTAATGGCACTCGTCCCATCTTCGTAGCCATAGCATGTGCACCATCAGGTAACCCAACAGGACACGGAGAAATATCAGTCACATTCATCAAAGAGTGTTCATCCCCCGTAACATGGTGAGACGCACCAGTGTCGACAATCCAATATGGAGAAAAATACTCACCGATCATTTTCTCCTGTTGATTATTAACCATATTCAAAAGGAGGCGAACATGCTCGGGTTTAAATTCGGAGAGAGCAGAAATAGTATCATTCGAAAGTAGGGGAGAGGAGTCACCAGAGCAACCCACGGCATTAGCACGCACCGGGGGTTTGCTCGAGGTTGAAGCAGCAGTGGCAGCAGTGGTCGAGGCAGGACCTTTAGGGGCAGGCAGCAGAGCACCCTGCTGTCCCGAGGAAGTAGCAGCAGCAGAGGATGGAGCACGGCCCTTCCTACCATATTTCTCCAGCCACCAGTCAGGGTAGCCATGGAGCACAAAGCAACCCACGTTGTCATGACCAGGCCGCTTGCAATGAGTACAATAAAGCGTCGATTTGTCCACTCTATTGAAATTGGTCGATTGAATTTGTCGACGATCCGAGGGCAGAGCAAACACATGAGCATCTTCACGTGTCATAGAGGTATGAGATTGGGCAATACTCCTTGAGCGCTCCTCTTGAAGAAGTGCTTGATAGGCACGCTCAATAGTAGCAGGGGGCTGCTGCGAGAGAAGGTTTGTGCGAACCATAGCATACTTGCTATCATCAATCCCGACCAGAAATTGATGCAATATTTCCTCCTCCCTGTCCCTCTCGTATGCAGCAGCAACATCACAAGAACAAGAGCCACACTTGCAGCCATGTGGGGGTTTAAGGCGTAAAAGATCATCAAAATAACCCATTAATTGGGTGTAATATTCCTCGACAGTCATAGTGGGCAATTGCTTGCAATTTGTAATTGCTGCCCTCAATTGTTGCAAGCGAGGTCCACTTGCTTCACAGTAGCGTTTGTCTAGGTACTCCCACAGTCGTCTGGCGTCTTCAAAATATGGAATAGATGCAGCAACTTTCGGCTCCATAGCCCTCAAAATCCAAGACACCAACATTGAATTAACCGTATCCCAATCGAGCATTTTCTTTTTCTCTGTGGGTTTGGAGATAGTACCATCAACAAACCCGAATTTACGCCGAGATTTCAAGGACAAAGACATAGCCCTGGACCATGGTAGGTAGTTCTCACCCTTCAAGATTACGTGAGAAATTAAGTTTCCGGGTTGATCACCCGATCCAAGATAAAAGGGAGAAGCAGGATCGATCTTGTTGTCGTCCCCCATTGTCGATTGTCAATAGAGTAGATTAGAGTTTAGAGTTTTAGAGATTAGTGAAAAAAAAATTTAGAGTTTTAGGGTTTAGATTGATTTTGGCTCCGATACCATGTCAAACTTTAGAGAAGAAGTTTAGAGTAAATGTTTTCTGTATGTATTACGATATTCACAAGGTATATATATACAACCTAGGAGAAGAGAATAGGGCTTAACATCGGCCCAATAGCTAAATACAATATAAGGTCTAACAGTTTTTGTTGTTGTTGAGTCAAATGGTTTTTGTTTGAACTTTGAGAAGGAATGAGACAGGAGAGAGAGTTTTTTTGAATTGCTTTTTGATGGCCGTGTAGGGAAGGGGAGTGTGGAGGGGAGTCTTTATATAGGGGAGAAACAAGGAGTATCTCTCTCTCTTTTTTTTTTCTTTTTTATTTGGGATACTTTTCCTCGTTCTTTTTCTTTGGTTTGACCCTTTTTAAAAAAAATAAAAAATATGTGAGGTTAATTACTTAATTAGACATAACTAAACTATAAAGAATATTACTACCGAGTATTAAGGATCTTATTAACAAACGTCCTAAAATGTTAGATAAATATTTTTAAATTCTTCTTATATGATAGTAATTTTAAAACGCATGACACAATTACGTGTTAATCAATGTGATTCATACTCTTAGTTATCTTATCCAACGCTTTAAGGCGTTCGCTAGCTGTCGTCTATTATTAAAGGATAATAAGCTAAAATTTGTTGTGATGAAATGGAGATATGACTTGTTATTGTTGTAACTTGAGGATGTTATACCAAGTAAAGGTCTATTTAACCATGTCTTCTCTAAGCATACATACCATAAAAGATGAATCTATGTAAATTGAATGGCCTGCAACAGTCGCTTTGCTCCCAACCGAAAACCTTTAAAACATGTATTCATTCTTGCACGTGAGATCAACTAAGCCAAACCAAGAGTTGCTCCCCCAATATCGCCTTGACTAGGGGTGACAATTCGGGCCAGCAGGTCGAGTTTGGGTCAAATTTCGGGTTATGCTTAGAAACTATCAAAAATAGTGTAAAATTTAATCGTAGTATGAAATCTGAAAATTTGGATCAAATCGGGTCGAATTCGGGTTATTTGGATTCAGGTTGGGTTGTCGGGTCCGGTTAGGGATTGCCAACCCTAGCATTCACCTCCAAATTTCTGGTTTTGTGAAAACCATCCACTTTTAGTCGCTGATTTGGGATAACATTAAGGCTTCATTGTTCATATGATCGATTTTGTTGGAAATTATATTTGCGAGAACAATTTTTGTTTTTTGTGTTTATTAATGTATAAATCTAGTTACTAAAGTATTAATATCTTTGATTATCTACATGTGAAAATTATACAAGTATGTCGATAAAATACACATTTAGGCGAATCTAACAATATTTCTTATGATCATTGTTTTATATAAATATTTTTTTTTTTACTGGTGCTTTATATAAATTTTGCGTCATTAACTTTAATTTTATAAAATATGAGAAAATAAGGTTCGATTTAAATTTATAATGTAATTGTTTAAATTAACTAAAAAAATAGATTTAATTATGTTGTTTTGAATTATTTACAATCTAAAGTCATTTCACAAGATGTGTGGATAAAATAGATAGGCTACTCCCTTCGTATTTAAAAGAGAATAAAAAAGTAATAAAAATAATACATGTAAGACTCTGTATTGTAGGAGGGTAGATGACTCATCTATACAATAATCTAAAAACATTTTTTGAACATTATGATAATTATTTTTGCTAAAGAGGGGTTAGAGCCCGACAAGCTAAGGTAAAAAATAAAATAATACTCCGTAATCAACAATGAATAATATGTGGTAAGGCCACACTTATTATATCACCCATTTTATTCTTGTGGAATGTGGAGGTATAAGCTTGTACATTGTTTAACATAAAACTTGTTCCCTTTTACAGGTAGATTATACCTCGTAAGACATTGAGAAAAGAAAATGATTACTGTAATACACATGTGTAGTTTCTTCGTTTAATTAAGGATGTGTTCTATTTACCTAATCTCATCTTATTTATAAATTTTTTAATGTATTATATTCACTAGATTTTACGGAGTACTTATTTGAACATATATGAAATTAACTTATCAAAAACTTATTTTAATTGTAATTATAATATGGGTAACTCTTATTAGAACTTGTTTAGCATGAGCTTATCGTATTTAATCTGAACTTATTAGATTTTAAATAAATGAAAGTAATAAGGTTAGCGAAACAGCCATTAGTTGAAGCACGTACTCTCATTTTAAGCACGTCCATTTCAATCATTGATATATTTAATTAATTATTAGTAGAAATATTGTATTTTGAAAATATAAGTGGAAGCAAATCTAATAATATTGCACTTGATTATGTTTTGTATGGCAAAAATATTACTGTACTACATATATTTATGTTATTTTCTTTTACGAGTAGTTGTTTCTTTTTTATTGAACACAAGATTATATGTACGGTTTAGATTGTTATCATCCTTATATGCCAATTATAAAATTTTCCTATTGAAAACATGGGCTAACACAAATCTAGCAAGATCTAGGCATTGACATATCTAAGCACAGAATCAATAACAGTTTGTATCTTATATTCGTAAATCGTAACAACAATTGACAATTATAGATTGCATCATAAATCTCCAACTCAACCTATGCTACTACTATAAGTAAAACAAATCTTTATTAGGAGTAATATTAAATAAAATATGATGTAATGAATGATGACATAAGAATTAATATTACAAAATTGAAAAATAAACATATTAAAATAATAAAAAATGTGAAGTAAGTAGTGAATGAGGAAAATGTTGGTTGCAGGTAAATCTCGAAGGGAGTGTGTCTAAGAGGAAGACAAAGAAAAGGGTGTAAAATGAGAGTTAGATACAAAGTACGTAATGAAAAGGGAACAAGATATTACGAATTTGAGTGAAGACAAAGTTAGGGATACCCGGCTACGTTACTCTCGGACTTTTTGTTCCTTTTTCATTTTACGGCTCATTTTCCTATTCTAATCCCACCTCTTCCATTTTCTTAACCATACAATTACATAAGAGTTGCGGACCTTCCATAATTTTATTTATGTGAGGCCTAGGTTTCAATTGAATATATAACCCTACTTCTTGATCTAAGTTAAAGTTTTCCAATCATTATTATAGCTTAACTTTTTTTAAGCCTAAAATAAAGATGTTATATATTTAAGTTTATAGTAATCGACGGATTGACAGCTTTGTTTATGACACGGCTCTAGCCAACGTACGTGTAAGCTCCGCCTTTACTACAATTGCACAATTATGCTAACGATTGATAGAGTTTTGTCTTAACAAGATGTACAGGTAATTATAAAATTATTAGCTTGATTTTTGATTTGTTCGAGTGAAAGGAAAATATGCATTATTTGTCGATTGTGCCTTTAATAATTTATAAAGTCTTAAAATAGAGGTAATATAATTGAAGTGTATATTACTAATGGAATTCTTTAAATAAAGTTTCCTAACTAGAACGTGTACAAGTGGGGTGAGGGAGAATTTATATACTCGTACTACAACTCTACACTCACAAGAGAATTCAAAATAGGCTATTTTATCACGATGTACTTCACAGACCAATCATTTACGATAATTCAAGTGCAAATTAAATTATTTGATTAAAAAATTACACCAACCTATTGTATCACTCAGCCAATATATAAATGTGAGTGTTTCTTTTATTACCTTTAAAAAAAAAAAAAAGCTGTTGTTAAAATAAAATAAAATAAAATAAAATAAATAAAATTTACTAAGTCTAATCTTTTGCCATTGGTTCAAGTAGGAGAAAATAAAATAATAGTGTATCAATCTTAATTAGGGAGTTATGATGTTATATAAGTTAAATCGAGTGACAAGGTACCTCAAATTTTATTATTTATGTGGCCAATTCATCATTTTTTAACATACCAATACAAGCATTCAAGTACTCACAATTGTATTTTAAAAAGAAAACATAATAGAGAGCATAGATGAGCTAGAGGAAGAGTATAGTGGAGATAAATGAAGATCAACATTTGTTGCGAATCAAATATACAATCTGAAAATCCGTTTTGGTAATTAATACGAGTATGTGAAATGGCATATACGAGCTGAGTAGCAATAAATGAGTAATTGGACAACATAAGTGATGGGCAAATGGTTGGTCCATTGGAACTTGGTTGTCCCTTCACTTATTGGAAATGAGTCGCAAATGAAGCTGTTACTTGGCCATGCCATTAAGCCTTCTACGTGGATATTTTCATTGCCATGGCAAAAATGGAGTTGAATATCGCATGTCAATTACGTACACATCTAATGATCCAGTGGTACTTTGTCTAGAAGATTCCATCTCCCATCGTGCTACAAATCATATGTGCGCGATGTGTTGGTCTTAATCTCAATGTCCGTGTCGTGTTGGTCTTAACTTTTTTGACGTACATGAGAAAGTTATGGTCTAATATAATATGAATAATATTATTTCTAGAATTATCTGTATCAAGAAAAAGTAGTAACATATATGAAATAAGTGGAAAAGACAAATTCAAAGTTAGTATTAACACAACACTAAAAAGCTCATATGTTTATGATAAGTTAAATGAAGCTCATCAAGTAAAATCGGTACAATAATAATAACAATTTCCTTATTCAAAGAATCAAAGCATTCCTTTATGGACTTTGTATAGCGAAATGAAAACCTTATCATCACTAATCCAACAACACTTAATCAGCATAATGATTCAAAATTAAAGAATTAGGTTCCTAATCAACCGTACCAAGTACCAATCCCCTCTATATACAACATCATTTAGAATGGTTTCTTCTTCGAAAAAAAAATAGAAATGCATGTATCAACATTATCAAAGTCCCTTTCTCAATTTTTCTGATAGTAACCCTGTATGCAAAATTATGAAACAACCAATTAATTGCTCATAAATGTGGTATTGGTCTATTTGATTAATGACATATATTTCATAAACCTCCAAGAGTCCAAGGCAAATGTACTTGCATTGTTAGGATGCCTTTAAGTTGGTACATCAAGTGACCTAGTACAAGCAAGTTAATACCTAATTGCATGTCATTAAGTACAAAATATGTTTAAGAACTTCTAAAAACCTAATTAAAAGTATATATTCCTATTCTTTTGTTTTCTCTATGGACTTAACAACTTTGCTATTCACTAGATCATCTTGTTTGTTTTATCAGTATTACATTAGTTTAAAACCTTTGTCATATCGATTAAAAACCTCTCAGTCTCTCAAAAAGTCACAAGTCAACTTGTTTTCTCATACATTGATTAAAAAAGTTAGTTTTTAATTTTTATTTTTTACCTTCATATTTATTTCTTTTTGTACACTTTTTCTTCTTCTATTAAACTTTTCATTACTCCATCCTTGTACTAATTTAGCTAGGTCAATTGGTTGATCGTGGTACCGCAAATCAGCACAACATGGGTAAAAGCCATAAATTTATGAAAAATTAAACCCTTAATTTTCTCTAGATTAATGGAGAATGATCCTCTGATATCGCCAACATTAACTCGAATTAATTTACCGCAATCTACAAAACAGAATTTGGCACAAGGATATCATCAACATTTGATTTCCACCGTATAAGAACAGTACTACCTACATAACAAGCACACCATTCTTGTTATACTAATTGTTCATAGGTATATTTAAAGTATATACCAAACAAATCTTGGATGTATATCGTAGTATAAAACAAGCATTATTTACGCTAGAAATGTATGAATGCCATTAAAAAATTTAAATTAGGCACATTTGTATAATCCGTATGTAAAGAAGTTTCATGGACACAAAGAATAAAGAATGTACATATATATATATAAATAAATAAAATACGGATGCATCATGCATGTTAGAATAACAATGTTTGATGTTTGTACACAATTTTAAAAAGTTAGGGGAAAGTAACTCAATGGTTCTATAATCTATACAAAGTACTCGTAATTAGGTGGATTATTTTATTTCTTCGTTCGCTCTCTCTCTCTCTCTGTATGCATTTTGGTTAGTTCCGTATACAATAAACCTTTTTTCAATATATGGTCACAAAGCGACCAAGCCACTCGAGTGGAATGGAATACAACTTCAATCATTCAAGAATTAAATATAGTGTAGTACATTAATTGGTATACCTAATAGATTT
The DNA here is from genome assembly GCF_948465745.1 of Chenopodium album. NCBI lineage: Eukaryota > Viridiplantae > Streptophyta > Magnoliopsida > Caryophyllales > Amaranthaceae > Chenopodium > Chenopodium album. The sequence goes on from NC_137838.1 coordinate 3,827,327, forward strand.
TGACTATAGTACACTAATTTGAAAGTTTGAAACTTGAGTCAATACTGAATATGGACATTACTTCATGGTGAATCCTAAAGCTCAAGAATAGTCTAGTTGTAAGTACAAACAACCAAGTGAGTAAAAACTTAAAAAGGTTAAGAAGAAGAGAAGAGCAGAGAATACCCAAAAGAAAGTGAGTAAATATGCGTGTGTGTCGAAAGAACAGGCCAAAAAGATAGAGCTCCTCAAAATACACCAATTACCTATTGAAGTGTCTCTCCTTTGCTTTTAGACTTTAGAGAGCACCCTTCATTTATTTGCAGAATAATTTTGTACACTTTCACAAGCCAATTACTTTCACCATCAAAAGAAGTTCCATCATTTTTTTTATTTACTCCATCTACCGGTTCATATTATTTGCGACATATACTTGTAGCCATGTATATATATATACACGGAGTACCACATATAGATTACGGAGTACAATACTCATAAACAAATAAACTGTAACTATGGACGGAGTTATTTATTTTTTTTTTTTTTTATTTTTTTTTTTTAACATAAAAGTAAAATGTGATAGTGCAGTGTAATACGTTGTACAATGTTTTATACTTTTATTGGTCTTTATAATTGTACTTCGTATACATTTGTGATCAAATTTGTACTTAAATAATTATGTTAGCAAATATTCTGAAACAAGACTTCAAGAGGAGCATCCTATTAAGTTATTGCCCACCCAAAAAAAGGTTTGACCTAATTTAGGCTATTTAGACCCAAAATTAAAACCTCCTAAAAATTTTGTTCTAAAAATAAAAATTAAAAAGAGCTTTACAGTTATTTGTAGTCCTACTAACCTATACTTTGAAATTCCTTTATTCAGCCTTTTTATCCTTTCGAGTTATTTAAAGGTAATTTATCCATTTTGACTCAAAGAAAAGAGGAGGTATCCGAAGTTGTAAAGTCCACCTAGCTATTCTATATAACATGAATTCGTAAATTGCACTTTAATTTTAGTCTCCTAGCTTTAGTACTAAAGATAAAGAAATAAAGAGCATTTGTAAAATGTATATAATTTTTCATACTTGTTAAAAGATAAATTTAAAGGCTCAAAGGAGCCTTAGCAAAGAAAGAGTACTCGTATGTAGTAAAGGTGATGTGACCAATTTCTTTTACTCCTTTATGGTTGGAAATTTATTTTTTTAATTGTGTTCGTAATTATTAGAAGGTGAATTGAAATGTTTAACTAAAAGAAATCTGTATTTATTTTATAAAAGATTAAAAGCTTATGAAAAGTAATTTTCATTCATGTGTAATGCTATTGAGAGTTTTAAACTATTATATTGCCTTAATAGGTGTATACAACACACTATGAATAAAGTGTATTAGCACAAGTGATCTTTATATAGCTTTGTTAGTTAAGACTCTTAAGAACCTTGAATTGATCATGCTTCAAAATTGCTAATTAATAGCATTGATAAGAACCAAATGATTAAGAGGGATACCTTGTTAATTCCCCAAATAAACAAAATTTGTTTATCTGGGGGTATAATCGTCTTTTTAAGTACCAGTAGAGGGGTATATGCGTCTTTTCATGTACTAGTTAAGGGGTACATGTGTAATTTCCTCACCAAACAGTAAAAGCAAAAGGCAAACAGTAATTGGACAGCTCACCAAAAGTACTGAATAAATGACCCTACTTTTTCAATATATTTACAAAAATGTCATCAGAGTAACAAAAATTCATTTATCTAGCAGATTAACTTGTATTTTTCCAATGATTAATAAAATCTGCGTTTTGACATTTTATACATGTTATTATATTAAGATACTATTTCGTTCATAATTCACCTTATTTTCATTGATTTCAAATTTAATTAAAGCTACTATTTTAGAATAGTTATGAAAAAATAAAGGTCCATCCATTAAGGCTATCCCAATTACAATTAGCTAAAGTAATTTCTATTAAGTTCATCTACAAGTTCAACCATGTAAAAATTAGATGACTAAAATACAACTTTTATTCAACAGTATAATGTTATAGTTTATTAGTCTATTGGATAAAAGATATACTTCATTTGAAAAGTGTTCTACCTATTCAATTTGTCAATAATACATTGTAATAATCTCACTAATACTTTGTAATTATCTAAATGCAATGATAAGAAAGAATAATTTATCAAAAGAAAACAAGTGAGAAAGAAAAAGCTAAGAATGAAAAAAGAACAAAAAGCCCAACATTATCTCGTGAACAATCGAAGACTTTGCCATGGGTCGGCTAGAGTTGTCTCCTAGCTATCATTTTTTACTCTCATTAATTTTAATACAAATTAATAAACAAAATTAAAAAAAAAATTAATTAATTTAAAAATAAGAAAAATTCAAATTGGTCAATTAGATTCATGGGAAAAATCTATCAATCAAACAACGATTTCACGGACTCATATATACTATGGACATAATAATCATTGCAATCAAAGATTCTATGCCCTCAAATTCATGAGGATGAACAAAGCCAAAGCTACAATTTGGATTTAATGGCCCCCACAATTTTCATGGTTAGTAGGAGTAACAAGTTTCTTTACCTTGGATAATTCTCTCTATTTGTTTAATTGTAGGTGAGTTAGGGAACATCAACAAGATAATCGATAGTGGTAGTTGGTAGTTGAATTTATGTTGTTGGATTAAGATTGATTATGCTTATTAACCATACTATTATGATCTAATTATATCACTAAGCTAGCAAGCAATTTCGTTGATTTCGGGTATGTGTATCGCGTAATTATAGTTACAATGAGCAATAATTTCAATCCAAATTAATTATTATGGAGTATATGTATACTAAAATTTAATTGATTTTTGGAACTCATTTTATTATCATTTTAATGTATCATCACATAAGGGATTTAATTTAAACTTGTACTATGTACATGTTTGTCTTTCTCAGAGTGATGATGAAATGATGGAGTATTTGAATTAGTACTAGATTTATATAAGCATACATTGTAGCCATTATTAGCATTTATTTGTTATTGTTCTCAGAGCTTATTCTCTTCATCATTTCAGTTCGGTTTAGTTCAGTTCAGTTTCTTGCCTAATTTCCTTCTCACATAAAATATTCATTTCACCTTAGTTCAATTCAGTTTGGTTCAGTTCAACTCCAATCAGTTCAGTTTCAATCATTTCAGTTCTGTAAATCAAAACAGGCTCTTACTACCTTATTCTGTTTGAAGAATAGGCAAATTGTAATGAATTAACTTATTATAGTAGTTGTCAACTATTGATTGTTCATTTGTTCTATTAATCTATTAGTAGTTAGTAACTAATTAACAAGTACAAACTTGCTAAATTAAGACATTTTCTTAATAAGTAGTAGAACAGACTTACGTTAATTTTATTGCAAGACGATCAATTTAAGGGGAGCTTTAACAGTTTTTATGTTAACTTTAACCCTGTTAACGGTAACTTTTAATTTGTATAAGTTTGATTGTATTTTAATGTGTATTTTCTAATAAATACGTTCTTTAAAGGCTAATATGATTAATTTAATAAGGGTAAATACTTTTTTTATAAAAATGACAACTTTAAATATTTGCAGGGTAACCAAACCCATCTTACAATATTTTGATGAAAGTCCGCCTAAATCAAGAATTTGTGTCATAAAATATATCACAAAAACGAATACTATAACGTACTGGCTATTATAAGTAAGCTAGTGAATGTCTTGAACAATCATTTAAGTGTAACATTATTTTATTTAGTGACCACGAAAACCATGGGTGATAAATAATTAAATGGATATCAATTGTTGAAGAAATACATGGATTAAGAAAAGGACAAGTAACAATTTTTCATTACTACCATAAAGGCCCCATATATTTGATGTAAAATGTTTTTATGAAAAATGATTGTTATGTACATTTTAACTAAAGCGTTTGACGTAAAAATGAAATATTTGTATAAGAAGAGACTTAGTAGTAAAATTTCTCATGACACTTTTTGATGTATTGGTATGGATACTAGCTAAGTATATACTGTAATATATATACCTTATAAGCTAAACATTGGTATTCAAATTAATTGCTGAACATCATTGTATGAATTTTTGACACTAATAGTTATTCCAAAGGCAATGATTAAAAACCCTAGCTTGAAATTTTATTACTTAATTAGTAATTACGCATAGTGTTAGAAAATCTATAGCATTTCTACGACTATCACTTTCCATTGAATGTAAGCTTTGCTTTCTAATTTCATGAATATGGCATGGTAAAAGTATGTTAGAAAAATGTAACTATGTGAGAGTTTTACTTTTTCTTTTGGTAATTTCTTCACTTGATGACCTATGACTTACATAAGCATGATTGTATTTATAGTCAAATCTATTATCATTAGACAGCAATTTTGACCCTATTTATTTTAATTTTCTTAAAATTATTTTTATAGCTATATCTGTATTTGAAATGTTTTTATTAATTGTTTTTTTTAAAAAACACAGTATACCTAAATAAAAGATGCCCAAAAAAAAAAAAAATATGAGTATGAAACTATGAATCATTGCAATGCTTAATTTTTACTCTATCCGTCCCATAATATTGTTTCTATTGTATTTTTAGATACTATGTAGAGATCATTATACCCTCATTTTTTAACTTTATTTATTGTAAATCAATGTACCCTTAAATTTTGCACATGTCTTGTACGGAGTACTTTTTTCCATTTTCTTTCTCTAACTTTGTTTATGATTGTACCTTTTACTTTTATTAATGTACATCATCTACTTTCTCTTCTTATTTCTTAAATAACGTGGAAAAACACAAACAAAAACTATACTCCGTATTATAGAACGGAGTTAATAGATTTTTACTGCTCATGTGATATGGAGTGTCCGAGTGGGGTTATAAATGAAAAAACCATTAAATGATAAACACACAAGTTTTGAGCCCATGTAATAAATGTTGGGCCAACTGTATATAATGGGAGGCCAATTTGCTCATTTATTGGGCTAGACACTCTCCGAAACATGGGCCATACATTATCATAGTAGTTACAAGTTACAACTAACAACATTAAAGGCCCAATTTATCCGAGAAGGCATATTCCATTTCAGCATTTCCTACTTCCTTGCAAAATATGAGCATATGCCAATATTCCATCTTTTGTTTAGAAAAATCTGATGTCTATTTCTTGATGATAACATGAAAACTTACTACAACTATCATCTTCAAAACACCTTCATCTTCCATCAAAATGAGAGAAAGAGAAGAAACTCGTTTCGAGTTTCACGACTTTGGAGTTAATTTCATCATGTTACTGGTAAGTCTTAGTTACAAGCTTGTTACACCTTTAATTTATGATTTATGTATCATTTTTGGTAGAAAATTATAGGATGCTCTTTTTTTGAACCTTTTAATCTACGACGTACATATTTGCATCATCTTTAGTCACGTATGTTTACGTGCGTTGTTGTGTTTTTGTTGAGAATTTGATAGAATGATGAATTGATGAGTTTGGTTCAAGTCCTTTATATTGAATTTTTAGCTTTTAGAAGTTTAGAGTAATTTTTGGAACTTCAGAACATATATATCGTTGTTCTACCGACCATTCTTTCAGATGATGAGCTTGATGACCTAGATTTAACCTCAATATAACAAGTACTGTATACGTATTTGGAGCTAGCTTACCTATTGGGTTTAAGGTCTAATTTATTGGGCTAGCAGCCCAAACCCATTTAAGGAGAAGTTACTCATGGAAGGGTATATTTTGTTTTGTGAGGTTGTGCAATACATATGCAAATATGAAATTTTGACTGATAATAGTAGTTTTGACTGATAATAGAAATAGTTTTTGGACCGGACGATGACCCGGGTAATTGTTTGTATATAAAAAACCATAACAAAGTTTAGTTCAATTCAGATTCTATCAGTTCATTTTCTAATTTCCTTCTCTTATAAACAATTCATTTAAACTCCAATCAGTTCAGTTAAGTTCAGCTCCAATCAGTTCAGCTTTGTTCAATAAATCAGGACATGTTCTGATTTACTGAACTGATTGTGATTGAATTGAACTGACCGAACTGAATTGTTTATGACTTATGAGACAAGAAAATTAGAAACTCAACTGATTGGAGTTGAACTAAAATTAAATTAAAGAGAACCGATCCTTAAACAAATTTAATTTTATAAAAAAAATAAAATAAAAAACCCCTTAGAAAAGACAACCCAAATGGCAAGCAATGAGTGCACCACATGTAGATCCGACGACCCCACAAAATATACCATTTCTCTCTTGAATTCCATATGCCACTCCTTAAAATTCCACCCTCCCACGTGTCACACTCTCCCTCAAAAATCTCCCCTTTTAACGCCGTCACTCCCACCCTTCCTCTCCACCTCCCCTTTCTCCGTCAAATCTAACTCCGTCAATTCACCCATTCCTCGTTTCTTTCACCCTCCAACATCCCACCCCCCCTCCATACACCCTCACATTCTCCCATTCATCCTCCATTTCCTCTCTCCTCCTTTTCCTCTTCCGCCATTGAAGCAGCCATGTCCGACCTTCCCCAAGAACACCATGAATCCTTGATGGACAAGATCTCTGATAAGATTCACGGTCACCATGATTCCTCTTCGTCTTCTTCAGATGATGAAGGTCATGAAAAGAAGAAGAAATCCCCTGTTTCTTCTCCTTCTTCTGCTCATGTTCCTCCTCCTGATGTTCTTCCTGAGCCTGAGGTTTCTGCTGCTGTTCCTTCTTCTACTTCGTCTAAGATCTACCGCCTTTTTGGTCGCGAAAAGCCTGTTCATCAGGTTCTCGGTGGTGGCAAACGTCCGTTTCTCTCTCCTTTCTTTTGTTTCAGATTTTCTTTTCGATTGATTCAATTTATTAGGTTAAGTTTTAGTAAAGTATCGTATTTGCTATTGATTATTGATTGTTGATATGTTGTTTGATGTAATAAGAGGTGCAAAATGATTTTAATTTTATAACGAAATTAATTTAGTTGATGATGTAGGTTAAATACTTAATTTCATGAGCTTATGTAATTGATTTTGGTGTGGGATTGAGGGTTTAAATTAAAAATTAATTTCGTTTTATTGTTGAATTCCTGTTGTGTTTGCTATCTGTAGATTGGAATTTTGTCTGATTAGTGATTTAATGTAATGATGAATTCTTATTACAAAATTAATCGAATTTTCATTATAAAAATGAAGTGCTGTATTTGAAACTGTATCAGATTTTTCATTATAAAAATTATAAAAATCAAGTACTCGTATTTGGTTTGTGTGATTGAAAAAAGGTGTTGCAAAAAGTATGATGTGATTTTTGGGAAAATATAAGTATATTTTTTAATGATTTTGAGGAATTGTTGGAGTTAGATTACTTCTAGAGGATTGCTTAATAATATTGACTTTTTGTAAAAGGAAATTAATTTTTTTGCCTTTCTTTTTCACCTTTGTGATCGTGTTCATTTACTTGTTGTGTTGCCTTTTCGTGTACCAAATGCTGTAATCTTTTCGCACAACCAGTCTATTTCGAATACAGATTCTTTCAATACATGATCTTTAGTCATATCTTGTTGCAAAGATTTTATTGTGCACAATATTTGATGATTCCAGGGGATTGCGATGGGTCAACATATTGCATTAGTCTTTTGGAGGGTACTTACAGTAAGACATATTGACATGGTAGACGAATGAGAATTAGATGAGGAAGGCGGGGGGTGAAAAGGAGTGTTGCCATGTTATAGTGAGATATGATTTGTGTTGTGGAGTCAATTCCTTGGTTCTGAATTATGTACCGTTGTTTAATTTTCATGACTATCGGGGTTATTTCTTGCTAGAGTACGCTTAGGAGATCATTACTTATTAATAACTACCAGAGGGTCCATTCTTAGATGTACATTGGGGTTATCCTTGATAATTAGGTACGATTTTGGGATGTATATGCTGATTGGAGGTATTCTAGGAGTAAATCCTTAAAGGACCGAGTCCACTTCTTAGGATGGGGTAGCCTTTTTTTTAACCCCTTGTGAGGGTTGTTTGGGGAGTGGGTGTTCTCCGTTGTTGTTCTGTGTGGCTGTAACTTGATATGGCTTTAAGTGCTATTGGGGCGGATAATGCCTTTTTCCTGATTAGAAAGTGTGACTGGTAAAGTAGTTATAACCTGGAATGTTTACTTTCATGCGTTAAAGACCACGGAGCGATTGACAAGAGTTTTAGACAATCTTGCTCTAATATGTAGATGTCTATAACGTGGAATCTTTACTTTCATGTACTTCCTGTGAGTTTTTTTTTTTACTCCAACCTATGTTTAGCTGTTGTTCGCCTCTAACTTGGAATGATATGAACGTTCGTTTACAGCTGCTGATGTTTTCCTATGGAGGAACAAAAAGATTTCTGCCTCTGCACTTGGTGTAGCTACTGTTGTTTGGTCTGTTTTTGAGTTGCTTCAATATCACTTGCTGACCCTTCTCTGCCACATTTTGATATTTACCCTTTCGGTCCTTTTCCTCTGGTCAAAAGCATCTGCATTTCTCAACAAGTAAGTAGTGCGTACTATTACGCTTGTCCACCCTTGCTTTTATGATCTTCCTTCTTAATTTTGTTATCTTGTGTTGGCTAGGGCTCCTCCAAGTATTCCCGATGTTCATATTCCCGATAATGCTCTCAGAGAATTTATCTCAGTATTAAGATTTGAGATCAACCGAGCTCTTTCATTGTTACGGGACATTGCCTCTGGGAAAGAGCTTAAAAAATTCCTCGCAGTATGTATTTTAAGCTTTTCTTAATTTTTATGGGTTATGTGCATGGGGTATGATATTAAATATAGTTGTTCAGAGAAATCGGATATGATGGCATAAGCAACTGACAAAGTAACCTCAATTCACCTGGCAGCTTAATTGTCTTGTCCACATTGTTATGTGAGGGAATTCACGCTCTAATACAATATTGCTAAGTTTCCAAGATTGTTATGGAATACTTGTACATGTATTTTGTGCTTTTGAGTATTTATGCATAGATACAGTCGTGTTTTCCATTCCTAATGGTGTCTAGCAATGCTTATTTCTTTTTCTAACAGCTTATTGTTTACATTTGAAACTGATTTGTTAACAGGTGGTAGCAGGCTTGTGGGTTCTGTCAATTGTAGGCAGTTGGTTCAACTTCCTGACTCTTGTTTACCTATGTAAGATACTTGGTTTGACAAACGTGATGATGTATAGTGGTGAATATACATTTTACTTGTTTCTCTAACTGGAGTGCGTTTGGTATTTGAATCAGTGTTTGTTCTGTTGCACACTGTACCCGTGCTCTATGAGAAGTATGAGGACCATGTAGATTCTTTCGCTGAGAAGGCATCAAAGGAGCTCAAGAGGCAGTATGCTGTAGCCGATGAGAAGTTCTTGAGTAAGATTCCAAGAGGGCCCTTGAAAGACAAGAAGGCTGCATGAGGAGATAAATTAGAGCTAGCTATGAGTCTATGACAAGGTTCACGCTGACATTTGCCCTGCTGCTGTTGTTTTTTGGGTAGAAGTTTCAACTCTTTATGTGGTTTAGGACCCCTTGTTAATTGTTTTTCGACGTATATGAGTTCATATTTGAAATGAACCAGGTGCTTTGTAAGATAGTTCCTAGTCCTGGAATCTGTTTAAACACCTATAGCTTCTAGTATTATATTCAGTACCTTGCAATATTGTAGGATGAAGTAGATGAACAATAATGTAATTTTGTACTTTCATACCCTCGATTATGCCTTGCTTTCTGTCACTCCTTCAATCCTCTTGCATGAGCTGGGTTAAAGGAGTAATGTTGGTGAATAAATATCTAGTAAATTTTTGATCTTGTTAGAATAAAAGCTATCAGATTTGTGAGTGACATAATTTAGATAAGTCTGTTCGTTCACTATAATCTTCCAGGAGATTTTCCTTTGAAAAATTGAAACAATGATGTAATCCTAGACAATTTCTGTAATTTTCTAAAAACAGGGAGTTATTTGACGTCTTTCCAATATTTTGGTCTTTTCATCTTTTGGTCTCTGAAACTTTGATAATATTACATTCATTACAAGATATGGTGTTTGATTGACTTCCACAAATTTGACAAATTGTTTGGGTCACATTAGCATAAAACGTTATCCGTCCCAAACAGTGAGGGAAGTTGCTTACCCAGCCTTCTCTAAGTAAGACTTTCCATGGAAGTTCTTACTATGGCCAATAAAACAGTTTTACTCACTTTCTAAAGCGCGGTATTTGCATTTTGTTACATTAGATATCTACTTCTATGACTTGATCTCGTTTTCCCTTTCACAAAATTTGGTAGTTCTCACAGTTCACTTTGTTACCTGCTAGTCCTTCCCCTTAGAGTATTAGGAAGATGTGCAGACAAGGTTTGCATTCATAACTTGAAGCATGTCATTGAGCATGGTGGGTGCACATTGCAGCAAGGCGATCAAGGAACTGGAGTGAGAAGTTAGTCATGTAAATAAAGCACCAATTGACTCACTAATAGAGGCGTGAACAGATTGATAGTGTCACTGCTCTTAACACACCCCTTACGGAGCTTTAAATTTCATTCAAGGAAGACACTTCTGGAGTAGCATGGCCACAATTACTTCGGCCTTGAAGGAGATTTTCTTACTTTCCTGCTCAAGAGAGCGAACTTTTAAGGCACTTGATTTCAGGACTTTACATGTCCAGCCCAGGGTTCAGCACAGTGAAGCCTTCTTCTAGGGGTGCAAAAATATATTCCAGTGTAGAAAACTAGAAATCACTCTCCAGCAGGGAATTCGTAAAAAATCAGAATAGTGCTTGTATTTATTTCAGATTTGTTAGTTCTACAACCAATATACCCTACCTATTTCTATACAGCATATATTGGAGACAACAAAGAAGCTGGTCTCAAAGAGATATCATAATTTTTCAGCATGCTCCGCTTTTTTAATCAAGCACCCTTGGTGAATTAATGCATGATATATGCCCAGAACCTGTTACCAGGACCTTCATCTTCATCTGATTCGCTATCACTATCGTGTATCAACCACCAAATCTTCAAATCATCAAAAATGTATCTAACAATCTGCAATGAGGGGACAAAAAAAAGAAGTCAAGACCATGTACTTGTGTCAAAATGAGGCTAATAGCAGCAATTGGAGGGCAGCAAAGGCTATGGAGTTTTTTTTTTTTTTTTTTTTTTTTTTTTTTTTTTTTTTTTTTTTTTTTTTTTTTATTGAGATGGCAGGGGATACATTATATATACAGCTGACCTTTAAGTAATAATACAACGGTGCAATCAAGTATATAAGACAACTATTAAGTCGATAACTAGATCTCTTAGAAAGGGTGAGAAAGTGACCTGGCTAGGCGACATGGGCCTCAGCTGCTGTTGACTCAAGTGTTTCTTTGGGCATTTCAAATTGCTAAGCCAAACAATTGAACTGCAGTGACAACAGTATCCTCTGTTATACTTGTATCTCCATGATGGAAGGCCTGGCAGTGGATAAAAAACACATCAATAAAGCCAGATAGACGACTTGGAAAAGGTGTCTACTATCACCTCCACATTGCATGTTGACGGCAAGGAGAAAACTGGCTTGACAAAGCAGTCTATTGAAAAGGCATACCAAATTGACAGTACAAAAAATTGAGGTCTGCAACCAGACTACCCCTCTCTTTGATTTCTCTGTGTTGCGTCAAAAGCGTCATCATCTTAGTTTTAAAAATAGTATATTTTTTTAATGGACAATGAATCTTGACTTCAAGTAATGTCTTTTAGAGGAAAAATAAATGTAGGAACCTTTGGAATACTAAAATTCAGAGGACATCTCATTAAGAAGGTGGGCATTTTATATGGGACATAAGAAATACTAGAAAGGAAATGTCAAAGCTAAAATACAACAATGCCAACAGGATATTGCTAAGCAATATTATCTCCCTTCGTCTCTAACAGTTCTTCCTATATTGAAGAACGGTGATTGTCTCCCAATAAAGTCAAAAATAAGATGAACTTTTAGAGGAGGGAGAATTAAATGCAAAAGCATATTAATTTATGAATACGAAGTATTATATACGCACCCAAGTATGTTCTTCTAAAAGCATCTTTCCAGTCATAGTTTGCATCTTTAAAAACACCATTTGAAGCTGTATGTTGCCGACCATCAGCAGTAACACCACCTTGAAACCCCTCACCTTTCAAAATACTCTGGGAGTCACCAAAATGGCAGTTATAATGGAACTGCCAAAGATAGTTGTCAGTTGCTGCTGCATTCCATGACCTTCAAAAACAACAATGAACAAGTGCTATTATAACATTCAAGAGTTGTACAACATTTCGAAGACTGAAGTTGCATGAAGCAAACAATATGAATATATGATATAACTCAAACACATAAATAAAAACTCCATCATTGGATTTTCCAAAAATCAATGGAAACTGCAAAGCAATTAAAAATGTAAAGCATGGCAAGGCATATTACCGGCACACCATACCAGCAGATACTATAGATGGCAGGTCCAGGAAATTGAAGAGATGTACAAGAACATCTTGAGGCAATTGGACAGGATCTGAAAGGTCATTTTTGTCATCAATATAGCTGTTCAAAATAAAATACATAAACAATGACAAGAGACCAAAGATATAAAGGGATATCTTGTTTCCTTGCTTCATACTTGTATTTTATATGACTTACACATTGTTTGGATTGAGAGAATTGGAGGGAAAGGAAGAGGAGAAAAAAGAAGGGAATTATCCTCCCTTCTTTGGATACCTTTTGATAGGAGGGAAGGGAAGGAAAATAGAAGGATTCATTTTCCCTCATTCTTTAAAAAAAACAAATCCTTCCGACGTTAGAAAGATTTAGAGGGAAAATGTAACCTTACCTTCTCCTTCCCCTTCCTTATATTCTCCCCCTTCCCTTTCTCTTCCACTTTGCTATCCAAACAAACAGTTACACTAAGAAATAGGTCATAGTACCAATCTTGTGTCCTTGAGTGCTAGGATCACAACACTCCCATGATATTAGAAAAGAGTGCCTAGGAAAATAAACTGAATTTCTAATAGTTTGATTCCTTCCTATAACTTCTAGGTGGTTGTGTTAGCAAACTATCAGCAAAACAAATTTTACACTTATTGAGATAGCATTTAGATGCATTACAGCAATTGCCTAATTTTTTTCCTCTTCTTGATAAAGGATGTGAAATCTCAAGTGTTGTCATCATTCATCAACCTTGCCACTGCAGGCTAAGTTATGTGTTCACTGAAATTTAACTGCAATTTAAGGATACATTGACCAACTGACAGGAATCCTAGATCCTTTCATAGCAGAATTTTAAATGCTTTGATATTTAATTTAGACATTTGATCTCAGCAAATGCTACCTTTTTCTTCCAGTTGAGTTTTGGCACGTCTCTTGTAAGCAACCTTTGCTTGCTTGAATTCTGCAGCTGCTAGACTTCGTTTCTGCTTTGGCAAAGCAGCCTCCGCACTCTGGCTGAGAAGGTTAGCTGCTGAAACAGCACTTTGTGTCTGCATTCTAGTACAGAACTTAAAGTTATTGAAGGACTTCAGCTCATCAGGATGAACAAAACAATGCCAGGCTTAATACAAATTCATATCATCAAGAAACCAAAATGTTCGGTATTTAATCTCACTAATCCGAGTCTAAACATCAAGCTGTGTAATCCATGTAATCATCATTTGAATTTACAACCATCAGAAATTATTTCACAAATAATCACAACATTGTATTCAATGAACAATCATTACACTAAAAAAAGTTTAAACTTAATATTCCATTAAAAAAGACTAATTAGGTTCAAGGATAAAACAATAATGAATAAACCCACAACATCAAGCAAATCACATACAACAAAATTAATCAAACCCAGTTCAATTCACTGATAACCCAGTGTATATAGAGGGCAGCCAATCAATCAAAATTCAAACTTTAAATATTCATACAAAACCATAGATTTTATAGGATAAAGCCAAATAAACCCAATTCAATTCACCAACAACCCAGTTAATATACAGGAAGCAAGAAATCAATCAAAAATCAAAACTTTATACAATCATAAAAAATTAAACCATAGTTTAAAAATCAAAATCAATGACAATAATAATAAAATCAACATAATAGAAATTTAAATAAAAAAAAGGAGGAGGAAATTACTGAGGAAGGAGGCGAAAAGCGGCGATTGTATCTTCAAGAAGAAGAGACTGAAGTGGTTTAGGGGATTTGGCGTAAGCTGATCGAAGAATACCAGCAAGCTCTGTGCAAGCAATTGGGTAGCGGTATGAGAGAGTAAGTGATTTTCGCAATTCCAATTTTTGGTATCTTCGTAATGCTCCCGACATTTTTGGTGTTTGTAATTTGATGGGTAAAGATCAAAATCAAAACTTTTTAAAGAAAGCAGAGATTAGGGTTCATGTTAGTCTTTGAATTTAATAGATTTTCCATTGAAAGGAATTTGTGGGAGGAGAGAGAGATTGGAGATTAAAAGAAGTGGAATTAAGGAGTGATTGCCTAATTGGTGGGGAATTTCCAATGTTTTTGGCGGTGGTGGTTGAGGTGGGTGTTTGGTTCTCCCCTTCCCACTTTCTACCCAAAGGAAGGGAGGAGAAGGGGAAAAAAAAAGTGTAAACAAAACTGGCAAGAGTTTGAAGAAAAAAAAAAAAAATTTGTTTTTTTAAAATACACGTGTTACGTATATACCATGCATTAGTACGGATACACTCTAGTTTGTTTCAAATTGTTTAGCTCAATTGGTTTTGTTCATTATTACAGATTTGTAACCCGACCTGTTATTAACACGACCCAAACCCGATAAGAAATATGAACCGACGTGACCCGACTAGAGCATGACCCAACACAAACCCGACCCGCATAGGTTACGGAATTAATCCGAATTGACCCGACCCGAATTGACCTGACCTACTCTTACCGTCCCAAACCCGACCTGTTTACCCGAATTGACAGCTCTTCCCGAAACCTCCAAAATTTCTCAAAAATCGTGGATATTAGCCTTCAATTTTTGAATTTTTTTGACTTTTTTTTCACCCGAAAATAAAAATTGCCGAAATGTTTACCGTGATCCCTAATACCTTCTAGGAGTCCAATTGGCTGGGTGCAACCATCCAATTTACCTTTAAACGACCAATTTACCGGTTTACAACTTGCACCGATTTCACTAACTCAAGCACCACGAACATTTATGACAACATATGATGATCATATATGGATCCAAACGGCATTATATAACCCCGAGATGTATCCCCTAAAATCTCAATACTTTTCGACACCGGGCCCCGAAACATTCGAAATTTCTCAAAAAGTGTGGATATAACCTTCAATTTTTGAATTTTTTGACTTTTTTTCGCCCGGAAATAAAAATTGTAAAAATGTTTATCATGGTCTCTAATATCCTCTGGGAGTCCAATTGGCTGGGTGGAACCATCCAATTTGCCTTTAAACAGCCAATTTACCGGTTTACAACTTGCACCGATTTCATTAACTCAAGCCTACCACAAACATTTATGACAACATATAATGATCATATATGGTTCCAAACGCCATTTTATGATCCCGAGATGTATCCCTTAAATCTAAAGGCTTTTCGACACCGAGCCTCAAAACCTCCAAAATTTCTTAAAAAACGTGGATATTAGCCTTCAATTTTAGAATTTTTTACTTTTTTTTGCCTAGAAATTAAAATGTCGAAATGTTTACCATGGTCCCTAACACCCGCCAGACGTCCAATTGGGTGGGTGAAATTATCCAATTTGCCTTTAAACGACCAATTTACCAGTTTACAACTTGCAAATATTTCATTAACTCAAGCCTACCACGAACATTTATGGCAACGTATAATGATCATATATGGTTCCAAACGACATTATATGACCCCGAGATGTATTCCCTAGAATTTCAGTACTTTTCGACATCGGGCCCGAAACCTCCAAAATTTCGCAAAATACGTGGATATTAGACTTTAATTTTGGAAATTTTGAACTTTTTATTCGCCCGGAAATAAAAATTATCGTAATGTTTCCAATGGTCCCTAATACCTTTCGGGAGTACACCTAGCTGGGTGGAACCATCCAATTTGCCTTTAAACGCCAATTTACCGATTTACAACTTGCACCGATTTCATTAATTCAAGCCTACCACAAACATTTACGACAACATATAATGATCATATATGGTTCAAAACGACATTATATGATCCCGAGATGTATTCCCTAGAATTTCAATACTTTTCGACACCGGACCCCGAAACCTCCAAAATTTCTCAAAAAGAGTCGATTAGCAATAGCTGGTTCCTACAGGCGCCTGTACGGTGCAACGTACAGTCGTTTTGTAGGAAAGAACATGATATATAAAAGTAATAAACATATAGTTATAGTGAAAAGAACATACTATTAAAATGTAATGAACATATACCTAAAGTAAAAATAACATACTATTAAAATGTAATGAACATATACCTAGAGTGAAAAGAACATATTTGCACCAAAAAAATACATAAAAAGAACATATGTTTATGTTCATTGATCAGTCAGTGTAATGTACTTTATTTGCAACATAAAGATCATTGTTTAATGTGAAATGTTTATTAAATTTTGTCTTCAAATTAGGGTGGTTATATATAGATAAAGTTTATTACATAATATTATCATGTTCTTTATTAATATTGCAGATGTTCTTTAGATATGAAAAAAATATATAAAATTGAATGTTCGTTACAAAACAACTATATGTTCTTTACAAAATAACTGTATGCTCTTTACAAAATAATTACATGTTCTTTTTGCATTTTTTGGCTGTACCAAGCAAGGTACAGCCGCCTGCACCTTAAAATTTTCAGTCGATTAGCCTTCAATTTTGGAATTTTTTGACGTTTTTTCGCCCGAAAATAAAAATTGCCGAAATGTTTACCATGGTCCCTAATACCCTTCGAGAGTCCAATTGGGTTGGTTGAACCATCCAATTTTCTTTTAAACGACCAATTTACCGGTTTACCACTTGCACCGATTTCATTAACTCAAGCCTACCACGAACATTTATGTCAACATATAATGATCATTTATGGTTCCAAACGGCATTATATGACCCCGAGATGTATCCCCTAAAATCTCATTTCTTTTTGACACCGGGCCCTGAAACCTTCGAAATTTCTAAAAAAACATGGATATTAGCCTTCAATTTTGGAATTTTTTGACTTTTTTCGCACGGAAATAAAAATTTCCGAAATGTTTACCATGGTCCCTAATACCCCCGGGAGTCAAATGGGTAAGTGGAATCATCCAATTTGCCTTTAAACGACCAATTTACCGGTTTACAACTTGCACCGATTTCATTAATTCAAGCCTACCACGAAAATTTATTACAACAAATAATTATGATCATATATGGTTCCAAACGACATTACATCACCCCGAGATGTATTCCCTAGAATTTCAAGACTTTTAGACAGTGGGCCACGAAGACTCCAAATTTCTCAAAAAGCGTGGATATTCGCCTTCAATTTTTGAATTTTTTGACTGTTTTCGCCCGAAAATAATAATTTTCGAAATGTTTACCATGGTCCATAATACCCTCCCGGAGTCCAATTGGGTAGGTGGAACCATCTAATTTGCCTTTAAACAACCAATTTACCGATTTACAAATTGCACTGATTTGATTAATTCAAGCCTACCACGAGCATTTATGACAACATATAATGATCATATATGGTTCCAAACTGCATTATATGACCCCGAGATGTATTCCCTAAAATCTTAAAGCTTTTTGACAACGGGCCCCGAAATCTCCAAATTTTCTCAAAAAGCGTGGATATTAGCTTTTTATTTTGGAAATTTTTTACTTTATTTCGCCCGGAAATAAAAATTGACGAAATATTTACCATGGTCCCTAATACCCTACGGGTGTCCCATTGGGTGGGTGGAACCATCCAATTTGCCTTTAAACGACAAATTTACCGATTTACAACTTGCACCGATTTAATTAACTCAAGTCTACCATGGACATTTATGACGACATATAATAATCATATATTGTTCCAAACGGCATTATATGACACTAAGATGTATTCCCTGGAATATCAAGACTTTTCGACACCGAGTCCCGAAACATTCAAATTTCGCAAAATGCGTTGACATTAGGCTTCAATTTTTGAATTTTTTTGACTTTTTTCGCTCGGAAATAAAAATTGCCAAAATATTTACTATGGTCCCTAATATTCTCCGGGAGTCCAATTGGCTGGATGGAACCATCCAATTTGCCTTTAAACGGTCAATTTACCAGTTTACAAGTTGCATCGATTTCATTAACTCAAACCTACCACGAACATTTATGAAAACATATAATGATCATATATATGGTTTCAAACGGCATTATATGACCTTGATATGTATCCCCTACACTAGTAGATTAATGCAATTAGCTTCCGAGTACTGTCCATCGGTTTTTAAAAATCGGTGGGAAAATATGGAGAAAATTGGGCGGGATTATGAGGGAAGGGTATTGCCACCGGTTCGGTTTGAACCGGTGGGAAAGATATATATTAATCCCACCGGTTCAAAACCGGTGGCTTTGTTACAAAAAAAACCTGCCCCCCTAAATAAACCCCTAACCCTAAATTCTCCTCTCCTCAGCCTCTCTCTTTCTCTCTTTTGCTGTCCCCTCTCCTCCTTTCTTCCTCTCTTGCTCTCTCCTCTCCTCTTCTCTTTGTCGATCTCCTCTTCTATTTCCTCCTCTTTCCTGATCTTCTCTTATTGTCGTCTCACCCCTCTCTCTTCTTCTCTCTCGTCGCCCTCCTCTTCTTTCCCGTCAAAGGCCACCACCACCACTGCCACCAACCACCGCCACCAACCACCGCCGCTAACAAGACCTACATCAACAAAACCACCCCCCTTCTCTTATCACGCTCTTTCATTTGTGGTGATGGTTTTAAGCAAATTAATGGTTTTTAAGGTCAAATTCTAGTGTTTTCATGGACGAATTTGGCCTTATTAAACCAAGTTTGAGGGAATTTCGAAGCCTTTTAATGTTTAAGCTACGTTTAAATATTATTTTGTTTTTGATTTTTTTATTTAATTTTTGGATAGTATTGGGTTGGTGGGTTTGATTGTCGTAAAATGCGTGGATATTAGACTTTAATTTTGGAATTTTTTGACTTTTTATTCGCCCGGAAGTAAAAAATTGTCGTAATGTTTCCAATGGTCCTTAATACCCTTCGGGAGTACACTTGGGTGGGTGGAATTGAACCATCTAATTTGCCTTTGAACAGCCGATTTACTGGTTTACAACTTGCACCGATTTCATTAAGTTAAGCCTACCACGTACATTTATGAAAACAAATAATGATCATATATGATTCCAAATGACATTATATGACCCTGAAATGTATTCCCTAAAATTTCAAAACTTTTCGAGACTGGGCCCCGAAACCTCCAGAATTTCTCAAAAAGCGTAGATATAGGACTTCAATTTTTGAATTTTTTAACTTTTTTTCGCCTGGAAATAAAAATAGCCGAAATTTTTACTATGGTCACTAATACGCTCCGGGATTCCAATTGGGTGGTTGGAACCATCCAATTTGCTTTTAAACATCCAATTTACCGGTTTACAACTTGCACCGATTTTATTAACTCAAGCCTACCACAAACATTTATGGCAACATATAATGATCATATATGGTTCCAAATGACATTATATGACCCCAAATTGTATTCCCTAAAATTTCAAGACTTTTCGACACCGGGCCCCGAAACCTCCAAAACTTCTCAAAAAGCGTGGATATTAGCCTAATGTTTACCATGGTCTTCAATTTTAGAATTTTTTATCTCTTTTTTCGCCCGGAAATAAAAATTGCCGAAATGTTTACCATGGTCCCTAATAACCTCGGGGAGTCCAATTGGATGGGTGGAACCATCCAATTTGCCTTTAAACGCCAAATTTACCGGTTTACAACTTGCACCGATTTAATTAGCTCAAGCCTACCACGAACATTTATAACAACATATAATGATCATATATGGTTCCAAACAACAGTATATGACCCCGAGATGTAACCCCTTAAATCTCAAGGATTTTTGACACCGGGACTCGAAACCTCCAAAATTTCTAAAAAAGCGTGGATATTAACATTTAATTTTGGAATTTTTTGACTTTTTTTCGTCCGAAATTAAAAATTGCCGAAATGTTTACCATGGTTTCTTATACCCTCTGGTAATCCAATTAGGTGGGTGGAACCATCCAATTTGCATTTAAACGACCAATTTACCTGTTTATAACTTGCACTTATTTCATTAACTCAAGCCTATCAAGAACATTTATGACAACATATAATGGTCATTTATGGATTCAAACGTCATTATATAATCTTGAGATTTATCTTATAAAATCTCATTTCTTTTCGACAGATCAGGCCCCGAAACCTTCGAAATTTCTCAAAAAGCGTTGATATTAGCCATAAATTTAGGAATTTTTTGACTTTTTTTCTCCCGGAATTAAAAACTGCTGAAATATTTACCATGGTCTCTAATACCCTCTAGGTGTCCAATTGGGTGGGTGGAACCATCCAATTTGCCTTTAAACGACCAATTTATCGATTTAAAACTTGCACCGATTTCATTAACTCAAGCCTAAAATGAACATTTATGACAACAAAAAATGATCACATATGGTTCCAAACGATATTATATGACCCCGAGATTTATTCCCTAGAATTTCGAGACTTTTAGACACCGGGCCCCGAAAACTCTTAAATTTCTCAAAAGCATGGATATTAGCCTTCAATTTTTTAATTTTTTTAGCTTTTTTTTTCGCTCGTAAATAAAAATTGCCAAAATGTTTGCCATGGTCCCAAATACCCTCCGGGAGTCCAATTATGTGGGTGGAACCATCTAATTTGTCTTTAAACGACCTATTTATCGGTTTACAACTTGCACTGATTTTATTAAAGCATACCATGAACATTTATGACAACAAATAATGATCATATATGGTTGCAAATGATATTATATGACCCCGAGATTTAATCCTAAAATTTCAAGACTTTTCGACACCGAGCCTCGAAACCTCTAAAATATCTCAAAAAGCGTGGATATTAGCCTTAAATATTGAAATTTTTTGATTTTATTTTGCCCAGAAATAAAAAATGCCAAAATGTTTACCATGATACCTAATATCCTTCTGTAGTCCAATTGGGTGGGTGGAGCCACCCAATTTGTCTTTAAATGACAATTTACGGGTTTACAACTTACATCGATTTAATTAACTCAAACCTACCACAAACATTTATGGCAACAAATAGTGATCATATATGGTTCCAAACGACATTATATGACCTCGATATGTATTCCATAGTATCTCAAGGCTTTTCGATACCAGGCCCCGAAACCTCCAAAATTTCTCAAAAAGTGTGGATATTAGCCTCTAATTTTATGAATTTTTAATTTTTTTTGCCCGAAAATAATAATTGCCGAAATGTTTTCCATGGTCCCTAATACCCTTCCGGAGTCCAATTGGGTGGGTGGAGCCATCCCATTTGCCTTTAAACGGACTATTTACCGGTTTATAACTTACACCGATTACATTAACTCAAGCCTACCATGAACATTTGTGACAACAAATAATGATCATATATGGTTCCAATCGGCATTAAATGACCCTGAGATGTATCCCCTAGAATTTCAAGACTTTTCGACACCGGGCTTCGAATCCTCTAAAATTTCTAAAAAAGCGTGGATAAAGCCTTGAATTTTGAAAATTTTGACTTTTTTTTTCTCCCGGAAATAAAAATTTCCGAAATGTTTATTATGGTCCCTAGTACCGTCAGGGAGTCCCATTGGGTGAGTGGAACCATCCAATTTGCCTGTAAACAACCAATTTACCGATTTACAACTTGCACCGATTTCATTACCTACCACGAACATTAATGACAACATATAATGATCATATATGGTTCAGCATTATATGACCCCGAGATGTATCCCCTAAAATTTCAAGACTTTTCGACACCGGGCCCTGAAACCTCCAAAACTTCTCAAAAAGTGTGGATATTAGTCTTCAATTCTGGAATTTTTTGACTTTTTTTCGTCCGGAAATAAAAATTGCCGAAATTTTTACCACAGTCCCTAATACCCTTCGGGAGTCCAATTGGGTTGGTGGAACCATCCAATTTGCCTTTAAACAGCCAATTTAATTACCGGTTTACAACTTGCACTAATTTCATTAATTCAAGCTGTAACACCCCAATAATTCTCCCTTTTCCAAACCACTTACTTTAAATAAAAATAGAGGAGAACCATTGGCATGTTACCGCCACGTGTTAAAACGTTAAGGCTTTATCAAAGTATTGCAGCGGAAATCCAACTTAAATATTAAAATAATATAATTTAGAAAATCAATAAGTCAAAGCTTACAAATTAGAACCATAAAGGCCCTTATTAAAACCAAACCAATTTTCCAAAATCCCAAAACATAATTAAAATAGTAAAACATAAATAAGTTCAACACAAAGAACGAATACTCTCAATCACACCAATCCCTTGACAATGCGTATGTCAAATCCCCGAACTTCACATCATCAAGCTAACCTGTGCAATACTGCTCCCCAATAATACAAGTGTAATAATTGGATCATCACAGGGTCATTGAAAGGCGAAGGCCATGACCAAAAGAAAACACACAAAAGCACGCAATCAGCAAAGCTGAGTACATACAAGCTACAACGTACCAAGCCTAGCATGCTCAACTAATTAAAGTAAATAAACATACAACATAAATTCATTAATCAAGACTCCACACTTAAACAATTCAATCGACTCAACATACTTGCTAATCAATTCCAAACACTTGACTCTTTATATTTAATTTAATTAATTTAGTTGGAGTAAGCAATAGACGAGGTTGTCCAATCCACCAAATCATTTTGGTCCCAAATGACCATTTAAAATAAAAGTTTAGCGCGATGCAAGAATGGGCGCGACTCCATTCTCACAAAGTTAGTCTAGGATCCCATCTAACTTTCATTATAAAATAAAAATGTAAATACCAAAAGAAAAGAGGACATGTTGATCAAACAAGCCTCGAAAAGCCACGGGCTACCACCGTGTACCCCAACCCATAATTGTCAATACTCTAGAAGTGCACGCTTTCCAGAGTTTTATTGCTCATCCATGTTTCACTTTACGTGATTACAATTTTAATTAATAGCCGACTCATTCAAGAAGACCATACATAACAATCATACATCAATTCACTTTTAATCTTATTTAGGACAATGGTGATCACATCACAAGTTGACCTTTAATTCCATTAAACTTCCAAATTATTCAAAATTGTTGAACATAGTCAACCCACCTAGCCATTTCGGCTTAATCCACTTTTACTCAACATACTAACAAGTCATGCTCGAGTAATAAAATAAATAACAACCTTGTGGAATAATTAATAAATTCACTCCACTTAAACCATTCAATTTCAATCCTTTAATAATCCAAATGTGGTTAACAAACCGATCCAATAAAAATATGCCTGTATCAACATTCCATACAAACAATTAATCCAATATAATTCAACATGTTTGCATCCATAATTCCATACAAACATAATCAATTCACCAAAACTTGTCTCATAAACATAAGCACATGAATTAATTAAATGTATAACCAAACAATTTTCATCCAAGTGTTCTCTAATCATGAAACTAAGTTCTTTTCTTTGGTACCTAAACATGATACTACTTACAACGAAGTAGACATGTACGTACCTCGTATAAACAATCCTTTGTGCCACTTTTAATCACTTAAAAGTCTCCTAAGAAATAATCACTTCCTAGAAAACAAGCAACAATAATAAATTAATACTTAACCAAATTTCCAGCAATATAATTTAGATTAAAACTTCTTAAAAATTCATTAAAAACATGTTTTTATGGTTAATTATGCATTAGAAATACAATAGGAACAAAAGCCCCAATTTAATTAGTCATAAGAACCCTAAAATCCCAATTTAAATAAATTGAAACCCTAGGTTTTTACACTTATAAAATCTGAAAATTATAACAACAATATAATCTGAAATTATTAGTTTAAAACATAAAAACATGATTTTGATACTAAAAATGTAAACTTTATACTATAAAATCAAAACCCAAAACTAATCATAAACATTAAGCATAAAAAAAACTTCGATAAAAATCAAAAACTGCCCGAAAATCATATTTAGAGGCTGAGTTCAGAACCTGATCGGGATTAAAACACTACCTTTTTGTCAAAATCGGATGAGTTCAGAACCTGATCGGGATTAAAACGGGATTAATATTAACGAACCAAAATCTAAACATTAAAACACGAATTTACGTGTTCAAAATAATCTGGAATTAAGTTAAACTAATTAGTAGTATAATCACCAAAATTTCAAAACATCATTACTATAAAAGCCCTAAATCGATTGTTCATAAAAACCCTAAAATCATGATTTTCAATGATTAAAAACCCTAGGTTATTAAATTTACAAAATCTGAAAATTATAACATTTATAAAATCTGAAATTATAAATTTTAATCATCAAAATACAATTTGATACTAATTAAATTAGTTTCAAACAATAAAATCAAAACCCATAATCAATAATTATAATTACACAAATTAATAAAACAAAGGAGAAAGAAAATAAGACTAACCTTTGTGTGGGGAAATTTTTGGGGATGTATGAGGTATTTATAGGAGAGAGGGTAGTAGGGTAAGTAGGGATATTGGGCCTCATTAAATTAATGGGTCAATTAAGAAAGTAAACTGGGTTTGGTTTGTTTGTTGGACATAAATTATAGAAGGAAGGTTCATAAAAAGTTCTTTGTAATAAAATCGTTTATCAACCCCAAAAATAATTTGAAACTTTTGAAATTAAATTCCGGAAAAATACAAGTAAATATTATAAATAATATATAATTTCATTTATAATATATTTTAAAATATGGGGGATTACACAAGCCTACCACAAACATTTATGACAACAAATAATGATCATATATGGTTCCAAATGGCATCATATGACCCCGAGATGTATCCCATAATATTTCAAGACTTTTCGACAACGGGCCCCGAAACCTCCAAAATTTCTCAAAAAGCGTGGATATTAGCCTTCAATTTTGGAATTTTTAAAATTTTTTTCGCCTAGAAATAAAAATTGCCAAAATGTTTACCATGGTCCCTCATATCCTCCGGGAGTCCAATTGGGTGTGTGGAACCATTCAATTTGCTTTTAATCAGCCAATTTTACCGGTTTACAACTTGCACCGATTTACCGGTTTACAACGACCAATTTTATTAACTTGCACCGAACCCGACTTGAATCGAAATTGACCCAAACTCGTTTTAACCCGTCAAAACTCGAATTTAACCCGACTTGTTACTAACCCGACCCGAATTTAACCCAACCTGTTACAAACCCGACCCGAAATCAACCCGACTGTTATTGACCTGACCCAAATTCAACCCGACTTGTTATTGACCCGACCCGAATTTACCATACCTATTACTTACCCAAACCAAAAATTCAACCCGATCTGTTACTAACCCGAATCGAAATTGACACGACTTGTTATTGACCCGACCTAAATTCAACCCAAATTTTTCTTGACCCGATTTCAAATCACCTTAAATGCATTTGGACCACCTTATTATTGTTGATCAAAGCATTTTGTCTTGGGAGACCAAGTCGGTCCAGGCCAACAAAAGAAATTAAAGGAGCATCATCATCAAATTTAAGAGTTAAATATGTATAGTATATAGTTGTTGTATGGTCAAAGGAGATAATTATCTTCCTAAATTATAGACTATAGTTCCCTAGTATATTGCCATATATATTATAGTCAAAGGAATTAATTAGCTTGATAAAAACGATAATTATATATTTATTGTTAGCTAAACCTGAATATTACCCTGACTTGGAAATGATCCGAACTGATTGTAACCTGCAAATTATTGACTTGAACATAACCTGACTTGAATCCGAGAAAGACCCGACTTGGAAATGACCCAACCTGATTATAACCCGCAAATTATTGACTTGAACCGAACCCGACTTAAACCCGAGAATGACCCGACCTGATTATAATATGCAAATTATTGACTTGAACCGAACCCAACTCAAACCCGAGAATGACCCGACCTGATTCTAACGCGCAAATTTTTGACTTGAACTAAACCCGACTCGAACTCAAGAATTACCCTAACCCGTTTTAACCCGTGAAAACCCGAATTAAACCCGACCTATTGTTCACCCGACCTAAACCTAACCCAGGCCCGATAAGAAGTATGACCTGACGTGACCCGACTCAAGCATGACCCAACCCAAACCCGACCCGCATAGGTTACGGAATTAATCTGAATTGACCCAATCCGAGTTGATCCGACCCACTCTCACCTGACCCAAACCCGACCCGTTTACCCGAATTGACAGCTCTAATTTCAGTCATTTGCATAAATGAGCATAACTGTTATGTTCATTTGCAAAAACGAGCAAATGATTGTACTTTTGATTGTATGATTTCTGACGAGGGCGTTGAAATTTTGAGTATCCATTCCTCAGTTTTGAAAATCATAACATCAACCTTTTCAATAGGAAAAATCCTAGGCGAGATTGTGAGAGTCAGGACTCATGCCACTAGTTAAACACAATTTTTATGAGACAACCCAAGCAAACATGAATACCACATTCACTTATATAACCAAATTCTCACCCCCTATAAATTCTCAAGATCCCAACAAGATATACCAATATAAGTTCTCAATATTCCCAAAATAGATGTCCATGATCAAACTTTGTAGTTTTAACAAGTTATATTTTTTCTATGATCACGCGTCTGTGTTTCGTTTAACAACAGAAGAAGTTTGCAAACCAACTTCTGTATTAAGCATTAGGCATTTAGTCTCTAAAATCAAGTACTAGAGACAGAACAAGTACTAATTGTAAGTTAAATAAGAAATATATAGTACAAATGGCTACTGCCACAGTAATTGGTACATAAATTACAAAGGTGACAGAAAAAATATAATAGTTTGTTCATTAACTAGAAATCTAATTACATACTACATTGCATAGGCTTACAACATGAGCAAACTCATAATATTGATTATGGTAAGTAGATATGTAAGCTCACATTGCACCTATCTCTAAAACTCGCTTTTCAAACTCGCTGCCAACAAGAAATACAGATTACATGGAATGCTTCCTTCTGTCCTGTAATGTCATTACCAAAGAGGACTCCGGCAATGGAGCTATCAAGTAAATTCCTTTGCTATAAAATGTCCTTGGACTTCACTTAGAGCTTCATAGAAAAGCCTGAAATTATGTTACTGACTTTGTGATGGACATCCTTTCTATAAGAAGTAAGTAAGCTGCTCCTTCTTTCTTGAACCGCCTTCTCCATACAGCTCGTTCCACTGCTTCAGTTCATTCATTACTGCACCCTCTGAAGCAAAACTAGCAGAAACCTGCAGAGCAAAAACATTACAATATAATTTAGTCTGAAATAAGTTTTGAATTTCATATGTTAAGAGTAAGAAATTAAATATCATATCTATGAGTGTCAATACTCTTGAATTTTACAATTCATTACCTGATTCTTTGCTTGCCTCAAATCCTCCATATTTATAGGCCTCAAAATAATTGGTTCAGGGGTCTCAGCCTCCTTTTCATCTTCTTTTTTCTCAGATGAAGCATCAGTAGAATCGTCATTATTTTCTTGGGCTTTCTTTTTCTTTGCCTGTAAGATCAGTGGAATAAATTAGGCTAAAAGGCGATACAAGCATTTCAAGAAGTTTTTCTCCCTAATTCACCCCAGGAAAAAAATAGGGAAGCATAAGAAGATATCACTAACCAAATCCTTTTGCCTCTCCCTCTGGATCAGCTCACGAACAGGACGGTATGCAGCAGTGATACAAAGATTCTGTTGGAAAGACGTAACAGAAGGTAAATTATAAGCATTAATTATAGCATAATACAATGTATTCAAGTTATTGAGAGGATTATATACCTTCAGATCACTTCCGGTGTATCCTTCAGTCATGGTAGCAAGCTCATGGAAGTCCAAATTTTCGGCCTTCTCTTTAGACAGAAGAGTTGTTAAGATCTTCTCTCTATTCTCAATGCTTGGCAAACCCACCATTATCCTGTGATGAAAAAGATTTCAGAGTTTAGTCAATGGAAATCTGCAACTATAAATGACAATATCAAAGAATGCTTCATATAAACAGCAAGTGCATGATTAATAACAGTGAACAAACCTGCGCTCAAATCGCCTAATAATGGCTTCATCAAGGTCAAATGGCCTGTTGGTAGCAGCAAGAACAAGAATCTGCTCCCCGGGCTTAGTCATAAGTCCATCCCAATGTGACATAAACTCGTTCTTGATTTTCCTCATAGCCTCATGCTCCCCAACTCTAGTTCTTTGCCCAAGCATACTGTCAACCTCGTCTACAAAGATAATGGTGGGAGAAACTTTGGCTGCAAGGGTGAACAATGCTCGGACATTCTTTTCATCTTCACCAAACCATTTTGATGTGATGGTGGACATTGACACATTGATGAAGCTAGCACCGGCTTCATTGGCAATGGCCTTTGCCAACATAGTTTTACCAGTACCGGGAGGACCAAAGAGCAGCACTCCTCTGCAAGGCTTCAAAAGGCCGCCTTTGAACAGGTCTGGCCTTCTCAAGGGAAGCATCACTAGCTCCTGAAGGGACTCTTTAATCTCATCCAGGGATCCGATGTCATTGAAAGAAACTCCTATCTCATTTGCAGGAATGACCTCTGGCCTTATTCGCTTCTCAAATTCATTGTCCGGAGCCACTTCCTGTTCAATATGATCTCATTTTCAGTAAAGACATTGGCAAATTAAGCTGATGATGGTTCTACTGTCATCAATTTTGTAAAAGCACCAGAAACAATTTACCTTCACAGGGGGCGGATTCTCAGCATTCTTTGTCAGAGTGACTGATTCGCCTTTGTTTTCACCAGTAGAGGTTTCATTCTTCCCCTCTGGCTTCACTGCAGCACTATCATCCACTGCCTGAAAATTTCATCCAAAAAAATGAACATAAGCATGTGAAGTACACTTCAGTTATCCTAGTCTGTTCGAAAAGCTGTATTTTTTACAGTATCAATTTTAAGGACAAACCTTTCCGGTTTCACCATTTGTTTCCATCTTGGCTCTGCCCATTTTTTTGCCTTCCTGGAATAAACTCAACCCATGGGACAAGCTGCCAGAAGAGATGACCAGCTTCCCATTTCGGTACTCTGGCTCCTTGTTGTTCATCAAATGGAAGGATATTGCAGACATTACAATTTCATCGATATGATCACTAAGGGTCAAAGTGTCTGCATGACAGATAGAGCCTAGATCATCACAAACAAGATCATTAGCTGCAAGAACCTCAGCAATGTGGTTCCTGTTATCCTGAAACTGGATCGTCTTCATGTCCTCCTCTAATTGGGAGTTCCAGTTAACCAAATTTGTCTCATCCACTGGAGGCCTTATGTCAATATTGTAAGGGAACAATAAGGTAAGCCTATCATCCGCTTGCTCGTAGTCAGTGTTAGCATCCAACATACGAGAACCAAGCACCAAGACTGAACCACTCAACTTGCTCAACAATTTGTCAAACAAATTGTATAGCCTGTCTGACTGAAGCAGCAGTCTTTCAATGTCCCTGACGTACAATATGATGGGACTCTTTTCCGATGTGGAGACCAACACCTGCAGATCAAATGTGACATTTTTAAGTTTAATAGTCCATAGTTCAAACTCTATTGCGATTATAGAGTTCAGAAGGAGTATTATCTTAATAAGGACTGATGAGAAAGAAAGTACTGAAATTCTAATTCTCACCTTGTAAAGTGCTTGCAGAAACAGCTTCTCATCAAATGACCAAGCTGTTGGGCGCTTTACTGAAGCCAAAATTAATCAAAAGAACCACCAATCAGATTAAGAATACTAATTCAATCAATCCATACTATATTCTCTGACATACACTATTATGTGCAAACTGAACAAAATAGGATCAAGCCAAATCATAGTTATCTAGCCAAAAAATGTTTCTAGTTTTTTCTTGTTTTATTTAGAATTTGCTAGCTAGTAGATGATTGGTATAAAGACAAGACCTGAGTTTGCTGAAGAGGATTGAGAAGCAAGGCTACTCATATCAGTTGATGTTGAGGCATTTCTGCGATGCTTGGGAGGGAAACTAGCACCATCTCCAGACCTACACAAAAGTATAAGCTCAGAACTAACATACTAAAATAAAATAGCAGTACACTGTCTCTTTAATAATCCAACAACAACATCAAAGGTATTATACCCGGATTTGATGACATCTGTTGTGCTAGCTTGCCTACGCAATGTGCCTGAAAGAAACAATCATGAGAACTACTGAAAAGAAAGCCAAGAAGGTAGCAAAAAATGCTGGTATGCCAAAGTATATACTTCATATTGATCGACAAATGCAAAATTACAAGTTAGCTACAATTTCAAACTCACAAATGATATATTTAAGAAAGGGTAACAGAAGTTTTATACCTTTGGGCACATCCCTTGGAGGAAGGATAGAGAAGGAGCCTAGCATGCTGGACATACGCCCCAATGTTGCTTCTGATATGGACCTTGAAATTCGCTAAAGCAAAGGAAAAAACGACAAGGTGAGCAAAGATAATCATGAAAGCTTGCTTGTATTATACAGTAAACTATTTCTCTTGCATAAATATCTAGTGAATCAACAAAAACACAAGTCAAACAAAAGATCTGAAAGATCAATTCTGCCTCAATAATGCTATATAAAAGAAGCTTGGCATCTTTCAAAATTCAAACTCTTTTAAGCAAAGCATATCGCGTGTTTAGATTAGCTGACACGATATTCAGAATCTAAAGGACTAGAATTTGTAATTGTGAAGGGAGAGCTTACATGTTCCTTTTTGTTGCAGCCATACTTGTTCTGCATCTGCAAGAACCAATATCAAATGAACATTAGTGCAAATTCAACAAATTATTAACAAGTCTATTCAATCAAAGGGATATTTACCTTCATGGAGAAGTCAGCAACATCCAACAGCAGCAACTTAGCATCAAAGTAGTTTGCCAACGCTTTAGCGAGCAATTGCTGGTAGAGTTCTGCAAGAGAATTAAATTGAAAATCAAACATTTATCATAAGGTAACAACATAACAAAACTAAAATTACTTTCAGACATAGAAAGATCACATACCAGCTGGCCCTGATAGCAGAATTGCTCTGCTTCCAGGTGAAAGATTTCGAGTGAACTTGGAAACTTCGGCATGCTTCAGATGTACATATGCCGCACTTGTCAATAGTGTTCGGGTTTGTTCACTGTCATCAACATCATAAACCAAAGGTTGTCAAAATCACTAAATTAACAAGATCTTAATAGCAAAAAGCCACATCCTTTATCAGTATCATAAATCATCTTTATTCTTTTCATATGGATTTAGATTTTAGTCTATGATTCTTACAAATCATTAATTGAAACTCGAGATTAAGACAGTTCGTATGAAATTATTTTATCACATCATTACTTAAGAATCAAACAAAATCAGTAAAGTAATTTACTGAGTTGAGGTTAAAAAATAAACCTTGAAAATTTCACCAAAGATCATACCTAACTTGTATCCAAAATTAAAGTTGTAACTTTACCAATTCATCAAATCTGGCACTAAGAAATACTATTAATCATCATTAACTACAACTTCAGCATCAAATTACAAAATGACTGCCACAATAATTGAATTACAGATTTACCCAGAAAACCATACAGTAAATTAAAACCCTCAGAAGTTAGGAAAGAATATACTAATACTCAAATTAAGTTGCATCTTTTCCAATAATATTTAGCTAAGACACAGAAACTATTCCTGGGATCATGATATTATTCCCAAAAAAAAAGGTTTTCACAGAAACTCATATAAAATAGTATCTTTAAAAGCATATATTCACAAAATCTAACATGTTCTAAAAATTGCATAAAACCCAGTTCAGCATCAAGATTTATATCATGTATGATTCAGAAAGATACAGATTCATACAGCCCCATAAATAATCAAACCCATAAAAACCCAACAATAATCATAAAAGTACAACCTTTATTTATCCACAACTCTATCCAAAAAACAATATCTATTAAAAACAGGGGAAAATAACAAAAATCATGTCTTTTTTATTTTGGAAAAAAAGGGAGGAAAATAATAAAATTACCTTAAATAATAGGGAAATTCATCAAATGAAACTTTAGTATCCTTGCCATCAACAAGAAGCCTGATTAACTCATTTTCAATTTGATCAGCAGAGATGCTATCCAAAGATTCATTAGAACCAATCCATTTACCAACAGTTTGGCCAGATGCCAATCCAAGCCCAACTCCAACACCAACACCAACACTCAATGCTGATAACAAAAAACTCTTTTGCTCCATTTTTTTTTCCTTTATTTTACCAAAAAAGATTCAATCTTTTTCTTGAAATGTGAGCAAAATAATCATAGAAAGATGAAATTTTTAACAAAAAAAACAGAGGATTCAATATTTTTGATGAAATGGGTTGTAATTTTAGGGGAAGAGAGAGAAAATGAAGACAAAAAAATGTGGGGAATTATTGCTTAATTGGGTGGGTTTGGTTTGGTGGGTGTGTTGGTTTTCAACAAGCAATGGTTTGTATGAAGCTTTGTAATTGTTGTGTGATGTTCTATCTCATCCTATTTATAGAGGGTTTATTATGCATTTTGCTTAAAAAAAAAAAAAATTAAATTAAAATAAAGGAAAAATAAATGCTTTCTGTAAAATTATTACAGTAGTATTGTATTGATTGATCAATTGATTAATTAATTGATTAATAAAAATTAAAAAAATAAAAAAGGAAGAAGAGAAAAAAAGCAATTGGGCACACAGTTGTGTAGTGAACTTTTTCTGACTTACAGACGAAGGAGAGTCCACTTTTTTCCGACTCCAATTTTATTTTGATTGGAATTTTTTAAAATTAATTTTTAGTTTTGTAATTGGTTGTTTTATTTTTCCAGGGGAGATTTTTCTGACTCACCCCCGCCTTTTTTGTTCTTTCCCATACAATTTGGTTTGTTAATGTGGCATTGTCGCTATTTTTTAATTAAAGTACAAAAAAAAAAAAAAAAAAAACAAAAAAAATCTACTTTGTATATGAGCTATATAATTCATTGTTTTTAGATGTCAACTAATTTTATGGTAATTTGAAATGTCATGTTATATGAAGAAATTGCGAGTTTGTGACAACTTTTTTCTTTGATTATAGGTAATTATCATAATAAAGTTCGTTTTAATGTATGAATAGATGGTTGTAAGTACTTTCTCTTTCTCATTACATATTTGCTGATGCGTTATTTTATTTGTTAAAATCTTTTATTACTAATATGTAAAATTAATAAAATTTTGAAATTAAAAAGTATAGGGGAAGATAAATCTAATAAAATGGCACATGGCTAAGTTTTGTTAATATAAACAAATATGTTAAAGTCGAAGTGTTGTTGTAAAAGAAACGAAGAAAGTATTTTAAATGAATAAGCTTGTTTACATTTGTTTATTTAATAAATGAACAATATGCTTGAACATATCCAACCATCACCATGCACAATGCCAATTGACTAGCTATAATTAGATTCCTCCAATAACATGGTCATAAGACCATGCTAGTACTGGATTCAACATAATTAACTTATAAATCTGGTCTACTTAAACTTATAAGAAAGCTTTAATCAATCAACTTGAGAATTATTGTATTCGCAATAATCATACACTAGTACAATGTTATATTATATAGATCAAATCATTGAATGGTGATAATTATGTTTGTAGAATGTTTGTAATAATATGTAAAATCAAAATAGGTAAACGTTAAGTGTGTAATATATCATGTTGTTGACAATCAACGTCAAAGAATGGATTATTAAGGTCAAGGTACGTCTTCGCCATGCACAATGCCAATTGGCTAAGATATATAATTAGATTCCTCCAACATGGGAGATACACATAAATATAGCAATTATTATTGTAAGTTGCACCAAATTGCACTAACTTGTAGTAAAATCTTAACAAATTAAATGATCCCACTGCTATTGGCATGGTCCTCTAAACTATTTCACAAATCTCGAGGCATATTCAACGGTTGATATTTGTACAACTAATTTTTATTTTATACAATTTGTAATTTGTCAGCTGTTTGTTTATGGGAAGAGGGCCATTCTAATTAATTTATATGATTAATTATGTGATACAATTATATACAAAGTACTCCATATATAGCTAGTTTATGAATGTTTTAAATTATATAAAATGTGTAACGTCCAATTATAGTGTATATTACATGCTCTCTTGATCAGGTTATTATGTAAATCATGGAATTATATATAAGAGTAAGTTGTCTCAGGAGTTTTGCGGTTATGTCTTGGATTAAGCCTATCATAAGTGAGGAATGTGGGGTTTAATCCCACTTAATAATTTGCTTAGGTTGTTATATGATTAAGACAATTTTATTTTTGAAAATTATTTTAGAGCTATAAGTTTACCTAACTTATTCTTATTAGTTAAGTAGTAATGCTAATAATATAATTTAGTCCATTTACACTCGGTCACATCACGATATTGATCAATATAGGGAACAAAGTCGACTTTATACCATTTTGTTGATAGATTGATCCCAAGACACCGTATGTTCTTACAATCTTTTTCGAGTAACAATAACTTAGAAGACGTATTTTTTTATTTTAATTTTTTAAAACAAAGGAAACTAAAAGGGCTATATAAGCTAAAAAAATAAGCCTAGATAAACATTAATTATACCAATTTACGTGTATTTTTGACATGAATTCTGAACTTTATACCATATTAAATTAGAATTCCTATTTAATTTGATGCTTATATATAAGCTTAAGTGGGGCTAAATATATTGTTACCCATAAAAAATGACTTTTGTTTTATACCGGGATAACTTTTGACCATTTTAAGGTAATAGAAGTCATATTTAAGAATTTGCTTAATGAAACTTTGGAATATTAGCATTTAGTAATCACCCAGTTCCTTTTCCTAATTTTGTAGGTATTGAGTTTGATTATATTAGAGGAAATTTATAATGGAGTACGTAGTATACATCGCATTTTGCATGTTTTACTTTCCATTTTCGACCTCAAATGATGAATGATATCACTATCCACATTAAAATATTAGGCACTTAAAAAAGGAGTCGTTGAACGTGAACGTGTTTCAAAAGCCTTAATCACGGATAGATCAAATATACTCGACTTCAATTCTAATGTTACTCGTTTAATTTATTTCTTTTTTACTAAGTTATCATTTGTCAATTTAATATTGTCATCGTCCCTACTTAAGCTACTTTGTTTATCAAAGTGTTTCAAATGATGTTGTTTTACCCTCAAAAACCCCAATTGATCACCCATTTTATGGGTCACCATACTTGCCCCCACTAAGTCACTAACTCCACAGTCCACACACCTTTTTTTTTTTTTTTTTTTTTTTTTTATTATTAAAAATTAATTACTCTCTAATGCCTCTTGAAATGATGGTGGATGTATGTTATTCACATGATTTTTACATAAATGAAGTTTTTCTATAACTCAATGAAATTAATCTAAGCTAATTTGAAGTTGTTTCAGCTTAGTATGTATTTATTTGACCTTTATAAAACGTATTTTAGTTGTAAATTAAAATTAAGTATTTTTTTTTGAGGCCAAATTAAGTAAATTATCTTATGACAATTATTAAAAAAAAAAATTATTATCTTATGAACAACACCCTTGTCAAAATAATCCTAAATGACATTAATTTGCATGATTTAAACTATATGAACAATAATATAAACTTCTTATCTGAACTGTTTTTATAATAATTAAGTGAAAAATGATAAATGCTACCGAATCAATTCTTTTTTACTTTAATTTTTATTTACATTATTATCTTGTTACCGCATGTAATTTTTTGACTTAGTCTTGTATGGAGTATTTTAAATAGGTATGATAATATTATAAGAAAATTATAACGTTGGATTCTATATGTTGTAGCTACAAAAATGATTGTAATTAAGAAAAGTTTATCAACACGATATGAAATTAGAGATATGTATCATGCATGAATTGGATGCATGCAGTTACGTACTCTAAGGAAAGAGATTAATAAATGGGTGAAAAGTAGGGTCAAAATAGGATAGTTCCGTAATAGCAATTTGACACACATATAATGCAATGTGTCTCTCTCTTTCCTTTGTTGGTAATTTGGTATGACACAAACCTTTTTTACTTGATGGGAAAAAAAAAACTTTTATGCATTTAAGTTCTTGTTTGGCTCTTATTAGAGGTGGTACTTTCCAAAAAAAAAAAAAAGAAAAGAAAAAAGAAAAAAGAATAATATCCCAGGAAATTTACAAGGTCAATTCTTAACGAGAACAAGATTTTTGATCATAAGAATTTCAATTCTACCACTAATTAAGAAATGCTTGTCTATATTTCTAAGGAATTTTAAATTTTTTCCATTATGTGAAATTTTCTTTTTAAAACATAAATGTTACTGCATGCACCTCACTAAAGATTTTTATAAAATTGTATCAGCAATATATACATCTATCTACATTAACTTCAAACCATAAAGTTCAACAAAATTACTACTCTGTATTTCTGATCGACCTAAACCGCACTTAAGCCGTGGTCATGCAATTGCTAGCTAGCTTAGAAAAAAAATAGTCAATTAAATAATTATTTGTCTAATAAAATCGAATAACATCCCAATTAAATATTACAATAAAACAATAGGCGAGGTACTTGACCTAACATATAACTTGAAACAAATCAGATTAAATTCAAGCATTTTTTTATAATCGGGTTTAATTACTTTAGGATTTTATTTGGTGCATAAAATAGTGTTTTACCTTTAATTACATCGATCTCTAAGCCCCCCTTTTGTAAGTTGTAACCATTAGACCAACTGTGCGGCTTCGAAACGTACGTTCCTGTAAAAAGCATGGCATAGCCCTTGTGTAAATAAACCAACGACAAAATTAAGGCGGCTGGTTAATATTTAGGTGTATAAATTAATCACTCCATAATAATAATATGTTATAAATTTTATTGCAAGTTTAGAAAGGAATCAATAATAACGACAAGTAGTTAAAACTCTTACTTGTACACTGACTCACTGCCTTTACATTATTATAGTATATAATCCCATTTGAGGGAGAGATTAAAAATAATTGATCCTAAGTTAAGCTTAATTTCTGCTTAAAGCCTATTAATTTGGCCATCTAGCTAAATCATGTAGTTGGATATATTATATAGCTAAAAATCATAGAATAATGGTTAGGTTGCTAAATTTTGTGACCAAGCAAAAAGTAAGTTAATAGTAAATAAAATCAATCTCTCTCTATTTCTTAAACGATTTCTTTGAGATTCATCCTTTAACTTAGCTTTATGCTTGAAAATCGGAGAACTAGCTAGTCAGCTGATCTAAATTTTTTTATATGTTTTTATATTTTAAAAATGGAATTATTAAGATAATATTATTAGAGCAAAAGGAATGAATATCAATTTGGTAAAAGCCTAAAAGGTAAATTATTAAGGGTTAAATGATGACAAGTATTAATAATAATAATAATAATAATAATAATAATAATAATAATATACAGTAGTAGTAAATATATAAAATGGCATTTCGTGTAACCCACAAATCATAATGTCTGTATGTGGAAATTGAATAATAAGTTGCACCATGTGATGCTGATCTGGAAAAGGATTTTGACGACTAGGAAAGATGCATTTGTTGCCCCCCAAGAATCTCTAGATCTATGGATTTTTTAGCACTATTTACACCTTTTCTTTTACTTTTTGGATCAATCACAAGTCAGAAATATTTTTGAGAGTTCATACATTTGCCACAACAAAAGATAATAATGAGTTTAATCAGTTAAGGAAGGCCCTCAGGAGTCAGGAGTCGGTGGTGTCCATGTCTAAATTCAGCCATGATAGAACATAAAACCAATATTAAAGAAAATATTAGTGCATGCATGCCATGCAAAAATCTATATTAAAAGGGTTCTTGTATAAGGGACGTGATAGAATATAAAGGACGTGATATAAACTAATTGGTTTTCATATATATATACACACACTATATAAGTGGTATTCATTTGCCTATTGTTCATGTCAACACGACAACCTTGTTATGCGCCCTTAAACACATTCTTAATACAGGTAATTTTAAAAGCCAATTATTTTTATGGTCGATGTTGAAAAGAAAGGATAAGTTTAGATAATGGTTACTCGTATAAGTATATTGGTAAATCTTCAGAATCCTATGACGGTCCCACTTATCGCATGAGATGGATGTGTAACAGATTAACAGCCTAATGGGCATCCAAGACTGAATTGAAGGCTCCAAGCAATGAAACAAATTAAAGAGGAAAGATAAACTGTAGTACGGAACAACTACTAGCTCCTAATAAAAGCACATGTATCACAAACAAATAGAGGCAGATTACAAAGACTGCCAAAAAAGTGCCATCTCATTGTATTGTTGTCATCTTGCTTTTGTGGCAATGAGTCAATTAAGCAATACATGCTAGACCAACCCATTATTATTATTTGCAACATTTATATCATTTAAACCTTACTACACATTCAAAAATATAATAATAATGATAATAAAAATAAAAGACATCATGAAAGACAAAATTCCAATTATTGTTTTACATGAATATTGTTCATTTGATCAAAAAATTGGAAAAAAAAAAATCTACAAAGATAGTGTATGGCAAATGTTACTCCATAATTAAGTGAGGATCGGAATAGTTAGATTAATCAGCAAATAGTAATATGGTGTAATTTTCCTATTGTAAATAATACTCTTTGTAATTTTTTATTTTTATTTTTATTTATTTTTTTAATAAAAAGATTAGAGTTTGTCAATGTGATATCCCTACAATAATGCAATCTACATGCAGCAAGATCGATCAAGATATTTTTTTATTGTGATATATAAGGGCGGGAGAAGACTGTTGGACATAAGGAAGCTAATTGAGTAGCCAATACAATTAGTTAGCTAACTTCCGTGTTTGGTCAAGTCGGATATAGATTAATGTATAAGTGGTCCTGGAAGATTTTTGAACCGTTTTATTTGAGCAATTGGGTGATGTTAAATTGTGTGGTCGATATCGTATGATTTTGAGTTGGACTGATTGAGAGATAATACAGGATAGTGTTTTGTAAAAGTGCGGAGTAGTAGTCTTGTATGTTTTTTTTTTCCTTTAGTTTTCTTTATTCCGTCTTTTTTATGTCGGTTGATTCTTCTATATATTTTCCATTTGAATCCTAGTAGATTAAAACTTTCTCCTCTACAAGTGCTTTAATAAAACTAATAAAAAGATTGGTGATTTAAAAAAAGACGTTTTTTATGACTAGGTGTGGCTTAAGATGCTAGACTTTTCGTTGATGGAAATAAATCTCAGTGCATGCTAATGCATTAACAATACAATTTTTCATGATCATCTTTACTTAATTAATTAATTAATTCTTAGCTAATTAATATATTTCTCTTTGTTTCTCCTCCTCCACATAATCAAAATCATGTCATTGTCTCAAAACTTAAAAAGAAATTTGGATGCTGTCAATCTGTCATATGTCAACAACGTAAAACCTAACTTTTTGGCAAGAAAACTAAAAATGTACATTGACAACTTTATTATATACTATTATATTACAATAATATAGTTTATTGAACATAAGTGCTTTTATATTTTTTGGGTGGTCCTTTAGTTTTAATGTTTTATTAGTGGAAAAGGGGCTGTATTATTTATGCTTTATTGATTATTGGATTAACTTTACAAATGTAAACAAGTTAAAAGACCTTAATTTACAAGTGTCAATTTTGAGTTGCTGGCTGTTTTGGTGATTATAACCCCTCACTTACCCATCAAGCAACTAACCTCTTTTTACAAGAAAAGAATGTTTAGTTGTGCAGTAAGTTTTGAAAGTTTGTGATTCGAGTTTTGATTATAAAATCAGTTTGCATTAATTAATTATTTTATGTAATGTTTGGTATGTACTTTTCATCGCAAACACTAAAAGTTACAATTGACATATTATAATAAAAAAGTTTAACAGTTAGTTACCATTTGCCTATATTTATAGAAAAAACTATAAATTTAAGATTATATAATCCACGATATCAAATGTTACACATACATACCACATATATGTAGTAAAATTAAAATATTGAAGTACAAGTATTTTCCTAAAGAAGAAGGCAAAGTGTTGTTGTAAGAACTTTAAATTAATTTGTTCGTTCTTTAAAGGCTTAATTTCTTCTTCACCTTTCATGATTAAGAATTAAATTGAAATTGAAATATGAGAATTGTTAAAAGTTATATTCTAAATGTGAGTAAAATTATCGATCAACTTTCTAAGCAATTTAAAGTGAAGGAGCTAGAAAAGTTCCTTGCATGCCAAGTATTCATGCAACTTTATGCTTTTGAACTTAGGACTTGTCGCTACCTTAACGAGTTGGCATGTGACTTGTGAGTGATGCTTTTGTACTCCATTCGTGGAGTTGTGGACCCAGAATCAAGAAATTTCATGGTGCGTTCTAGTAGTATGCTCAATAACTTTATAAATTGCATACAAATATACAATGTGCAAAGTACATACTTATTGATCGATCACCTTGAAATATTTGTGTAGTCGGTAGTTAAGGTTTCAACTTGTGATCATGTCTTGACTTTCATCCATCACATTCTTAGCTAAAGGAGGAACTATTATTGATCATATTCATTTGCTGGAGCATAAATATTACAGAGTACTATACTAAATATAACGCCTATTGCATATTTATTTGCTGAAGCGTAAATATTATAGAGTACTGTACTAAATATAACGCATATTGATAAGAGTAAACTCATACATAAATATGATGAGATCCCACATGGAATAAGAAGAGATGGACTATATATAAATTTGGTGGATTATTATCATGACATTCAAATTAGGATGGAACATCATCTAGATTTGTATGTGATATTGTGATAACATGGTTTGACTTTGTTAGTTATTGACCCGAGTGCCTGCCCATTGAAGATTTAAGAACTCACTTTATCCCTCCGTTAGTGAGTATTGAACATTGAATTGTGCTTCCATTATCTAGTACTTTGAGATTATTGTACGTTATACGTCATATAGGTAGTGGTAAACAACATTGAATTAACTTGTTAAAAAATTTTATACCTTATAACAAAAAATAAGTAAAAAAGTTAAAACCTGCACACTGCATAATCATGTGATTAAGTGCTTAAGCATTGGTTCCAAAAATAAAATCATTATCCTAGAAAGTAATCAGGCATCTAAGTAGCTCTGCATTATCATGTGCTTTGCTTTGTAGTTAAGTAAGATTAGTAAGAGATTAATCTCTAACTAGCCTTTGGACGAACTGACAGTAACAGTTAGTCACGTGAGAATAATTATGTTACGTTACACATCCTCTGTTGTTGGAGAAGTGGGGTGGGGGTTGTTAGGGATTAAATTAAAACTTTATAATAACAAAATATTTAATTCATTATTAAACATTAAAACTTTATAATATCAAAATATTTAACTCATTAAATCGGCCATAAAATATCAAAAATTTCGACTCATTAAACCATTTAATATCAAGAATTTCAACTCATTAAATCATGCACGCATTCATAGTTTCCTTACCAACTAGTCAAATTAAGAATT
This sequence comes from Chenopodium album, assembly GCF_948465745.1. NCBI lineage: Eukaryota > Viridiplantae > Streptophyta > Magnoliopsida > Caryophyllales > Amaranthaceae > Chenopodium > Chenopodium album. The sequence goes on from NC_137838.1 coordinate 3,869,109, forward strand.
CCATATGAAGAAGGAATTGAAAAATACATTAAAAATTTTGTGAAAAAAATGCTCTAGTTTTATCTTTTTAGAGTTGTTGGTTGACTTGTAGAAAGTTGATACCAAGTGCATGCCATATCTTTCTTGAATCCGTAAAGTTGAAGCCTACTTGAAGACAAATGGAATGGACATGCATGTAATAAAGTCCTCAATTTTTCAACAAAGTAAAGAAGAAGTTGAGTTGTAAAATTCCATCCATCTTCTTCCAATTTTCCTTATTACACTGGATTTCGCATGTTTGATGATGCATACAATCTTAGTAAATTTCCCAATGTGGAAATTGGAATAGAAATAATTATTTCTTGAGAGAAAAGATAAAATTTAAAAGTGTTTTTTATTTTTTTTATTTTTTTTTTATTTTTTTTTATGATTCATACATGGATGATTCTATGGTAGTCATCCTTAAAATGACCATCATTATAATATTTTTATTGGCTGATTTTGATTTATCTTTTAATGTCTAAATTAATTATCAATCATTGATTTAATTTTAAAGATCATTTATTAATTTTGAAATAATTTTATATTTTTTTTTATAATTTTCCTAATTAATTTACAAAATTTATTTTATTATTACAAAAGTTTAAAAATAATTCATAAATTAATTATGAAAATAAAAAATAAATTTTAAAAATATTTTAAAAAAATATTTATAATTAATTTTGACATAAAAATAATTTTAAAAAATCAACCAATATAAAATTAATATAATATTAGTCATTTTAAGGATGATTCATATATTTGGTAGTGGACAATGTTAACAAATATATAAATCGTATAATCCAACTCTATAGAAACTACTGGATTATATCAAGAAAAAAAGGGTGATTAATAACCACATATTAAGGGGCTTTTAAGATAAAATTCCATTAGGCTTATATATTTGGCAAGACGTACTCTCCATTGATATATGTTTGGTTTAGTCTAATAAAGATGCATGTAGAAAGCGGCCAACTAGACCGACCTAAATATGTTGTGCAGTGGTATTGGCAAGTAGAAAATGTAAGTTCATCATATCACGTAATAAAGCCTATTCTAAATGGTTAAAGAGTTGTATTGAGGGTCATGCCTAGCAATCTATAGCTAGCATCTTCACATCTAATATAATGGAATGAATTGCCACTATTTAGTGGACTTTCTTTTCTAACAATTTCAAAGTTAAAATGGACATGAAATAATCAACAAGAATGCAGTTTTGATTGTTTGAAAACCATTATTTAGCTAGGCATATGACTAATTTAAGTAAGAGGATAACAACGCAAGTTGAATTTACATCAAATATTCTTATAGTCCTATATGATTTAGCTTGCATTTGTAATAAATAATGATAAATAAAAAAAATATTATTGTATATTCTTTAAAAAAAAGAATTAAATGGTATACATCCAGCACCATATTTTTGGCTTGTTTAAGGCCACACATGTTTGAGCACTTAATGTAGAAAGCAAGAGACAACATAGGAGTTTTCCATTGGCTAAAAAAAAAAAAAAAAAAAAAAAACTAAAATAAAAGGGTTACATTGATAGTGAGCTAGTAGCATTTATACATTCATTCATAATTGATTGAGTCAACTTCAAGGAATTGTATTGAACAGTAGAAGGTTTGTTTTAGAGAGACATTGTTTATTCCATCATGTGTTAGGTCAATCACAAGGAGTGCATGCTAACATAATAATCAACTTTTTTTAATTTCTTTTTATATATAAATGATAAAAATATAAACCACTTAATTTGTGCATGCTAACATAATGATGACTTTTTCCTTTACTTTTTATTTATATGTAAAAAATATAAACCACTTAATTTTTTTATGTGTAGTGTAATTTAGCTACATTTTCCTCCACAAGTATATGATATACAAAGTACATAAATATTACTAGTATAAACTTCACTAGTATGTATACACTGAATGCTATTTTGACTAAGCATCTAGCTAGTTTAAATCTAACGATGTATTATGGTCAATATTAGTCATTTTAACGCTTTTTAATTGTAACTCTCTATAAACAAATAAAATAAAATAAATAATGTAAATAATAAACTAAATCTCTTTAGTACTCGCTTTCCAAAAAAAATAAAAAAAATAAAAAAACTTTAGTATTGTATATTTATTCAGTATTCCTTCTCTCATAAAGTTGTAGTACTTATTGCTTCTGTCCTTGATTATATAGGTATAACCGTATAAGTACATCATTATATGCCCAAACACCAATTAGAAAACAAAAAACAACACAATAATATAACTCATCACGATAAATATATAGCTAAATTGCACCTAAACGTACTATACAAAAATCATTCACTTATGTTATATATAATCACATAAAAACAAATAACAACCAATTATATTATTCATAACAAACAGTATAAAATAAAACTGATTAGACATACATGATTATGCAAATCAATTAGTTGGTCCACATCAATTTGTTGGCTACTAGACCATTATTTGGCATACTATAGGACTTTATATATATAATGATAATAATAATAATATAAAAAACATTGATGGACCAATTTTGGGTTTAACAAGTTAGATCTAATGGTTCATAGTTTATACTTGTAATAAAACCAGGTTGGCTTAGAAAGAAACGGCCAAAATTAGTTTAGATGATTTACTTTGTGTTAAGTGGGAGTGCTAGCAGAAAGCACTACCAATAAAGAAGAGAAGTCACATTCTAGCCGGCCAAAAGCAAGGCAAAACCAACAAAGACTGACCACACTTGTATAAATTATATGATATGATATGAAATATACTATCCATTTGCATGAATGAACAAGTTCAAGTAGGTCTTTCATCATGTTCTTCTTAAGCTTGTGTACGAAAATATGAAGGTTGTCATTGTTGTACGTCAATGGGCTAACTTCATTGGTTCATTCCCTACACCGTACCATTCGAGGTGTTAGTGGTATCCTAAACTTAGGGTCGTTCATTCACATACGTACTAGGTATACATACATATCATTCTAGTGGAGGTTAGATTATTATTCCTTTCTTGCAATACATTCTTTTTTTCGTATATGTTTTAACGAACTTTTAAGTTATTCGCTACACTTTCTTACAGTATTTAATAAGGATCCACTATTATTTCATTACTATTCACTCCTAATAACCCCATTTGTATTGATATTTTATCACTCATCATGATTGTTTCTCTCTTTTACATACAATAAATATACCCTTACTAAGGTGTCAACAACTATACTTCATATTATGAACTCTCCTACTTGATCTCCTCTCTACAAATTTTCTTATACTATGTGCTCAAGCCGCTATTGCAAATACCTTTAAACAGAGGGAGTAGGTCATATTCGGTATTAGAGGTGTCAAGTCAAATGTTCAGGTTGGGTTAGTTATTGAAAGTAATTTAAATGATGGGAGATATGTGCTTTTAGTTACTACTTTTGTTTGTGATCTGAGAAACCTTTGTCCCATATTTTGGAAGGACAATGAATTGAAGTTTTACTTATGTAGTGAGTTTTATAAATGTTATTTGAAAAGCTCCCATGGGTAGTGTAGACTAGAAAGGGCATCCTCATTTGTGCTACCGCCTAGCCGGTTCGTGTCCATATAATGTGCATGGTGTAGTCCATGCCACCGTAGTTCTGAGCATGAGCACCAAGGGCGAAGTCATGAATAAAAATTTAAGGGGACCAAGACTAGATAAAGTTAACCCAAAAACCCTCCTTATTTGACTCCATATTGTTAGGAGAATTGACTTGTCACGTTAAGTTGACACCACAGTTACATTGGGGTGAATTTTACTTCTAAGATAGTATTTCTAACATGTCACAACCGTACACATACATCAAAATTTGGCCTATGTTCCTAATGAATCGTTTTCTGAGTGATTTTGAATCATATTCAGTCAATTTCATAGGTAGTCTCATTCATGCCAAGTCAAGTCAACTTTTTATCTAACAATACTATATATATTCAGCTAATATTTATGTAATTTACGTAAATGTACATCTGAATTCATTCCAATTGGATTAAGTTTATTCAATGTAAGATGAGACAATTGATCCATTGAACCTTTGAACGTATCCATAATGTGGAGAAGAATTGCATACATTAAATGGATTTATAGCAAATAACCAAGAAATAGTCATTTTGTTTAGAAATATGTGAATAAAAGGTTATAATGAGTAGTCCAGCAGATGGCCCAATATTAAATTCATTGGGCTAAGGAAGTTGGGCCGAAAGTATGAACGACAAAAGACCCAACAACGTCATGGACTGTCCACGCTCCATTACGCAGTAGCCCGCCGCTCTTTTTCAAGTTTAATCTCCGCTGAAAGTATGCTAGTGTGGTTAAATTGGTCTGCCTTATCCTATCCTAAGCTACTATTTTAGCGAACTGTGTTCCACCCGGTGAAATTATTTAATTGTCTTTCACTAGATTCACTACTCCGTCTTGTTGGAGACTAACGATACTAATTTTTATGAAGGAAAATTTTATTTGATTCAATATCTTATGTATTTGTTAACGTCGAATTTCTATTGTAGATGTCGTATGACTTTTAATTGATGAAATATTTTTTGCTATTAAAAAATAAAAAAAAATAAAAAAAAAAAAAAAAAATTCACTACTCCGTATTATAATTTAGAGCTATCAAATTGCATCTATGTTATTGATTATGGACGGGTAGGATCACTATGGACACTTTGGGAGACCCTCACCTTTCTCTCCACCTCCGAAGTGTTTAGGTTGCTAATTCGGGCGAGATTGACTTTGTGAATGGTTCTACCGGGCTCTTCATATGACTAGTGAGAGATAGTTTATCAAGCAACGTGGAGCGGTGGAGTTGTAGACTTAATTATGGGCCAACTTTGGCGAAAACATTAACCAGTTTGGGCTTGGGCCAAAACTCGTGCAATTAGTCTAAGGTGCACCATTGTGCACTTTAAATAGGTGTAACAACGTAGCCCAAAAGCCTAACTACACACAACTCAATTAAAAAAAGCCCTAAAATTAAAAAACACGGAAACTACAATACACCCACCTACACCCAATACACACACCCACACCCAATAAATGTAACGGCATTTCCAAACTCAAAAATCTTCTTCTTCTATATGATTTTCTCTCTCCTCTTTTTCACTTTCTCTCTCCTCTATTTCATTCTTTCACTAAAAAACTGCAAAAACTTCAATGGACATTAGAAAAGAGATGCAAAATCAAAATGATCCTCCCCAAAAAGGCAATTTTATGTAAATTTCACTTAATTTTGTTTAAATTTATATGATTATCACTTAATTTTGTTTGAATATTGTTCGAAATTTATTATTGAAATTGTCAAAAAAAAATTAGTGAAATCAAACGGATATTTTATGTTCACATTTCGAAATGCATATGTTTATATTTTGAATTCTTATGTTCATATTTTGAATTCGTTTGTAAACTTTCTGAAATGCTTATATTCACTTTCAAAATTCATATGTTCATATTTTTTTTATGTATATGTTCACCTTCTGAAATGCTTAATTACGTTCATACGCATTCACAAATGAACCAATGCATATGTTCATATTTTTAATACTTATGAATTATGATGCATATGTTTCATAATCATATTATTTTATTTCTTCAATTTTTTATGTTCATAATAAAATGCCTTATATTCATAATAATAATTTATATGTTCATAATGTAAATATTCATAATAAATGTTTGTTGTTCTCATTAAGTCTGGTTATGCATATCTTCTCTCTCTTAAATGCATATGATCATATTTTTTACGCATATGTTCACCTTTTAAATGGTTATATTCACTTTAAGGAAACCAATGCTTACGTTCATATTTTGAATTGTTATGTTTAATTTCTGAAATGCATATGTTCATATGTTTTATGCTTATGTTCACTTTTTGAAAAGCTAATGTTCACATTTAAGGGAACCTATGCATATGTTCATATTTTGCATGATTATGTTCATTGATAAAAAAAATGCAGAAAATCAAATGAAATTCATACACAAATGAAATTGATCGAAGCTAAAAAAAATAAAATAAAAAAATAATTCATATGGATTCAAAAAATCAAATAAACAACCAATTCCATATTGTAAGTAACATATTCAATCGTTAAATCGAAAAAAACGAGAAAAATTGAAAAAAAAATTGAAAAAAAAGAGGAAAAAGGAATTAAAGAAGGAAGGAGAAAAAATAGAGTATAATTTGTGAATTCAAAGATTCATATACTACCTTAATCAATCGAAATTAAAGCACAAAATCGAAATTCACACAAAAATTCATACTTAATAACTATTTTCATGTTGTAAGGAACAAATTCAATCAAAAAAGTGTAAAAAAGGGGGAAAATTAAAAAAACAGAGGAGAGAGAAAATAAAAAATGAAGGAGAAAAATAAAGGAGAAGAAACCTAATGTTCTTTTTCTGAAAAGCTAATGTTCATATTGTGCCGTTGTTACACCTTTCTAGGTGCATGAGTGTGCACCTAAGAATATGTCAAACTCATGTGCGGTCCAAGCCTGTTATTTTGGGCCATAAGATCAGGCTTTTTTGGTCATTTTTTGGCCGGGCCAAATTATAACTAAAAATTAAATTTAGGTTATCCAAACTCCAAAAAAAGTTGGCCCAACAATTTCACCAAACCCTAGGACCGGGTCGTGCTTGATCAGCGGATCGAGCTGAGTATTATCAAGTCTATGACAATATATGTAGTAACTCTTTCTTCTTTTTTTTTTTATTTTTTTATTTTGGGTGAAAGAAGGACCTCCAACGACTAGGTCGATTCACTCAACTCTTATTCAGCCTCTTACGTACCTTATATTATATGTAGTAGTTCTATATGGGAACCCAAAGCAGAGTGCTCAATAAAGTACACACTAACTGACTTATACGGAGTACTTCGAATAATTAAAACGAAGATGCAAAAGTTGTCCCATCAACGAGGACAGTCGAATAGTATTGTAGTGTTTTATGAGTTTTGTCGCTTATAACTGCTGCCCAGACTACCTTGGCCCAATAAATATAATATGGGCCGTCTGCCACTTATTGGTAGAAAGGATCACATCATTATTCGAAATAGATATAATAGAACAAATTTTTATATTGGTATATACTTTCTCCGTTCTATTAATATTACAATAATGGACTTTTTGCACTATTCATCACTTTTGTTTGACCATATAATATGAGTTATACGTTAATCAAAATATAGTCAAGTGGGATCTTGTTGGATTCGTCTCATTTAATACTTTCACAATATCAACTTTTTATAATATTTACTCTTACACAATTATAGATATTTAACATATAAAATGTATTTTGGGATGCGTAATTTCCTCCTTGTTGCAATATTAACAGAACGGAGGAAGTATGCCTATTTGGGTTTTATGGTTTGCGTAGCAAAAGTTTGACTTTTTAGGTGGAGTTGGTCCATATACCAATGAAAGTTATTGTTAATATTGGTTATGGTTATGGGTTGGAAATATGGGTTTATGTGATTATGTCAGTCCACAAAAATGAAGAAAATAAGATAAGAAGGAAACATAAGTAATACACAACTGTTATTAATTATATTTGGACCATAAGCATTAAATAAAATCATCTCAAAGCAAATATTTGGCCCATAAACTTGTATGAGGTAAAATTTAAATAACATGTGATATGATCAATATCTTCAATACATGCTACATCAATTGAAAATACTATAGTTGTCATTTAAATAACATGTGATATGATGAATATCCTCAATACAATAAGCGTAAAGTATTACATTTACAACAAAGCAAAGCAAATATATTTGTCTTAATTCAATTAATACGAGTCCCACACTTGGTACTAAGAAAGGGGGAAAGGAAGGCACAACTAAGAAGTTCGTACATTGGTGGGGAGGTTATGTTTACACAAAATAAAAAGTACGATATTACTAAGTACATTTTTATTCTTAATTTACTGTCATTTAGTTTCAAAAACCTAAAATACCCCTACATAAAAGCCAAAAAGTTTTAAAGATTGTCCCAAAATTGTACTGGTTAAAATATTCGATCATTAAAAGTGTTTTATCATTACACCGTCATGTGATCGAGAGGTTTTTGAATTTTCTCCTCTACCAATTGGAAGTTCCACACTTCCTCTGTACCAAACAAACGAATATCATCAAAAAGACATACAATTACAAAGTAAAAATAAAAACAACTAAAATTGTGCAAAACAGCTAATAAGTTGAGTAAACAATAGCCATGCAATTCTTACATTTATGGTTATGATCATGCAAAGATACCTCTTTACGGAACAGCACGGAAAAAGACTTCTTTTTCTTATTATTATTGATTTTTGAGGGCATCATCATAATTCCAAACTTTGATGCTTAGTGATTTATTTATAAAATTATTTTCTTTTATATTTTTTTTATTGGTTTATGAGAAAATTTTAAAAGAAAGTCATTTTCCTTAGGCTTAAAAATGTTGATGGTGACTTTGATATGTTAAGCCTGCAAATTGCATGCCGAGTTGTTGGGAGCTGTTAAGATGAGTTATGACCAAGACATCTCATGCCTACTTGGCTACATAACCTCACAAGCAAAGTTTAAACAAGAAACTCGATCTTTTATGTAGAGCGTTGCATTACGTATTTATTGGAGTTATTAATGTCTAAATATCTCTATTTTTAAGTTTTTATGCGTATTATAAGACATTATTTAATTATACGCAGTTTGAGAATTGAATATATATATTAATATAATTGGAAAAAAACTTTTATAAAAAAATAACTCCGGATATAAATCATACACTGAGTACAACTTTTTAGCCATAACTTTTTTTTGAAAGGATTTTTTAGCCATAACTTGAATGTAATAAACCGGTATATCTTAGAATTATTAAGAAAAAAAAAATTATAAAAAAAAAAGAACTCTAAAATTACTCGACCCTTTACCAACAATTCAACAAATCAATGATTGGTAGATGTCGAGGAGAAATTGTTTTTTACTAAGGGTCTGTTTTCATTGACTGAAATGAGCTGAAGTAAAATGAATATTTTATAAGAGAAGGAAATTAGGAACTGAACTGAACTGAACTAAACTTATTAATGCTGAACTGAACTGAAAATAATCGTGTCATAGGCCCTAAGGTGTTCTTAGTTTATTGGTTCAAAGCCTCCAAACTACATGACAGCACTTTTATACTTCGTATAAGAATGGCACAATCTTTGAATTACTTGGATCTATTTACTCAAGTACTACCAATAATAATTAATAATGGAAATAGATTTGCAACATAGAATGAAATATTGACTAGTATCACTCAAATTGGTCTGCATGTCTCAATAAATCAACACACCATAATTGTCTAATTTCATACGGAGTAGGGAGTAGGGACTAGGGAGTACTCATTACTCAGCTGAAAATCTTACACACACACACATTAAAGGCTTTAAACCTTGCTTGTACATTACACCTTACAAATATGATACAAAGTATTATATGGGGTTGGGGTATAATCGTATATATACAAGGGGCCAGGGAATTAATTAATGAATATAAGAATCAATAATAAATAATCATAAACAAATTCAATATTAATACGGAGTAATTAATAAAAATAATTTAGATTAATGCACTTTAATTCACATACAATATATATTAATATTATATACACATATCTTACTTTGACCCTACTCCATATTTTGTACTAAGCTAATGTAAGTAATAATAACAATTGTTATTTTGAAGAAAATATTATTAGATTATTAGTATTAATGTATATTTTCAAGCTATCAATTTCTTTTTCTTTTTTTTTAATTTTTTTTATTTATTTAATGTGATCAATTGTAAATGACAGCAAGAAACTTTTATAAAGTATAAGATCGGGTTGAAAATATGAAAAAACACAAGTTCATATATCCTACGAAGTATATATTAACAAAACTTGTTTATATCAACGGTTATTTTGTAAATAAGTACATTTAGCAGCCACACCCCTTTCTCTCTACTCTATCACCACCGCACAACCACTAATATCACTCGTCGCACCACCATTAGCAACACTAGCCGACCAACGATCACTAATGCCACCAGTCGACCACCACATAAATTTAATGAATTGCAGGGAAGCCCTAAATTAAGGGCAAGAATTATTGTTAAAAAAAAAGGCAAGAATTATCGCCCAACCCACGTCAGTAGGTAACTCGCCACATGTGTTATAGTAAATGTTTGGTTGAGTTTTGGAAGATTTTAAAAGGGAATCTATTTGGAATTCTATCCTTATGTTGAGTTTGATGAGGGCCTATGATATGCATTAAGCAATAACAAGATTAACACAATATTATATCTCAGCATCTAATAAATTCGTTTTCAAATTACTCTCTATGTCTCAAATTTACTATGACCTCTTAAATATGATGGAACATAGAATATTTTTTTGACAGAATTTAAAGGGGTGTGATAAAGATAGGAATAGTAACTCAACAAGTTATAAATTGTATCAAATTAAACCACATACTCCATTTGTGTTATCTCTACGTCTAATGAAAGAGACCTGTGTGGCCGTGTCCAATTTGTCGTCTTGACGACCAGAACTCTTATTGGTCTAGTATTTGAAAAATGGAAATTTTGTTGAGCTAATAATTTCTTTTGTTAATTTTAGTCGACTGATAATAAAACAAATTCCAACTAAATAAGATCTGAGGGAAGAAAATAATATGAGAAAAAAATAATAGGAAAAAAAAGGGTCAAATAATAATGGTAGGGTAGTAGGGGCAGCTGATCGGAACTTAAGATCCTCTCGATGAGCCTGATTTGATGCAAGCTAATTAATGTTGATGCTAACATTTGACAATTGTGCAATGTAAAATAAAACAAGGCCACAACTTTGGATCACCATAAATATCGAAGGAATCTTATACTTGTAATAGTAAAGTATATATTCTCCATGTTGGATCAAACATATGTACTTCTAAGAGACTAAGGGATAAGTCAAGTAATTAGATTTTTTTTTTTTTTTTTCGATTTCAAGATGTATGGGATCGATTATCACCCCGTCTGTGTGGCTCGATCTCTAAACACCAATATAAAAAAAAAATGTGCTCCTAAAAAATTAACAAACATACATCGAATTGTCGTCACAGCTTGCTACTACATAGGTAACACATGATTATTATATAGATGAATTTTAATCCAAAGTAAGAGGTAATTGATAAAATCGACAATGCAAATCCATGGTATACTTATCCTAAAGCGTGTCTCTTACTCCTCGGCTCCTTCTCTATGCTTCATGAGAAGGATACCAAAATAAGTAGTGGAGTCAATTTTAACTATAGGTAAATTACCAACTCTTTAAGTGCCTAATTTATCATCACATGTTTTACCTTTTTAGACTTGACTCAAGGAGTCATGGGTGCTTACTGCTTATTCGCCACATTTTTCTAATGACTAAGGTCTAGAAACTTCTACAACTTTTATTTTTTTTTTATTTTTTTTTTATTTTTTTTTAAAAGGATGTCCATCCGGTTCACCATAGTTATATCCGGATCCAACCCGGGTCACACACTTGACTTATGGTTGGTTAATCTCCTAACAAGAGTTTCTACATACGGTGAGACTCTTAGGCCCTATTCTTTTGAGCTTCTGGGCAGAGCAGAGCAGATTTCAGCAGAGCAAAGCAAAGCAGAGCAGAGCAGAGCAGATTTCAGCAGAGCAGAGCAGAGCAAAGCAGAGCAGATTTCAGCCGAGCAGAGCAGAGCAGAGCAGATTTTATTATTATTATTATTATTATTATTATTATTATTATTATTATTATTATTATTATTATTATTATCATTATTATTATCATTATTATTATTATTATTATTATTATTATTATTACTACTACTACTACTATTATTATTACTACTACTACTACTATTATTATTATTATTAAATATTAATTATTATTATTATTAAATATTAATTATTATTATTATTATTATTATTATTATTATTATTATTATTATTATTATTATTATTATTATTATTATTATTATTATTATTATTATTATTATTATTATTATTATTATTATTATTATTATTACTACTACTACTACTACTAATATTATCGCATTATTATTATAATCATTAAATTTTTAAAGTTAAATATTAATTATTATTATATTAATTATAATTATTATTAAATATTATTTAATTATTATTATTAAAAATTAATAATTAGTATTATCTTTAAATATTAGTCATTATCTTAATATTAATTGCTATTATAAAAATCAATTATTGTTATTATAATTAATATTATTAGTTACAAATATTATTATTACTGTTAGTATAATTACTATTATTATTACTATTATTATTATTATTATTAAATATTAATTATTATTTTTATTATTATTATTATTATTATTATTATTATTAATTTATTATTATTATTATTAAATAGTAATAATTATTTTTTTATTTTTTTATTTTTTTATTAAATATCAATAATTAATTATTGTTATTATTATTATTATTAAGTATTAATTATTATTATAATTAAATATTATTTATTTATTATTATTAAATATTATTTATTTATTATTATTATTATTATAAAATATTAATTATTATTATAATAATTTAATATTAAGTATTAATTTTAAGTAGAGCATGGCAGAGCAGAGCAGAGCAGATTGAAGCAGAGCAGAGCAGATTTCAGCAAAGCAGAGCAGAGCAAAGCAGATTTCAGCAGAGCAGAGCAGAGCAAAGCAACTCTAAAGAACGGGGCCTTAATAGTTTATACAAACCACTTGAGCGGTTGAGCCAACTCTTGTTGGTTACTACTTTAAATTGTCATGTGTTAGAATTTCTTTCTTGCCTCCTAGCCCTTTTTCAAATTACGGAAATATATATAAACATTTATACAAGTAAAATTATAAAAGAGATATGATCGGTTTCAAAAAAAAAAAAAAAGATATGATAAAGAGAACAACAAAAAATAAATATTACTCCATATAAGCTAAATTTGATCTTAAATCTTGTTACCACCACCATCTAAGACCTAATCTGTCAATTATATACTTTGTATTTGATATTGTAATTTTGCATAAATTCTACTTTTTTCTTTTCTTTTCTTTCTTTCTTTTCTTTTTTTATTTATTATTTATTTTTTTATTTTTTAGTGATGAACCTATAAAAATCTACCTATAAAAATCTCTAGTCTAAATATTTAATTGTATTTTACGTTTTGTCTAAAAAAAGGTCACTAACTTTGAAAAAAAAAATTAAAAAAAAAATATAACTACAAATATGAGTGGCAATTCAACGTCCTCTTTTTAATAATATAATGGGGACCTAGCTATTGGACAACGATAATTATCGTAGTATTATACCGCAATTTTATAACCTAAAATGGGGTTGAAACGAACCAGTCGAATCTAAGACATTATTAAGACTTGCGTGGACCTGGTCCACAATAATATTATTGTGGATCCGAGGTCTATACACATGCAACTGACATTATATTGAACATATTGACCATTATTTTTAACATAGCAACCTTATTTATAACATAGTAATTTTTATTAAAACTACTACAACGTTTAATAATATTGTGAACTTGAAATACGACGCTATTACCCTAATTTTAACATAGTGACCTTTATTATTCATATTGATCAATATGTAAAATATTTCATTACAAAAATAACCACTTAGGCCTATACATTACCAAAATGATTTTTATTTCAACATAATGAACTTTTTTTTAATTATAGTGACCCTTTTTTTTTATTAATAAAACAACCATACTTTCTCTAATGTTAGTGGTCCACAATAAATTAGTGTGAGTATAATTATCAGAGGCCTCGTAAATTTAGGGGAACTGGTTTCTTGTGATCTCTAGTAGGTCTGTCCCATAATCGAGTGTGGGAAAGGTGGAACCGGATAATAACTCACATTTTCACACGATTTGTGACTCAATATGATTTTTTTGTAAAATGAGGGTTCGGCTTAAAGAGAGAGTACGAGTCTGAGCAATTAACTACGATAATTATACTTGCAAAAAAAATATGAAATGAATATAGTATAATTAACTTACACTACAAGAAAATAACCTTTTCGTAGCGATTATTTTAACTTTTAGTATCGATTGTAATTGCAACAAAAAGTTTTCCCAACGAATGGTCATTCGATAAAATATCTTTACAAGATTCGAACATGCAACCTCAAACTCTTATATTAAATGTTTCACCAATAAGCTATGACATATTTTATGTATTTTTTGTCAAACTATATTTATATATCTAGTGTTGAAAAGGTTTTTCGTATCGATTTTTAGGATTTAGTGGCGATTGTAAATGATACGATTTCTCAAAATTATATAAATGCGTAAAAATAGTGTGGATATGTATTATTATGTTTTCCGTATCGATTTTATATGGGAAAACCATGACGATTGTAAAAATGATACGACATCCTTAATTATTTCACAAACATACTTGCATATTGTAGCAAATGTACAATCGTTACGAAAAGAGATTTTTCTTGTAGTGTTATTATCATACTTCTCCTGTACACATTTAAGTAACCTCATCAAACTTAGACCATTAAGCATTTACTTTTAGCAATGAATTAGATAATAGTCTAGTAAGAGTCTAGCAAACGAGATTTTGTAGAAATTCAACAAAGTATTACACAAAATTCTTTAACGAATAAGGTCAATAAGTTTGAATCAAATTATAGATATGGATAAAACAGTAATGAAAGACAATATTAAAATCAAATATCCGTGCTTTCCACTCAATTAACATCAATTTTTCTTCAAAGGAAAATTCTCTTCTATCATTATCCTAGTATAGGTTGCATTGTTTTCCATTGTATCTACTTTCCAAAACAGTCAATTTATTTTCCACTTGTAAATTTCATACATTCAAACTTTTTTATTCCAATTTCCAAATGAACTTTTTTACTCTCATTTTCACCAACTTGCAATTCAATGTGACTAAAGTGTGAGTACTCAATAGTTTGAATTGGCTCTACTATATATACCATGTCATGGTTGCAACTTTATACGTACTTTTTCATACAAGGGGTTTTCATTTTAAATTTGGTCAAGTTTTGTGAGCTTTAATGTCACTATTTTAAGGATTACTTTTTCTTTATTTTATTACAATTTTTTATACACTAGAAAATGTTGCACTTTGTATTCTACGAAATAATTTTATTATGACGACAGAGAATTTGTGTGTATATTGAAAGATATTATTTATGTAATTTTGAACTTATTAGAGTTTTCGTAAATAGACTCTTATGTACACCTATAGTAATTAATATACTGAGAAAATCTTAAACACAAATAAGATATTGGATCACTAGGGTTTCAAATGTGAACTTTAAGATAGAATATGATTAACAAGAACAAATAAAATCACAAGTTAGGGAGCAAAGAAAACACCATGAAACAATGATGATGCATGACTAGGGCTTTGAATCTATTTGTTGTGGACCTTAATAATGTTGGGGAATAGAAAGTAGAGATCTTGAGATACAAACAATAATATAATAATGGCAATATGAGAACCAAACATAACAATATCATAAACAATCAACAAAGCAATTATGAATTACAATAACACCAATGAAAATAAAGCTTAATGGTTGTATGAGCATCCTTCAATCTCCACACACAGTATAGTAGTGACTTGTGATCGAGGCAGTGTGAGGGTGTGGCTAGGTTTAGACGTCAATATATCAACTTTATTTCTATTTTAAATTCGTTATGTCGGTCTTAATTTTCAAAACAATTTAAGGTGGATGACAAATAATACGTAAAAAAAAGAAAAGCAACTTACTCGTAATTAAAATACTTACATCTCATCTAATCATCAATTCATTTGTAACAAGGGTCGTGAGTAATTGATTGTTCTTCCTTATAAATATTTTGTTCTGACCAAACAATAATAATGATGTTTAATTTATAATCAAATTGTTAAGAGTGGAGGACATTAGATTTTCTCTAACATAAAGATCAACCCAAATTGAATTATTAAAACATAAATCTACAATTATTCAAGCTAAGTTAGGTTATTGTCACAATTCACTACTACATTTTCAGGTAATAACAGTGTATAGCATTATCTTTGAAACACAATGAAATATTTTCAGGTAATATTTTAATGAAAAAAGATTAGTAAAAGTGTAAGATTGTACTATACTTTCTACAAAAAATTGGTAGAATTGTTTATTATTAGTCTATCTTTTTCGGTCCAGCTAGTTATAATTAATTAATAGATTATATAATTTTGCAGGTACTATGTATTTCGTATTTGTTCACTTAACTAATGATAAATTTGCAAAGCATCCATCAATTCGGGAGCATAATGTGTATAACAATCCAAAATCCAACTTGTTATTTGCTTTTTTATTATAATAAAGAATTGTCTTGGATATTTCCAATTTCTTCTTCTTTCTCATACCTAGCTAAGAGCCGTACCCATTTTCTCATCCTTCAAGATCAGCCCGAATTCGAATTTTTCGGATCCAAGTCTGAACTCTCAAATGTTTTATATTGTGAAGGCCCAGAGCATGCATAGTGGCGGAGCCAGAATTTCTAAGTGAGGGTGGTCAAGATTATACCTACGTATCACATTTACTTTAAAAAAAAAAAACAAATTTTTTTAGGTACAAGATTCGATTTCTTGACAACTTGCATACTATCACATGGAAAAAAACCAACTCCTCTACACCAAAATTAATGACAATTAAGAGCAAATTTAATTAATATCTTGAGCTAAGGGGGAGGCCAAGGTCCCCGCCAGCCCCCCTTGACTCCGCCCCTGCATGCATGTCCATTTCTATCCCTAATACAGTAATACTTGATCGGTAATTACACTTGTACAAATAACCAAAGCCGGGGTAAAAAAGTCATTTACGTATTACTACATCACATTAGGATTTCTCATCGTGAGAATGACTTTCTAATATCCATTTCTTCTTACCTTAAAAAAAATAAATACAAATAAAAAATCGAAGTACTTTTTTTTTCCCCCTAAAGTACTCCGTAATTAACAGTCTTTGGCAAAGTACATATTACGGAGTACACGCTGTACACTAAAAACAGCTGGGTGTCCGTGTCAAATCCCTGTTGAATTATTTTTGGAATTAGCTGTAATCCCGGGACCTACTATTTTTGTCACTCTAAACCAGTACATCTAATTTGACTTTTTATTTCTATTTTGTTGTAACAAAATTATTGACTTCCTTTTCATCTTACGGGCTAGTTATTTGAATATTACGCCATTAATAACGACCTTGCTTTAAATGTGTTATATTTATAGCTTCATTTTCTTTCCAATTGTAGTCTACTAATTTTATAATAATCTTTAATTTATGTGTTGTATGTAATTACAAGCATTTTTGCCACAGCTGTCTAACAAGTTGTTAGTTAGACGATAAGGATCTAATTAATCATGTATTGGTAATCATATATGGAGTTCTTTAATTTGATGATTACCAATTCTGCTACATATAGTTGGTGTTAATCCTTTGACAATTCTCCTTAATTTATGTGATCGGCATGCAAATTGTGTTAGACTAACAACTACATACTTCCTCCTATCTGTATTTTTATTGCCACATTTGAGTTCCTCTTTCACCATTTATTACGAATTTATGATATTTATGTACACAAAAACAAATATCTGTACTTTCAAACAGTGGTGGGTTTAGAATGGATCATATTGTAAAGATAAATTTTTGAAAATTTATTACTATTGTATTATTAGCGCTCTTTTTTATTTTTTTATTTTTTTTTTTTTTTTTTTTTTTTGTATCTTATACTACAGCTCATCATTTCAGCCCAGTTCTGTAAATATGAACCGATCCTAACTCTTAGCTTAGCTTAATATTGACTTTTCCAAATACTGCAATAAAGAAGGATTACATATTAGGATTAGAAAGAGTATACGAGAATAATTTCAATAGGAAAACTAGTAAAATTTTGTTTAATAATCAATCAATAAAATAATTGAGGTTATTTATTTATTATGATGAACTAAGGTTGGATACTCCGTATTATGGTATAAGATGCTTGTTTTATGTTCAATGTCTATTTTTCGCGTCTAAATCTATTTATAGGTACAGCATACAAGCAACCATTCATATGCCGGCTTGATGATTAAATTAATAATTATAATTATAAAAATATACTTCTAATGTTTAATTAACTATTTTCTTTATCTCTAGCCGCTTTCTTTGCTGTACTTAACTTAATTAATTTGTTTGATATCAGTTTTCCCTGTCAAATTACGACAAGTAATATAATAGTACTGAGTAATAATTACGGAGTATAATACTCTGTACTATTAATTACTCGTATTTCAACAAACAAAAGTAACTACATATCTTTTGTCAAAAAGTAACTACATATCTAAAAGCTTGATTGGAGTATTGTTTTATATTTTAATTTTAGAAGTTGCTAATTAATCTTATCTTGTCCTAAGATATATATAAATCAATACATATTCTAAGAAGATTTAACATGTTAATATAGATTAGATACGATCGATAACCTAATATTTGTAAAGTAAAAAAATAAGGTATTTAATTTCCTTGATGACCTCGTTACCAAATTTCATAGTAGTAAAGTTTATCAACTTTAGAGGAAATGCATATACATTATGCCCAATAACTTTAGGAGATAATCTTGTTTAAATGGTATTAGTCAACAAAGTAATATTACGCTACGAGTAAATATTTTTTTGGGAAACTCTCTTTGGTGAACTCCAACTTTTTCATTTTCTAAGTGGTAAATGTTCTTAAATTTTATTATCAATGGTAAACTTAAATTATTGATTACCATTGATAAGTGTTATTTTAATAAAAATTCTTAACTATGGTTAGTTTTTTATTTTTTTAATAATTAAATTATTTTCAAAATATTTTTCAGAAAAAAAAAACCTAAACCCCTCCCCCACCCAACCTAGCCACCGGTAACCCTTCCTTGCCGGTGTCCATGCCTCTGCCGGAGATGCCCGACCTCCCCCATCGACGTCGACGCCCAGCCACCCCCGCCCTACCTTCTCTCTTTCCCCCATCCCGATATCTCCCAGATCCCGGCGCCCCAACCACCGACCCCCTACCCGATTTCAGCCACCATCTTCATTCCCTTCCCCGATTCCGACCACCAACTCCTTCCCCCCTACCCGATTTTTGCTCTAAATGGAGGATTTATGCTCGAATTTGCTCAATTTTTATGGGTTGGTGTGGGTTCGAATTTCTTAGGGTTTTTTTTTGGTGTTTTGCTCGAAATTGGGGGATTGTAGCTCTGAATTTTTTCCGATTATGCATGGGTGTTGATTTGATTGCTATTTTGTTGTTGAGTTTGATGGGACTTTAGGATCGAATTTGCTCGGATAATCGGCGATTTGGTTGTTGAATTTGTGGGGGTTTGTTGGTCGAAATTCTGAGGGTTTTGGGTCGAATTTCTGGGTGATTTTTGGTCGAATTTCTGCCGGCGGTGGTGGGGGAAATGGGAAAGAGAGAACGTGCGGGGCGAGCGGCGGTGGGGGAAAAGGGAAAGAGAGGAGGTGCGAGAGGTGAGGGAGGCCGGACATCGCTGGTCGAAGGTGGGGAGGCCAGGCGTTCCGGCTGGGGGTTGGCCGCCGGTAGTGGTGCTGGTGGCTAGGTGAAGGGTTTGTTTGTTTGTTTTTTTATTTATTTATTTATTTATTTTTATAAAAAATATTTTTAAAGTATGTAAAAAAAAAACCTAACTAACTATGGTTAAATATGTAGTTAAATTTAATCATTAATGTTATATTTGATTAAGTATAAAAATTTAGGTTTACCATTGATAATAAAAATTAAAATTGTTTGCATTTTGCACGTCATATCCATGGTATACCTAATTTGATTAAGTATAAAAATTTAGGTTTACCAAAGAAAATTTCCCTATTTTTTTTGTACAAGTAAGTTTGCACTTTGCAATTCTCAAGAAAATAAAGTTGCACTTTAAACTCTTGTCTCCCAAAACTCAAAATAAAAAGTTTGCATTTTGCACGTCATATCCATGGTATACCTAATTTGTCGACCATAAAACATTACAACCTACTATTATCATCTCATCTCGTCACCTCGATCATCTTCATTCTAATTGCATTGCTTTTTAGATTTGTAAAATTAAATGAATGTATGCTATAATACTTTTTATTAGCATGAAAAAATGATGCTTATATCATTGTATTCGGGATTTGTTTATTTGTACTCTATATTTTCAGTTCTATGTATCTTTTTTTTTATTATTATTATTTTTTTTTAATTTTTTACGTGTATGAGTATATCCCTAAGGATGTACATCAGTATATACATGGTTGCTTGTGTCGTCTCTTTAGTGAATTAATTATATGAGAGCACTTTTTTTTAGTTTTTAAAAACACTTTATACTCCCTTCAACAAAGAAATATATACTTTATATGATATTTTTTATTAGTATAAACAAGAATTTATGCAACATTGTAATTTTAGTTAAACTAAACACAGTGGCTTGTCAATACATTTTACCCTCTCCAACGTATTCCGTGATATAAATTCAATTAAGTAAAAAATGTATTTTATTACCTCCGTTAAATATTAGTTGCAAGTTTGGGGTAAATATTAGTTGCAAGTTTGGGGTAATATTTGTGAGATATAAAATATTTCAAAATTGTAACTAATATTTAACAGAAGTAGTATATGACTGTAATTTTAGTCTTAAAGAAAAATATAGTGAAAATTTAACAATTTAAAAATATATACAAGTACTAAAAAGGAGTATATATATCTGTCTATTGATAAGTGTTGTGCTCGTTTGCTCAATACAAGTTGAGCAAGGCTTGCTTTCTTTCTATAGCACAAACTTTGTAGATAGTAGAACAAAGTCACTTGGAAATATTCATTGAATGAGTGACCCCTTTTCTTTTTCACCTTTTTTTTTTTTTTGAAACATTTTCTTTTTCACCTTTTTACTTGACATCTTTTTTTGGTTTGAGTCAATAACTTATTAATTTGTTTCAACTTTAACCTCACTTTTTTCACTCAAATGACCCAACTAAATCCCTCTTTATATTGTTATTTAATGGTTTAATTTTGTTTTATTACGTCCTTTATTTGGTCTTATATGTCAAGTAGGACGATAAAAAGTAACAAAAAATTAACAAAAAATTGTTTTTTACTATGTATTTAGGGCCTGTACTCTTTTCAGATTATTTTCTGTTTAATTCAGTTTCGATAAGTTCAGTTCAATTCTTAATTTTCTTCTTTCATAAAATATTCAATTAAGCTCTGTTAAGTCAATCAGAACAGACCCTTAGTATTGATGAGATATAAACTTGTCGAATATAAGGCTATATTCTTCAATTTTCATTTATTTATAACCATTAAAATGACCAACATACCACTTATTTTCACGCATAAAAAACCACTATACCCTCATTTTCTAATAAACCGTTATTCTAAAGTTTCCCATTAACAAGGAGGTTAGTATCCCAATAGTAATCACTAATTTTACACCAATCAATTATCAATGGAGTATATAATAATTTATTTATACAATTAACAATTTTGCTGACCTAACAAAAAATCCCAGATTATAACCTTTGCAAATATATTGTCACCATTTTCTTTACCTGATTTGCCACTTCAAAATCAGATAAATAATTAAGTTAAACACATATTTTCAAAATTAATAAATAAATACACGTCAGGGTCATATAAAACAAAATAAAACTATATTATATACATAAAAAAAATAGTACCTTTGACGTAACTTCGTCGAAAAAATAAAATCTCCCACAAATTGTAGGCTATATATATTACTCACTCCTCTCAATCTAAGGCACATGCTCTACCAACAAAACCAAGAATACAGCTTGGCTTTGTTTACTACTCTTTACATATTCTCAATTTTATTCATTTTCCCAAAAGAAAAAGATAAAATATACTATCTTATTTTTACAAAAACATTAAGGCTAAGATCGCGGCATAAATTTTGGTTCAAGTACAAAATCATCACTTAGATTTGAACAACGTTTCAGATTTTCCAGATTTCAGGTAAGAATTATTTTGAATCACATCTAATGTTTATGCAATAACATGTTTTTTCAGTACTTACGCAACATGCAGGTGTACCATATTTGATGTGTGGTCGTATGACTTTCAATTAATGAATTTATTCCCGTATAATGTTTTTACCTTTTTTTCGCGGCTTAGTTATTGTACATTGGTGCATTCTAATGTAAGGTCGAGATTTAGCCGTGCTTCTTTACCTTTACTTATTTAGATACCATATTAGCAGACAATATGAACGGATTATGAGTATTAATGTTTATCAAATGATAATCCCAACCAAAAAAAAAAAAAAAAAAAAAAAAAAAAAAAAGCAAAGCAGCCAAGTCAAAATCAACTGCTACAAATTTATTTAAAGTAAACAGTAGGTGTAATTGTGTAAACTTTTCTAGATGCATCCATCTTAATTAATATTTATAAGTAGCTAATCAAATTAAGCAACTGGGTTTTAAGCAAGTGATTCATATTTTGTTTACCAGTTTTTGGTAGAGTTTTAATTATTATTAGGTACAGGTATAAATGTACTTTTCAATACTAGTTCATATTACATTTTTTGATTAGTTTGTTTAATTATTTTTGTATGGAATATTCTAGTGAGTATTGTTGATTGATTAAAAGAAATCCTTAATTTGCAGTCAGAATTGGTGATGGAGAAGGCCGGCGAGCACCCGGGATCGAACCCGAAACCAGAAGAAATTGAGATTCCAACTTTGTTTACTGTTATATCATCTAAGGAAATTCAAGGATTTGATACTATTGAAGGCATTGATAAGATTACAACAGATCAACAAAATATTGTCAGAGTAAGTTTTAATATTAATCTTGTACTAATAATATATACAAGTATTTAAGATGTAATTGTATTAATTAATTTATTATATGTTCTGATAAAAAAACAGGAAAGTGAAGTAATAATTGGGCAAAATATGAATGAAGCAGAAAGAATTCATTCTGTTTCAATAAGTATGCCAGCAACACCAGTAGGAAGTCGTTCACAAACACCAAAGAAGGTTTATTTTAATGATCAACCTCAAGAAGTTTCATCCAAAGTTGTTCCACATGGTTCGCCTTCCACTGAACCAAATACTGAGGCCAAATTTTATTCGCAACCAATGCCAAGAGCGGCAACTTATGCGGAGGGTGCGAGGTCAAGTGCGAGTGCTTCTCAGTATTCCGGCCCCATGCCAAGGAATCCTCATGTCGAACGTCTTAAGGATGTGAGGTTTGATTCTTTTAAGACATGGTCAGGGAAACTCGAGAGGTCGTTATCGCAACTTAGAGGCAAACCGGTTGAGCCTCAGCAGGAACGTAAGCCTCGTGATCATGCAGACGGCGAGGCTATGCCTGTGGATCGGTATTTTGATGCCTTAGAAGGGCCCGAGTTGGATACTCTTCGGGTGAGTTTTTAGTTTTTTTTTTAATGGCTCTGATACCATGTTAGAAGATGTAACGAGGTTATAAGTTTAACTTTTTTTTTTTTTTTTTTTTTTTTTTTTTTTTTTGCAGCCATCAGAGGAGTTGATGCTCCCGGATGACAAGACGTGGCCATTTCTTCTTAGATTTCCTATTGCATCATTTGGTATATGTCTTGGTGTGAGTAGCCAAGCCATATTGTGGAAAACCATTGCGAATTCGTCTTCCACAAGTTTCCTCAAAGTTAGCCCTTTGGTAAACTTGATACTCTGGACAATCTCCATTGCATTGGTAGTAATAGTTGCCATTATCTATGGATTGAAGTTGATCTTCTACTTCGAGGCTGTTCGTCGTGAGTATTACCATCCAATCAGGGTGAATTTCTTCTTTGCTCCGTTCATATCGCTCCTTTTCCTAGCCCTTGGTTGCCCTGCATCGGTGACTAAAGACCTTCATCAATCACTATGGTATGTGCTAATGTTCCCATTTTTGTGCCTCGAGCTTAAGATCTACGGCCAGTGGATGTCCGGGGGGCAACGAAGGCTCTCCAAAGTGGCTAACCCTGTGAACCACTTATCTGTTGTTGGCAACTTTGTTGGTGCATTGTTGGGTGCATCTATGGGTCTTAAGGAAGGACCTATCTTCTTCTTCGCCGTTGGCATGGCTCACTACACCGTCTTGTTTGTGACTCTCTACCAACGTCTTCCTACTAATAAGACACTTCCTAAGGAGCTTCACCCTGTGTTTTTCCTCTTTGTTGCAGCACCTAGTGTTGCATCCATGGCTTGGGCTAAGATCCAAGGCTCTTTTGATTATGGATCGCGAATTGCTTACTTTATTGCCCTCTTCCTATACTTCTCATTGGTAAGTTTATCTATTAGTCCTGTCAACAAAATGTTAAGTTTAATTTAGGCTAATTTTGTTCTGTTTTTGGTGACTAGTAACTTAACATTTTAAGTCCTTTGTATGTTTGAACAGGCTGTTCGGATCAATTTCTTCCGAGGATTTACATTCTCATTGGCGTGGTGGGCTTACACATTTCCTATGACCGGAGCAGCTATTGCTACCTTAAAGTACTCTAATGAAGTAACAAATTGGGTAACACGGACCTTGGCCTTGATCCTAACCGCGATATCTACACTTGTAGTCACATCCTTACTTGTGTCTACTCTCCTCCACGCCTTTGTGTTCCGGAACCTGTTCCCTAATGACATTGCTATTGCCATCAGTGACAGGCCAGTTAAGGCATCGCGTAAGAGGTGGTTTCCACACTTGAGACATGGTAGCTCAGACACTAAAGACATTGAACAGTACCTAAAGTTTGTCAATGCTGAAGGGAATAATGACTTGGAAGCTTCTGTTGAACCTCCTAAAAGCAATGAAAAGGAAAATGTTGAAGTCTAGAAATAGTCTTGCAATATGTTTCGGTCAGTCAAATGATGAAGAGCAAGGGACTAAACACGTTGTTAAATCGGATTAAGCTTCATCACTCAGCAACAGAGCCAATGAATTCTCTTAACACTGCCAAGTATTGAGACAGAGGCTTAATAATATGTGCTACTAATATATGAGTTGATCTTGTTAATTAAGTATATAAATAATTTTCGGTTTGTACATTGTGTACAAAGAGTTAGAGGATTATGAAGAGAGGTGAGGATAAGAGAAGGATCTTGAAGCTATTTTATTACTTAGAAGGAAGGTGTCTTTCCTCCAGGTTGTAGTGAAAAACTTTACATAATAGTATGAACAAGATCTTCAAACAAATGTAGAGCCTTTTTTTTTTTTTTTTTTTTTTTTTGACAAAACAAATGTAGAGCCTAGCTTTAAGTCTTGTGTCAAATTTGTTCATGTTACTACTTTTGCGAAATTGCAAACCAATTCTGATCCTTTTATACCCATTAATATTTGTGTTTTGCAATCGCATCATGATGTAACATTTGATTTGTGCTACACACACATAGTACACTGATGTGTGGGTGCGTGGAATCATGCGCACGACTTGCTTGTTCGAGTGTTCAAGAACATATGCATATATCTAAGGGAAGGTACCATTACTTGTACTTTGTAATTGATTGGGTTGGTGCGCTTGGTCTGTAAATTCTACTACATACACCCAAGTTTATCAAAGAGAAGTTGCTAATGTACCACCATATCAGTTCATACTTAATTACTTATAGTTAGAGGTGGACAGCTCAGTGAGTTGGGCTTGAGTGCTTGATTATTGGGCTAGCCTAAGCAAAATACTGTAGTCCACTAGGCTAGTGACTGTGGGCCAAACCACCAGTCCAAAAGTTTATTTTTTTAAAAAATTAAATTTTTATTTTTAAGAACAATAAAAGTGCATCACTCGAGCTGAGCCCAATATTTTCATAGTGTAATTGATCACATTTTGGCCCGTGCATCAGCGCACAAGTCACCTCTTACACCATGGTGCGTGTCTCAATCGGGCATATGTGTATCTAGGTGCATAATAAAAAATGTGCGCTAGCACAACTGTAGATTGACAAAACAATATGCATGTTGTTGTATTATTGTATGATATAACTTGTGTCATAGTAATATTATCATCATTATCAAGATTAGAAGTATTGAATTGGTTAATAGTTGGCAGATGAGGGGAAAATATTTTCCTTGTATAACACATGATTTGATCATTTGAACCTTATCAAAAATGTATAATAATAAAAAAAATGTACTATATCCTATGATTACGTGTACCTAAGCATACATTAACAATCTAATTACGTCTTGCTAGTCAATTTTAATTATCCTTATTATCTGTACCTAATCATTATACGTAAGCATGTTGCTTTATAAATTGGGGTAGAAGCCATGAATCCACTTTGAGTTGGGACTGTCCAATCCAAAAAAATCATCTTGTACATTTTTCAACGTTTTATTTTTTCTTTTTCTTTTTGTTAAAAATAAATACAAATTTCAGAAATAATATGGGTTTTGAATAGGCCCTTTTGGACCAACCCAACACATTTACTAAATATTATAGCACAACTGCACAAGGCTCAAGCCCAAGAGTATGAGCTATGTCTTTTGGACCAACCCAACACATTTACGTTTTATTTATTTTTGACGAAAAATATCCTTAGATATTATATTGATGAATCAACATGGACAATTTTACACAAGTTAGTGAGAAAATTTGTTGATATGTGACTTAGTATGGACTAGCATCACGAATTTCACGACACAAAAATATGATAAATCGATAAATTAAGCTACAATCTATTAAGTGTACATATGATGGCACAAATAAAATATCAGCACCGTCAATGTAACTAATTGAAAGTATATTGTTGAATGTACAAAATAACTTTGACACGTTTCAACATATACGCGACAACACATTGTGTTGTATTATGGGTCACATGTCTCTTATACAACAAGAATGATGAAATGTTCTAACGATTGGTGCTACTATTAGACTTTCACACGCTAATATACATCAATTCTTTTTTTTTTTTGATGCAGTAATAGACATCAATCTTCCTACCCAGTAACTTCTTTGTTGTTCATTTTACGAAAGTATCACGTTGATATATATCACTTGAAGAATTGTCTTAATCAAAAAGCTTTATATGATAACAAACTTACACTTAATGAACCATCATTTCTCCTTTTCTTATTGAATATGACATAAGATTAAGATTTATTACTTTGATGTGTGAAACAAATTAATACATCTTCTATTCCTCATAATATGTCTACTCAATCCAATCAATTATGATTCTGCTTTAGATTCTACTTTAAATCTCAATTCTTATTCGTCAATTTTAAATTTCAATACAACATTATTTATTAATTTTATATAAATACAATAATCAGAGATTTAAAATTTTGGGTAATGTTATACATGCCCTTAGGGCTATGTTTAAGCTAGACATTATTATACTTCCTAAAATGAAAATAATTTGTAAATTCATCATAAATTTACGTGTAAATCAATTTAATAAATGCTTCATTTTATCAAATATTATGAGTAGTACTTTTTACATATCATTTTCCTAAAATTTTATATACTAGTACTCTTTTTTTTTTCTTTTTTTTTTTTTTTTGGAATGACATGGTTTGGATTTCAAAGGTATAATTATTAGCTAATGATTTTCTACATAACTAGTGATTTGACAACTTTTTCAACGTGCGAGTAATTAGAAATGGGATTTGCATGTTGCATTGCACCATCCGCACCAAGTGGTTTACGACTCATGTCTGTAACGTGAAGTACAACCCATCTTTAGGTTACTGCATGCTACAGCCCAATGTGGTAGGTTTATACTTTATTGCATGCTTTTTTAGCCATATAATTGTACTCAATAGTATTTTATATTGACCTCTTTCTTTAATTTTTTGCCATGGGAATACACAATTTTGGAAATTAGCTTAGTTTCAATACTTAATTGTAGAAAACTACAAAATGAATCAAACAAACAATGCAATGTATTCACAATCAATTGATGAATCACATTGGAAAAACTACGTGGCTGTATAGTTAGTTGAATCTCAATAGAAAACGCAATTGATATTATGAAAGCGCTTGCTATATTTATTGATACAGTATTAAGTACTGAAAAGATGATATCAACATTTCGAAACAAATTTGGTCGACATATATGCACCAAAAAACTTTACGTGCATATCTCTCCAACCGTCCACCTAAATCCATGCTATTTCAAGAATTGTCCCTTCAATTACTTTTGCATAGCATCAAATTTCATATCTTCCTTTACTAGATCTCATGTAGAATATGAATTGAAATAAGGTTCTTATTAAATCTTAATTTGACATGTGACATAATCTAGCTAGCTAGGTATCGTCATAATCAACACCGATATATTAGACCATACAACTGTACAAGTACAATAAAATGAGTGAAAACAAATGAAAATACGGTTTCTCTTTTGGAATTTGGCTTGAAATGATTTGTCAACTTTTATTTATATATTTATTTACTTGTATTTAATTTTTTGGAAGTGTGACTTTTATGGGCTTTATGTTGAACTGTACCAAATGTTTACGGCTCATATAAGGTTGAAATGCCAAATCAGTTTACTGGTCCAGCCCAATGACGAATTTGGTTAATTTGTTTTATTTGAGCTGAATTTTGTTGTAAAATTTTAGTGATTATATTGTCTTTTCATGAATGAATTTCGTAGCTTGGACGTAATTAACGTTTGGATTTGATATCTTGGCATGCAGTGAGGCACTCTTAATTTGAAAAATTAATGTCAAGATTAATCAAATAACAGCGAAAATTAACGTATTAGTTGTTTTTATCTCACCAGTCACCACAATAATGCGAAGAATTTAAGGGATTATAAACAAAAATTGCATTGGTCGATATAATATATTATAATGTCATGAAGTGTCATGGTAATTTTTTAAAGGCTATAATCATGTTATCAAATCACGATAAATAAGTTTTGATTATTAAAGTATATATTACTTCATTAATAACCTTTGTTCAGCTGATCAAAGACCATTTTTTTCGATTGAACAAACGAATGACTTAATACATTGTTGATGGCTATATAACTTGTTGATTGATCACATATGTGGTGACTTATATTTATCGAGGGGTGAATTGTGGTGTTTTTATATTCTTAAGTGCCGTGGTGACCTGTAACATACATTAACATGCTTAAATAACTAGCCTCCTTGATGCCATGAATTAAATTGGATGTGACTAGCCGTATTCAAGATCAAGTCAAGACCAACATATTCAATAATTCAAATTTAAAAACACTAATAGGTTAATAAGCTAGTGTTCTCAGCACCTGAATTTTACTTATTTTGTTAGTTTTGAATTTATCTTATATAAACTTATTGACAATTATCTTGTCAAACTTGAACCCATCGATCAACCCTAATTTTATTTAATTTGAACTTTTTAACATTTATTATATATATTAAGTTAGCTTATTATTTGAACCAATTAACTTTTATTGAATGTATTAGCTATCGAGGTGTAGACAACAGAGCCTTAATGAGAAAAATAACACTAACTAGCTAGCTAAATATCATAATCAAGTCCTATGTGGCCCTATTAAACTACTTTTTTTCTAAATAACCATAATATTTATGGTAATTGAATTTTGATTGCATGGAAATTCCCCCTTTAGCTGAGGCATATGCCTTTAACAGATAGATACTGAGGGCCTGTTCACATTTACTTAATTTCAGTTCATTTCAATTCAGCTCCAATCAGTTCAGTTCAGTTTAGTTCAGTTCAGCTCCAATCAGTTCAGTTCAGTTCAGCTCTTAATTTCCCTCTCTCATAAAATATTCATTTCAGCTTAGTTCAGTTCAGTTCAGTTCAGTTCAGCTCCAATCAGTTCAGTTCAATTCACTTCATCTCAGTTCAGTAAATGTGAACAAGCCCTGAATATAACAATCTTTTTTGTGAGTGTCATATTCAACACTTCAGCAGCCTTTTGTTTTCGAAGAGAACCTTTAAAGTTATGCAAATTAAATTATAATATATGCTTTAACTATATTACGAGTTATATATACGTATAGTATATGATTGTCTTTAACTTTATAAGAAGAGCGACTCACTAGATTCGTAAAAAGATTACAAACAAAGATTAGTCAAATCAGATAGAAGCTAGACGAAGAGAAAAAACCAACATATTATATACAACAAGTATGTTGATATATCATTGGCAAATCATGCTGCTTTTATTTAATTATTACGTACGTGTTTCATTTTGGTCCTTTGCCAACTTCTCGAGTATTCTGTGTTCCAAGTATAATAATGAACGATCATGAATGTAGATAGATGTAAGGTGTTAACAAGTTTCTGTTCAGTTGATCAAATACTTGAGATAGAATCATAGAAACCTAGCTAGCTGGTTTGTATGATTTTGTAGCAAATAGAACACATTATTATTGTCGATATCTGAACAAACTCTGACCAGTCTCCTTAACAACTTGAGAGAAATTAAACATACATCTATTGAGAAGCAAACAGAACAACAAACTGAATTATAAATGTTAGCTATCTTATAAGTGATAGTATGAATGCCACACTCGCTCTGGAAATATTCGTCTTTAATTTACTTTGTACTATACTAACACATCCTTTCTTTTGACTCTTGCTTTAGGGATTCTTCTTGTGAGGGGGTTTTGATAGAGTATAAAACATTTTTTGGGTCTCAACCATCAGTTTAACCTTTTGGTTAGCTTTTGGTTGAGGCCTAGAAATATGTTTTATGCTCTATCAGTTTCTAATTGTTTCTATTTTTTTGAAAGACTCTTAGAGCATCTCCATCAATGAGCATTTTTTTGCTCATGAGCAAAAACGGTGAGCAAAAATGGTAGAAGATGTTCCCCATCAATGAGCATATTGAAAAATGCTCATGAGCAAAATGAAAATTGCTCATAGGATGAGCATTTTTTAAGATGAATAGTAATCATGTGGGGTCCACAATGCAAGTAAAAAAAGAATTAAAAATAATATAGTAGAGAGAAATATAATAGGATATTAGTAAAAGTAAGAGAGAAGATGTACTAGAGAGAGAATGAGGAAGAATTTTTTTTTGATCATTGGTGGGATAAAAATATGATTACAAAAATGCTCATGGGTTAAAAGAGAGAGAAAGTGGGTAGAGAGAGAATGAGGAAACCAATTTTTGCTCATTGTTGGGAATGCTCTTAGGGTAATAACATTTATTCACGACTAAACTACGTACACACGTTATTGGTTGCCCTGGCCTCTATTCCTTTTGCCACGTAGACGCGCACGCATTTTTTGTTTAGTCTAAAATACCTATAATAAACTTTAATTTCACCATAAAACCGCTTTTATTTATTAAATTAGGTTACTTATTTAACTTTAATTTCATCCTATTTAAATTTGTTTTAAATATATGCAACTAGTACTTATGAAATTAAGACTTTGATTGACTGGTTGATATTCGCAATTGATATTAAATATATCAATTAGGTCTACTCGTCTACAATTTACATATGCAGTGTAAAATTTGACTAAATATTCTACAAAATATCCAACATTTTTTTTTGACGGAAATATCCAATATTAAATATAGTAGCATCGAATTCTAAACAATTTATTAAGTTGGCAATAAAAAAAAAAAAAAAAAATAAAAGCCTTAGCTTTGATGTTAAATTTTCTCTCATTAAAAAATTCTTTGTGTTCCCTAAAATACTTCAATTACAAGAAGATGTTCACTTACTCCGTATTAAGATCATTCAATTCATTCCTTCGATCAATCTGTAAGTCAGTAATTCAGTATTGCATGCTAGGGTTCAAGATGATGTGTTTGTCCTTAGCTACCAATACATTACAATACTCTTACTAACAACATACTTCGTATACAGATGAATATAATTTACGTTTTTTAATCTTATAATGATATTTATTACCATATTATGTAAGACAAGTGACTGAACGGAGATAAATTAAATATTCTTGATCGTAACTTTAATTTGTTATTCAAAATCCCAGTTTTATTAAGGGTCTGTTCAAATTTATTGAGGTGAGCTGAACTGTAAAATGAATATTTTATGAGAGAAGGAAATTAGGAGCTGAACTGATTAGAGCTATATACTGAACCAAACTGAACTAATTAGAGTTGAACTGAACTAAACTGAAATTAAGCTGAAGTGAACAGACACTAATATGCAATATAAATCTTTTAGAATTTAGGCTTTTCGGAGAGAGTTATATTTAATACGAAATCTACTCATATACATCTATTGAGAATATATACACACTTGTACGATCAAATCAAGACAAACAAGAAAGATTGTCAATTTACTAGGACGCACTATAATTGCTAATTAATCAAATATTGCACGATAATATATCCATCTCGAGTAATTTGTCACTTAATTAAGAGATAAAGCTATTGAGTATTCATCTTCTAATAAAATATCGTACCAATTTAGAAAACCTAATTCTCCCTCAATGACCCTTGAGAATTTCTATCAATTTGTCAAGGACATTGATGATATTAGGGACCATTAGTTGTTGGTATAATTGGAGCTTCATTTGAAGAACTCCACATATTCAAGCAATAGGAACAATTTTATTTATTCATCTTGGACATATATGTATGATAAACACACTATTTTTGTAAACAATAGTGACTAGCAAATTAATGTTAGCAACAAATCTAGCAAAAGTACAAGTACGACTAAATATTATAACTATTATAAGGTTTTGGTCCCCCGTAAACCTAGCCTTATTACGATGGATTAGGGCTCCAAGTGGTGGAATATAAAGAACTTTGTTATCGGTCCCTAACTTTCATGATTTTCAACTAGAAGAAATCAATATACGTAAAGAAATTAGAGAAAATACTTTTTCCATTTCATATTAATCACATTTTATACGTAATTTAATTTATAATATTAATACATTATACAATGTTTTGATTAGTTTCAATAATTACATCATAACAATAAGATGATTCTTGTTAGTTTTAGATTAGCATATTATAATATACGCGTATAGCCATATAATAATACAGATCGGAGTACTATTTAGGAATAGAGAGAGTACGTATCATGATTCCAGAAGACAAACAAAAGAGACATTATCAAGGATTTTTGGAATATATGGTAGCAACGTTTGTCTATGTCTCCTTATCTCGCTAAAAGACATGTGACAATATCACTGTTCTTTCAAATTCAAGCTCAAGAAATACAACCTCTATCCCATTTGCCTATGTCGGGAAGAGAAGGCCCCTTAGCTTGTTTTAAATTTTTATTTTTATTTTCTAAGTTTGTGATGTTTATTTGTTACTCCACATTATATAATTATATATTAAATTAATTTATTGGAAAAAGATGAAGAAAATTGTTTTTTTCCTGATTTTAGTGAGGGACCATTGTATTTAATTTGTGATATAAAATATGAAACTTCGTAAGATTTTCCCACGCAATAATATCAATAACTAGAATATTGAAGTAAATTAAGTAATGAGAATAGTAAACTAAGTTGGAAAAGTAAAACTATACGAGTAACTAATATTTTTATATCATGACTTCATTTATTGTAAGATTCACTATGAGATCAATGCAATAATGGATAGGATTCAACTTAGATCAATGAATTTGAAGAGGGAAAATGTTTTTATGTTAAAAGAAATATGAGTAATAAAAAGGGTTATAATAACACGTACACATAATATTATATATTACAGTAAAAATTTGAATGAATTGAACATAATACGTTATGTGAAACGCGATTCTTTACAAAGAATTTGCTCGTTCAAATTTGTCTATGGTTGGTTGGTTCATCATATAGTTAAAAATGTTCTATATAAAAAAGCAAATTCATAAATTTTTTTTTTTTTGTCTTCTCTTCCTAATTATTTGACTAATTGTATGCTTCCATTCCTTTTACCTTTGGTTTCTCATACTCTCAAGTTTCAAAGCAAACAAAACGATTCAATCTTATTCTTAACCGAAAACTCATGTACATTAATCCAAGTTTAAAATATACATTAAAACAAGAAATAAACTTGTCAAGTTCAACTGCAATTTGTTTGAAAAAATAATATAATTGTGCTTCCATTAAAGATTTTAACTTAGTATTTAAACTAATAAAATGTATTTATTTAAATGGGGGATAAATTACACAAGTTTCATTCAATTCCATGGTTCCATATTCCAATCCATCCTTCTTAAAAAAATATAAATAAATAAATAAAAATTCATTTTATTCAAAAATATCTTTTTCAAATTGAGCACAACTTTATAATTCAAATGAGAATTTAAACATGTATGTTGGGGTCAAGCATCGACCTCAATTCATACATAAATAATCGTAGTACATATCAATTTGATGATGATTTATATTGAAAGAAAAAGGGGGGCAACTCGATTATTTAATGCATACTCGTTTTAAAATATGAGTCTATATTAGAAACAAAAGGAGGAGAAAGGAGCATCCTGCCTTACATACTACGTATATGCTCCCCTCAAAAATAAAATTAAATTCGTAGATGTTTAATTTATGCATCACCTACTCTATTTTTCTAAAATCATGTCTTATACAAGTATAGTATTTCATACTCCTATAGTCCTATCAGTGCAATACACTAGTTACCAAATAAACAATAAATTAAATGATAAATATATACAAAGTATATTTTTTGTAACGCTGTATATTGTCTTGTATAACTACCATACACACTAGACCAAGGTTTGGAATTTTTAATGCTAGAATCTATTTGATTAACAATTTTAAAATTTTGTACGTAGAAAAATTATAAAAGACCGGTAGTTTTAATTTTTTTTTTTTTTTTTTTTTTTTTTTTTTTTTTTTTTTTTTTTTTGGGTGTTTAGAAAGCTATAAGAGTGGGGTGAAAATTAATATTAAGATCTTCTAGAACTGGGAGGAAGACTCTAATCACTTGAGTTATCCTTCACTTTTAGATTGATAGTTTAAATTAACATCAAAACAATTATAATACTCCATAATATGTTCTTTCTTATTCTATTCAAAAAACAAAACCTTTTGCATGCACCCGATTTACAATAATTTTATTATATATCGAACATTTTACGAAAAGTGACCCTTTTTTCTTATAAAAGTGACCTTTTTTTACAAAAGGGACCCATATTTTCACAAAAGTGACCCTTTTTTTTCACAAAAGTGACACTTTTTTTTTTACAAAAGTGACCTTTTTTTATTATTATTATTATAAAAGTGACCTATATTTTCACAAAAGTTACCCTTTTTTTACACAAAAGTGACCCTTTTTTTCTTCACAAAAGTGACCTTTTTTTTCCCACAAAAACAGAGTATCAAAATCAAAAAGTTATCCTTTTCTTCTACAATTAGCAAGTATTTTCCTCCATTTTCTCTCTCCTTTAATGGCGAAATCAATTATAGTCTGCCCTTACCACCTTCTTCCCAACAATACAATTCAATATAATTATCCTCCATCATAGGAGTATTCACTTTCCTCAAAATTCAACCATTTTTCTTCTACAATTAGCAACTACATACAGTACTTCTCCCTCTACTTTCCTCCATTTTCTCTCTCCTTCAATTCTTCAATGGCGAAATCGATGAAGCATGAGAACAACAACAACCCCTTCGACCTCCTCAACGAAGAACTCCTGTTCATAATCCTCGATCATCTCTCCATTGACGACCACCTCGCTGTTAAATCATTTTCTCTCTCCTCAAAATCATTTTTCTCGGTGATGAAGTTGCCTAGCCTAGCCCGATTTACACTAATTTAGTGTAAACCGGGTGTTATTAAGAGTTTGTGTTCAAAATAATGTGTTCTTTCTTATTTAATGGTAAAGATTTTTTGTCAAGGTTTATACAGTTTTGATTGCATATAGTAATTCTCATGGTATTTGGACTATTAAATATAGCAAGAATAGTCTAATTACATTATAGTTGATTTGCATTATATTATTCTCCATTAATATACAACGTAATGAATTATGTATGAAAGGAATATATAAATACAATACATAAACTCCCAATTTAAAGGCATAATTAGATGATGAATGGCTAGAATTAGACGAAACATATCTTAAAAAACTAGGAGAAGATAAGGATTCCTTTGTTTGGATGCTTCCCTTAATTTGCTTGATATATCATCATAGTGGACCATCTCTTAAGTTTTGTATGAAGTATAAACCCCATCTTTTTCCTCACAAAAAAGGGAAGAATTTTATGACATAAGCAACTAAAAACCTACTCAAGAATAATTGTTATAAATATATGCATTAATAGTATATAGTATACGGTGTACTTTTGTGCCGTGACTTATGATATGAGACCGATCACGAAATATTAAAGGCAATTTCGTCGAATTTTAATTTAATTATATATAGCAAAGAATTGAAAAAGAATAATATTTTTGCCCCACCTCATCCATGTTCATCTCTTTTTGGTTGGTTGGTTGGAAAGGATTGGTAGAGGTTCCTACAATAGCTAGACTTGACTAGGAATTGAGGGTCAGTACGTTTAAAATAAAAGGAAGACAAGATCAAAACTCTCAACTAGTTGAAGCGTTGTACGGGTTGAGCTTGTTTTTGTACGGAGGAGGATTGATTCAAACTTGATTGAGTGAGGTTATTTCGAGGTTGATCTCGATAAGAATAGATTGAACTGAATATACCTTAACCTAATTCATCAAGCCGAGCTGAGCTCAACTCAATTCAAAATGTTACCAAATGATTCAATTCAATTCATAAACTCGTGTTTCAAGCAATGAAATTATGTTATGGGGCAAAATGTTAAGCAATGCCCAATTGTTAGAGACACACCACGAGAACAGCAAGGAGTCTGTATACTTGAATGATATTACAAGGAATAATTTTGTTATTTTAGTTACAGGCTGTACCAAATAATGATATAATTATTGTCATTATATTGAAATTATAGGCCCAAACTGGAAAAAATGGTGAGACAATCTTCATGTTAAACTGTCATATCACAAATACATATCACACACAGAAAATTTACAATATTTTGTTTATTGAGGAACAAATAGAGAAACCCAGTTGCTACCATGAAATGTAAAACGGTATTTTGATATCGATGTTATAAAGACATACATCCGATAAAATTGGAATAATACGAATCAATACAATATATCATCAAAATTGCAATATTCTTCTATTGTTTAGGTCACAAGGGAAAAATAGAAGATAAAAAGGAAATTCTTATAGATGAATATTCTCTTTTTTCTTCGTCCCATAACAGGACCACTACATTAAGTTGCACCATACTGGTAGCAAAGAAAGGGAGAGTACATGGAGGGGATGAGAGGGAGAACACAGACATCTCTCAACCTCTCATTCCCTTTATCTGCAAAATTGTAAAATTTAGTACTCGGTAATATGGTACTTGTTTCTATCATCACGGTATTATGGTTCCTTCTCTATGTACAAAACCTGTCATTACATAACTACAAGAATACTGAAGAACTCTAAAATTACATACCAAATGATTTTTTACAGTGAAGAACCGCCTCATTAATTGAGCTCTCGGAATCACAAGACCGCCTCATGTCACCAGGGAAGGAACCTACACTAGTTCGAGGTGATGCTTGTGGTGAAAATGAACTGCTCTTATTCTTCACCCAGATTCCATCATCAGCTGCTCTAATTTTGGACTTTGATCTGCAGCATCTCAATTTTTCCAATAATGGGAACATAAAGTACAAATATTTTTCAAACATCTTCCTGGACAATAAGCTCCTACACCTTCTCAAGGAAGAACAACGGATCTTACGATCACCTGAAGCAGTGTTTGTGTTCTGAAATTCTGACAAAGGAGAAGCACATGGACTTGAATCACTATATGCTTTGTTCCTTGATGAGTTAACAAGAGGCATGAGGAGGCCATCACAGAAGAGCTCATCGGCATGTACAATGGCAGCCGTAGTTTGCTCCGAGAATGGAAGATTAAAATCAAAATCCTTGTCAAGTTTCTTAAACCTCTTTGAAGCCGGCATGTTTGGGTCCATCTCGATGAAAAAAGATTCATCGGATGAATCCATAGCAGCTCTGAAGGATTCACTGAGGCTTTCAAGGGAAGGTTTTAGGTTTATCAGCCAACTGTAGGAAAAGCTTTCAATAGAAAGAGGTTGGGATGATTCAACAATGGCCATACTGCAAAAAATAACTAAACACAGAAGACAGAATTATACTTGTAATATATATAAGCAGTTGCCTGACCTCTGCATTCTGAAATGCATCTAGGACATATATATATACCCACACCAAACAATGAGAGCATATAATAAATTATGACTGTGTTATGACAAGAGACAACGATATTTAATGATTCGAAAAGGAAAAGGAAAAAGAAACAGAATATAGCAACCCCACATGTACCCACAAAGGCCACAATAGATGTAACCCTCCCAGCATCTCTAGTTTATTGTCACTTTTTCAATTTATATTCAGTTCTGTCACGTTTTCCTAACGAAGTCTACTCCACATGAAATTTAAATGAGTATAGGTGTTTAATACACCTTAAGAAAAAAATATGATGTAAATCTATCTAGGCCTATGTTCTCTTCACCTTTAAAAAAATGTTTAGTACTCGTAGTTGGAGGATCCCCAGTTGATTAACATTTCATTTTATCTCCTCTTACACCTTTATGCATTTATTTTTGTGTCACTTTATTATTTCACTTTTATAATTTAAAAAAATAAAAGAAAAACATTATGTTGTGAGAGGAGATATATTTACATATTCATCTCAAAGATAAACTTGGATTTTCCCCTCATAGTTAAGTTCAATTATTACAATTTTAGTATAGTAAAAATACATTAAGTTAATAAATAAATAAATAAATAAAATAAAATAAGATTGTTCCGCAAAAATGAGTTATAATTAGTAAAAATAATATATATTTAGCAAAAAATAACTTAAGTTCAACAAAAATGATTTAAGTTAGGCAAATAATATAAACTCAGTAGCTATCAAGTGAAGAGAATATGGCCTAAGTTTAGTGAACTTAGTGACTCCAAAGAGCAAATAATTAAGGAAATTATTAAGATAAGTTTGAATTGGTAAAGATCAGTGTTGACAAGTAAAAATCAATTTTAACCAGTAAAAAGATATTAAGTTCAATCACTTGTTTCACTTCAGCAAAAATAAGAAGAGAGCAGGGCCTTAGTATGAAGTAGTAAAAGTCTGAAGAACTTGAATTAGGTTCATGCACCATACAGCCACTTAAAGGTTTTAATTATAGCTTAATCTAGAAAAAGGCATAACAGTGATTAGGGATTATGAGAACAGGTTCATGCATGCTACAAATGATACTTTAAACACTTTTCTCATCCAGAAAAAAAAAATAATAAAGCATTTTATCAAGTCCTATGCTTTTAACTTTTCCTAAAGAGGTACATTCTGTTCCATTTTGAACAAAGAAGTTGATCTTGAGCCACCTGCCTTTGTTTTGTTATAATCATAACTTCAGGTACTCTAATAATATTTTTAATGGAGAGAATAATAGAGCAATTTTAAGAGAATGAGCTCATTATCTTACATTTGTAAAAACCCAACTGCTGCAGCAGAACTTGGAACTTGGAACTTGGACGGCTGCATACAATGTCCTGCAAGTAATGGTGTTTTAGGTAGAATATTTAAAAAGCAATCAAATGTAGGCTTAAAAATGAGCAGTAACCTTTCAAAATATTGAGCAGTAATCGAAATTTGTAGTGTTATCAACTAGATCACAAATTGATGAGGCTAAATTGAAAATGAATGGTCAAATTTTGATAATAATTAGGCCATTACAACAATCAACGTGAACAATATGTTGTAAGAACTAAATAACCCAATTTAGAAAGAAAACAACTAAATAAGTGGTTTAGGTAATCTAGCGGGCACATAAAATCCCTAAGCCATTTCTTATGCTCCCCACATTCTCCTATATTCCTCTAATACAGTTTTTATATTTTTAAGGACAAGATTGCATACTTGAACTTCCTCAGAACCTCACCTTCAATCTATACTAAATCATTGTCGTTAGTGTTGTCCTTGTGTACAGCCAAACACCGCATCCCCCTCCCGAGATAAAAGAAGGTACTAAAGGTCAGTACAAATAAGAGACGCAAAGAAGACATTAACATGAGTTGGCATTTTATCTGCAGGCGAGTCTTTAAAAATGTTTACACTTAACACTGTACAGACATATCTGAAAATGAAAGGCGGAAAATATCAAATACTCTTGGTAATCAGAGCTCAGAATTTCACATCCACAAGGCTGTTCTTCTTAAGATTTGATCCACAAGATAGATTTCCTTACGAGTGTAATCCCTACCCTTATGCTCTCAATTTACAAAGAAAGAAATAAAAGGAATACGTACAAGAGATAAAAGTGGAGCCAAAATATTTAGCTTCTATCTCAAAGCCAACCTAGAACAGCAAAATCAGAAGACAAGGGTCCCATACTTGTCTAGTAAAGAGGAGAACAGTAGCCAAGGTAATTAAGGACCAGAAAGAGAAAGTGATTCAAAATATATACATCTCATGATGCTCTTATATCAATAACATAACATAAAATTTACAGATTTAGAGTACATCAAAACATTCATACAATATCTTAAAAACTACACTTAATGACCTAGATGAAGTCATAGGTTGCAACCTAAATAAGGCCCAGATTAAAGCCATTTCTGCTGGAAAAGAGTTAAAGAAGATAAAGCACCCAGGTAACTTCTTAGTTCTTATCCTAGGTAAGACGGGTGAATTAAAAAGTTTAAGACAGGTAGGGAGCAAGTGAAAGAAAGACAGTAGTAACATGAATACATTTTGAGTTTACCAAGATATATACCTCTCAATAAATTCTCTTCATGGCTGTCAGAAAGGTATGTTTGTCACAAATGATTTTTCATGTCAGTGGTCCTCGATTTTCTTGAAACTCTCATAATAACATCATTTAAACTACTGCAGGCTGCAGCTCATGTTCTGAATATCACATTATTGTTTCTGTCGGCCTGTCGGGACACCATATAAGAAGTCAGCGGATCAACTATAACACTAAGATATTAGTCTGATTGCCACATGCTATTACTCAAATCCGGAACCAGTGTTGGACAGAGTTAAATTTCAAGTGTCAGATGCAGACACTTTTATGGAACTTTTACGTTCTTTTGGTCCAATAAGCATCAAAATTCCGATTTCTTGTAAGACAAATCTTTGAGAGGAAATGAAGACTCCAAGCAACACAACTTAAACAGTAGAATCATCAGATTGGTAGACGCATTCTCGTTAGCCATTACTTTCACAGGAAGCTGTAATAAAAAACAACAGGACAGATATGTGATCAGAAGAGATCCCAGTAAATGCCTGTTTCACTGTAATTTCTTTGACTGTCAAAGAACTTGACACCAATCATGGGTTGAGGAAAAAATTACAACAGACAAATGACATTTTTTTTGGAACTTCAGAACCAAGGACAATGTAACAGAAAAAGTTAGCGACAGGGTATTGTTACAGGACACTTAAATCTAGTATCCACTGCGAGTAATGCAGACTAGCAAAAATTACTTAATTCGTTACATATTTTAGATCAAAGTAACATAAATTAAACAATACTATGATTGGAGCATTAGCTTTCCTGAGAAATACCTCCAAGCCATCTTGCCTAAAAAAAAAAGAAAGGGAAGGAGAGAAAACATGAAAAGTGGATGATTCCCGCAAAATTACAAAAGGCGAGGACTTTGGTCAACTTTCTGAATTGCCTGTACCCAGTCTATCTATAACTCATTGCTTCTGCCTACAGCTTCTATAATCATAATCATATATTTCATATTACATAAGGGGTCTAGTCTGTGGAACAGATTTGCATGGATTTCATCGCAAAACTGCAACATTACAGAAATGTAGATCAAGCTTAATCTACATTGATCTCATACAGCTAGGCCTTTATTTGTAAGGAATGTTAATTTGCTATAGAAGACAAAATAATTGAAATTGGTGAATAAATGCTGATATCTAATTGGTAGCCTGTACATAAGTATGTGAAAGAAATTTGAGACCAAAACATGAAACATAAAAGAATCTTACATTCTTACCTACAACATTATTCTACCACATACAGTTGAAAGGATAGATCAAAATCTTATGCTCTGTTGAATTGATTATTTTCTTGGGAAATTCTCTTTGGTGAACTCCAACTTTTTCATTTTCTAAGTGGTAAACATTCTTAAATTTTATTATCAATGGTAAACCCAAATTATTGTTTACCATTGATAAGTGTTATTTCCTTAACTATAGTTAGTTTTTTATTTTTAAAATTATATTGAAAATATTAAAAAAAAAATAATTTAAAAAAAAAACCAACCCCTCCTCCAACCCACTGCCAGCCCCCTCCCCCAACCCAGCCCCTTGCCGGCGGCCGGAAACCGGCGAACTACCTCCACTAACTCCGGCGACCCCTACCTCCTCCCTCTCCTCTACCTATGACACCTCCACACTCCCCTAAAACCCAAACCCATTTCCCCGACATGAACCAACAACTCCCTCGAAAACCACTTTCCTCCCCACCACCGGTGTCCAGACTCTCAACCCCGCACCGGCGAACCCAAACCGCCCCTCCCCCTACCATCTCCACCCTCTGAAACACCACGTCGAACCCCAAAATTAAAAGCCCCAAAATCGATTTTTAGGGCTTCGATTTTGGGGTTTTAAGGTTTCGCGTGGTATTTTTGGCTGGGCGGCGACGACGTGGGCCTAGGGGAGGGGACTTGGGCTGCCGGCGAAGGGGATTCGGGTCAGGCGTCGGTGGTGGCGAGGAGGCTAGGTGGGTGTTGTGGGGAGGTTGTTGGGCTAAGGTGGCTCATTAGTGGGGGGTTAGAGGTGGTGGTTTGGGAGATGTCGGGATGGGTAAGAGGTTTCGGGTCAGACGTCGTCGGCACCGGGGGTTTGGTAGGGGTGCCGGCCGCCGGGGGAAGGGGTGGTTGATTTTTTTAATTTTAGTATAATTTTAAATTGTTAAAAATAATTAAAAACCTAACTATTGTTAAAAAAAAACCTAACTATAGTTAAATTTTTAATAAAATATAATAATTAATGTCATAGGTAATAAGTATAAAAAGTTAGAGTTTACCAAAGATAATTTTATAAAACTTTGTTTACCACTTAGAAAATGAAAAAGTTGGAGTTTACCAAAGAGAATTTCCCTATTTTCTTTGATTTGTCTCCATTAGTTAATGAGTTCAAGATGGTTCCAAGGATAGTTTAGATCTAAATGGGCTTCACTATATTAAGTTACAAGAGATTTGATGGTCACCCCACATAGCAGTATTATAATTCAATTGGTCTTCGATAAAACAG
Source organism: Chenopodium album (assembly GCF_948465745.1). NCBI lineage: Eukaryota > Viridiplantae > Streptophyta > Magnoliopsida > Caryophyllales > Amaranthaceae > Chenopodium > Chenopodium album. The sequence goes on from NC_137838.1 coordinate 3,912,408, forward strand.
TACAATGCACATGGTACAACCCATTGGACAAACTAAACAAACGTCTTAAATGACTAAACTAGCATCAATAATGGATACTCAGGTGATAGCCATAAAAGTGCCCACCTAAAACGAGGCATACTATTTATTAAGTCCCACCTTCCAAGCACAAACACAGTGAAAGACTAAACAGGTGAGACAACACCTTACTCATAAAGAGAATACACAATGTGATTGTATGGTACATATGGCACAGACATTGGGCACACAATAGTAATTCAACACTAGTCATGAATGCAATAAAATGCTCCATTAAATGCCATTATCTCTCGGAATCCTATGTTTAGTAGTTTAGTACCCAAAGGTATACCCTAATACTCCATCAAAGATTCAAAGGCATCAATAAAAAATGAGAGTCCAAGAAACTATTTCATTTTCTAGGGTCCCAAACCTATCTAATCTATGTAGATCACCTCAAACTCTAGCCAAGAAATTATAAGAAAAACCAAACCCTTATATCACACATCTATGCCAGCCTGGGAATTGCTCATTTGCAGCTACAATAGCATCATACATTCATACCAAATCTTTAACAGCAAAACCTATGAACAAAACTACATACATATACTATTATCACCACCTCAATTTTCTTTTTCTCTCTCTCTCTCTCACACACACACACACCCACAAGACTAAAGACTAACTTATCAAAACAAAGAAAATAAGAAATTCAATTGATCACCGTCTCATTTAATAGACTTAAAAGGATCAATATTCCTCAACAATAAAGATGGAAGAATAAGGTTACCTTTAAGTTCAAAACACTTCTAAACCGTTCAATGTCGAAATGTATGAGCTTAAAGTGGTGAATTCCAACCTAAATCCACACCCAAACAAGCAGCCCCCCTCCCACACCCTCCTTAATTCGGCCGCAGATAAGAGCTTGTTCAATTTCATGACAATACTACATCAACCATCTCATACTCCTATTTTAAGATCAACAGTTTCTCAATTTAAATGAAAAAAAAGAAGCAACAATTATAGCACTACACCCTAACAAATGACTTATCCTCTCAATTGGAAAAGAAGACAATTGGCAAGAGTGGCAAATCGCACCCCCAATACTCATTGAGTGAATACAATTACAAAACATTTGTACCAAAACAAGCTTTAGAAGAACGTAAACCAATAAAATTGTTGTAATCAATCAGTAATTACAACAAAACAAGTCATCAAGTAAACCCTAAAATGAAAAATTGAAAAGGGGAAACCCTAAATTACTAATTCCATCAAACTATAATCACAAAACTTGAGCAATTTCAATAATGCAAGTCAAATAAGCATGATTAAAACCCAATCGACAACATCGGAGGCTCAATTGTATAGAAACCCTAAATTATAGATCAACTTTTATATAAAAATAAATAAATAATTGATTCGAAGGATTAGAAAAACTCACGATACTCTGAAGACGTTAAGAGGAATGATCGAAGAGATGGATGAATTTGAATCGCCATTGAATTGCAGGTGAGATTGTTATGTTGCAGAAATTTTGGGCGAAAATGTATGAGAAGGGAGATAGACAATAATTCGCGCCAAAAACAGTAATGCGCGGTTGCAAACCATCCTGCACCCGCCGTTGGATATTAAATTCACCAACGAACTCTTCTGTCTAAGTTGTTGGCTTGGATTCTCAAATTTTAGTATACAGAGTTAAAAAGTTTGTTTGTGAATTTGTCTCAATTATTCCGGAACAGAGGGAGTACAAGCTAGCTGAAGAAGTGCTCAAAAGTGTTCGTAAAAGTAGACGACTATACACAACAATAATTATTATTCACTATATATATTTTTTCAGAGCCTTTTTGGTGCAGCAAGCCACACGGTGTGACCTGCTGCCAAATCAGCAAAAATAACATACTCAGACGCGCGCATAACAGGGTTACTGGTTTTGTCAGGGTTACTTATATTTTTTTTTTCGGGGTTACTTGTATTTTTTTTTTCGGGGTTACTTGTATTGATTACTTATCCAGTGGTTACTTGTATTTTTTAGGGGTTACTTGTATGGATTACTTATTTTAGGGGTTACTTATTCAAGGGTTACTTGTATAAGTTAATTCAAGGGTTACTTGTATGAGTTACTTATTTAGTGGTTACTTGTATGAGTTACTTATTCAAGGATTACTTGTAGGCCCCATACTATACCAGTATCACCATACAAGTAACCCCTAGTCAAAACCAATAACACCCTACAAGTAACGCCTGACCAAACTAGTAACACCCTACAAGTAACCCATAACCAAACCAGTAACACCCTACAATGGAGGAGAGAGAAACCATTAATTCAGCCAAAGGAAACAATCAACACAATTCCTTCCAAACTATCATTAGGTCCATCGAAAACAAAATTCAACAAATAAAAAATAAGTAATCCATACAAGTAATCAATACAAGTAACCCCGAAAAAAAAAATACAAGTAACCCTTGAATTAACCCATACAAGTAACCCCTAAAATAAGTAATCCATACAAGTAACCTCTGAAAAAAATACAAGTAATCCCTAAAAAATACAAGTAATCACTGGATAAGTAATCAATACAAGTAACCTCGAAAAAAAAAACAAGTAACCCCTGAAAAATACAAGTAACCCTGACAAAACCAGTAACCCGTTATGCGCGCGTATGAGCCCGTTATTTATACTGATTTGGCAGCAAGCCACACCATGTGGCCAGCCACATACAAAAATTTGTGATATTTTTTTGGTGTACCTCCCGGTTCACCCTATGAACTAATTCGGATTTGAGGATCAGTAGTCGATCAATATTATTTATATTTTAGATTTAAGGATAATTATTATATTTTTTTTTAAAAGCGTACAACTTTCATATAATTTCATAGATACATATACAGTTAAAACTTCCAAATAATTTTATATCAATAAGATATAATTAACATGCGGGATTTTGCTTTGCTACTCGAATGCTACTAGAACATATGTCGATCGGTCAATAAAGGTGATTCAAAGCCGGTGGATTTCATATATTTTTTTTATCCTTAACTTAATGTAGACTGTTGACCTTACATCGTCTATTTAATCCATGTCTTATAATACAAAACATATTCTTGTGATATCATCTATACATCATACCTAATTTAGTTAATTAACCTCAATAATCTAATTAATCCTCCATTGTCATAGTCAGATAGTCTACTATATACTACTTGTATAGTGTAAGAGTATTACGTACGGAGTAATAATCAATATGATTCCACATAATTAATTTATAATTTTTGGTCGTTTTCTCTCTTCTTATAATTAGATTAGATGCGGATAAGACATAAGTATATGATTGAAATACATTTTGTCAACTTATGACCCACACAAACAACCTAACTATGGAAATTTTTCTTACTATAATTGCATGACAATGCATTATTCACCTATAAATCTATATAATAAATAAATAAATAAAGGCTTAGCTACTTCATTTCATATAACTATATAAGTACTTGCGTTCCCACTTCCCATTGCCAAAATGTGAAAAGTATTTTACTCCTTAGTCATTCATGGTTGAGGTAAATGTATACTTCGTGATTTCGTATTACACTTGATTTTTATATATAAAATTAAACTCTCAGAATTAAATTTCTTACTCTGTATTATCTTAGATTTTGAATAATTGAATTCTTTACTATTAAGAAATTTGAGATTTAGCAATTTTATCAATTTTTCAAACCCGGCATAAAAATTGATATTGTGACATTCACAACATGTTGCACCATGATGGACATTAAACAACTACATCATTGTCATCTCACAAACACATAAATAAAAAGATAATTGTGATCATTGTTAATTAAAACTATTACTTCAAATTAATTGAAAGATGAACAAACATGCACTTCACATTCTAAAATGCAGTATACGTAAAAATGTATCAATTATACATTTTAATTAATCGATATTCATTAAAATTAACATTATAGCATATATACAACACATAGAGAGTATATGTATATATAGTTATACACATTTCACTTTGCTTCACTTTTGACATTATTACCAAATTCAAATTATGCGTAGTGTTAGTTTTTTCACGAATTGACATCTAAACCATAGGCTTTAATAACGTTGAATCTTGAACAAATTCACAATCATTACATAGACTTTTTAAGCTTTATTTCTCCTACCATGCAACAATAGTTTTGCATGGGCTGTTAAATAGCCTAAGTGTGAATACACCATTGACAAGAGGCTGAAAACTGTTTGAATTCAAGAAATAATAACCAAGTATAAACCATAAAAGAGACGTGCCTCAATCTTAATTTCAAACACCTATAAATCACCCATAATATATTCATTGAATTTACCTAAAATATTTTGCAAAACTATAGCAACTTCAACACGTGCCATAATCTCAAAGCTCCAAAGTTCAATTTTTAGATTTAGGACCGACCATATCCAGTTTTTAATCTATTTTATTTTATTTTTGAACTTTTTAGGGTTTTAGCTCACCCACTTTGTCCACGTGTCCAAAACCCAATTTCCCTCTTACTCATTTTTTGACAACTATATAAACCAAAGTTTCACAATGAAAATAAGTTCGTCATTTCATATAACAATGGCACCTAATACTAATAAGTTTCATATTTGTTCATATACTAAAACGTTATGTTATATTGCATCAATTTTAGTACTTGGATTTTTTGGTTCAGTGACTAGCCAAATTAGGCCTGGTTCAAACTTGGTAGCTAAGGAAAACAAAGCTTGGATCTCTGAGAATGGAACTTTTGCATTTGGGTTCACTCCTATGTATACAAATGATCAATTGCAGCTTGGTATTTGGTATAATCAAGTTCCTGGAGAAAGAATTTTGGTTTGGTCTGCTAATAGGTAAGCTCCAATCCACCACATTGTACTATTTTTCGCATGTCCAACTTTTTTTACACACTAGTTGTAAATCATATATCATCTACACATCTGTTTATAACTATCGGCATTGTAGAACTATATGAATTTTGGTCATGACTTTCGAGTAAATTGTATTATCGATATAATCAATAGACTCATACTTGTGTCATTTCTCGTACTAAATATGCTTGATATAAGCTTTAGAAACTTTGTGTTACATTTTATAGTTGTTTTTGTAAAATTTTATGTAGAGGAGGATTACACGATTTTAGGATTGATCTGGATTACTTTCCAATGATACACAAGCTAACATAAGTCGTATATATGTATACAAATTTTTTTGTATGTATACATAAGTTTAACATAAGTCGTATATATATATATATATATATATATATATATATATGTATATATATATATATATGTATACAAATATTTTTATACGAGTAGATCCATGATAAAGAGTTTAAGACTAGCTACTTTCCAATGATTATATATACTTGTATTTGTTTATGTCATTTTTTCTCTGTTCCTCTTAAGTATTAAGTGTTATTGGTCAAAGATTGCACCATTAAACAAATTATTTTTACAGTTTTTCTAGATGAGTTCATAAATTTGATGTATTTTAGCCAAAAGAACAATAATTTTGATGAACATACTAACTAGTTAAATAAATTTAGTCAATGAAACATAAATCAAGATTAAAACCTAGATCATTACTTTTTTTTTTCCTTAGTCATTTTACATCATCCTATTGCAGGGGATGATCATCACATGTACATTTTCCCTACTAATATGTCCTGAAACATCCCAATGATTTCCTTCTAGAGACAATTTCGCCACCAAAAACGCGGTGCTGAGCTTCGACAACACCGGAAACCTCGTCCTCCGCGACGGCCGAGCCACCTTATGGTCATCCAACACTTCAAGGGCAGGAGTTGAAGCAGCTGTAATGTCAGAAAGTGGCAACTTTATCCTGTATGATAAACTTCAGGAGCCTGTGTTTCAGACTTTTTCTTATCCTTCTGATACTTTATTACCTGGTCAACCTTTGAATGTATCAATGGAGCTTACATCTTCTAAGAAGTCACCTTCTCATGGAGGTTACTACACTTTAAAAATGCTCCAACAACCAACTTCTCTTAGCTTAGCATTAAGTTATAACTTACCTGATGCACCTGATGACACACTGTCGAATTATTCGTATTGGGCCGGCCCTGATATATCGAATTCCACGGGTGATGTAGTGGCAATGCTAGATGAGAAGGGGAGTTTTGGGGTGGTGTATGGTCCAGGGTCAGCTAATGGTGCAGTGTACGTGTACAAAAATGACCGCGACAGTGATGGATTATTGTACAATAAGTCGTTGACACCGTCTACACGTGCAGTGTCCCTAAGGCGGTTAGTGCTAGAGGTAAACGGGAATTTGAGGTTGTATAGGTGGGATAACGACGTTAATGGGTCACGTCAGTGGGTGTCCGAGTGGGCAGCCGTGACTAGCTCGTGTGACATTGCTGGAATATGTGGGAATGGTGTGTGTGTCCTAGATAGGACTAAGGCGAATTCGTCTTGCTCTTGCTTGCCTGGGACTGTAAGGGTAGGGGAGGATGATGATAGGTGTTTTGAGAACTCTACATTGACCGGGAAATGCAATGGGAAACACGAAAACCTTACTAAAGAGTTCAAGATAATCGCGGTCCAACAAACAAACTATCACTTCTCAGAAGAATCTGTGATAGCTAACTATAGTGACATCCCTACAGTTTCAAAGTGTGGAGATGCTTGCTTGGAAAATTGTGAGTGTGTTGCTTCAGTGTATGGGTTGAATGAGGAAAAGCCTTATTGTTGGGTGTTAAGAAGGTTGGATTACGGAGGATTTCAAGACCCGAGCTCAACTCTTTTTGTTAAGGTCTTAGGGAATGAATCGAATTGGGGTGGATCGTCGAGAAAAGAAGGTGACTCAAGAGGGGATGATAGAAGTGCTCATGAGAAGGCTTTGGTCATTCCCATTGTATTGAGTATGGGGGTGTTAATAGGGTTGTTATGTCTTTTGTTGTACTATAATGTTCATAGGAAGAGATTGTTGACGCGAGCAATGGAGAGCTCGTTGATCTTCTCGGGTGCTCCTATTAGTTTCAGCTACCGAGATTTGCAGCATTGCACTTCTAACTTTTCCCAGCTATTAGGAAGAGGTATGGCTTCAAAACTCTCCTTAATTTGAATTAACCATAAAAACAGAGGAAAAAACAGAGGACTCTGTTTTCCTCTGTTTTGTATTTTATTAACCATTTCTAATGTTATGATGTTAATGATTGGATTAATGTTATAAAGCATTTTTAAGGTTATGATTTTAATGATCGGATTATGATATTATTTGTGACAGGTGGGTTTGGAACTGTATACAAAGGAAGCCTAGGAGATGGGACTTACATTGCAGTGAAGAAGCTTGACAAAATTTTGCCCCATGGAGAGCGCGAATTTATCACTGAAGTCAATACAATTGGCTCTATGCATCACATGAACTTGGTCCGTCTTTGTGGCTATTGCTCCGAGGGTTCACGCAGGTATATAATATTTTGTGACACGACACGCTTATGTGGTACTACTTATACTCTTGAGAAGCTCCTCGTTTATGTAGATAGTTATAGGTTTTTAACGTATGTCGAGTATAATTGAAATCAATCCAAAGCCATATTTGAACTCAATTAGTAAGCACGAATTGCTAGCTCTATTTGTATATTGACTTTGATTGAACTTATGTGGTTATATGTAGGTTGTTGGTTTATGAATTCATGAAAAATGGATCATTGGACAAATGGATCTTTGCTCCAAACTATAATCGAGACAAAGTACTCGATTGGCCTACACGTTATAATGTAGCCTTAGGCACGGCTCAAGGGATAGCTTACTTCCACGAACAATGTAGGAACCGAATAATTCATTGTGACATTAAGCCAGAAAACATCTTATTAGATGAAAACTTCTGCCCTAAAGTTTCAGATTTTGGACTAGCTAAATTGATGGGAAGAGAACACTCACATGTTGTTACCATGGTTCGAGGTACACGAGGATACTTGGCTCCTGAATGGATAAGTAATCGCCCCATAACCGTTAAGGCAGATGTTTATAGCTATGGAATGCTATTATTAGAAATTATTGGAGGGAGGAGGAACCTTGACATGTCTTATGATGCAGAAGATTTCTTTTACCCTGGATGGGCTTTTAAGGTATGCTTTTTAGCACTTCGTCTATATATCTTTGTTCAATATTTGTTTTTACATAGCTACTCAAAGTCGAGTTTGTAAATAACAATCGCTATTTTCAGGAGATGGTAAATGAACAAGCGATCAAAGTCGTGGATAAGCGATTAGGAGTAGCCGTCGATGAGGAAGAAGTTACAAGGGCTCTCAAGATAGCATTTTGGTGTGTGCAAGATGAAGTATCAGTGAGACCTTCAATGGGAGAAGTGGTAAAAATGTTTGAAGGCACAATGGAAGTCAATATGCCTCCAATGCCACAAAACATTTTGGAGTTGATTGAAGAAGGTTTAGATAATGTATACAAAGCTATGAAAAGAGAAAATGATGATCATACAAGTACTTTTACAATTAACACAAACCCGTCATCTCGTGCTACATGTAGTTATTCCACTGTGTCACCTCGATGATAAAAGCCAATTTTGTTGTATTAATTAATTAAGTCAATTTTAGGATTTTTTAAAGTAACATTGTTCCCATAAAATGTAGTACGGAGTAATTGTTAATTTTTCTACAAAATATTTCTTGTTCAATATTTTTTCTCCCACTATGTCGTTACATTAATGAAAGTATTTTTTTTCAACTCCAAGACCGATCTTTAAGAATTTCATCAAAAGAGGAAATGATGATCATATAAGTACCTTTACCATTAACACAAACCCGTCATCTCGAGCTACATGTAGTTATTCCACTGTCTCACCTCGTTAATAAATGCCATTTTTTTTTTTTTTGTATTAATTCATTTTTAGGAATTTTTTTTAATGTAACATTGTTCCTCTATAAAAATGTAGTAATTGTTGGGTTTTCTACAAAATCTTTCGTCTTTGATATATATATTTTTTTACACTATGTCTTTACATCAATGAAAGTATTTTAAACTCCAACCAAACTAATCTTTAAAAATTTAATAAAATAAGTTTATTGAAATTCACATTTCCAAACCACATATATAGTTCATCAAATCTGGAAACTCATGAAGAGAGAGTGAGATATAGCTCAAGTGGTTAAAGTCCAAGGAGATCTCGCGATCAATTTTCATCATCCGCCCCTCGTGAGTTACTCTAGAAACACACACCAAAAAAAAAAAAAAAAAAAAAAAAAAAAAAAAAAATATACAGGGGCAATGTATAAATTGCAAAATTCAATTATTTACATTAAGAATTCGTGGCTTTACAGATTTCAGACACCTTCTCTTGCTCTCTCTCCTGAATATTTCAACTGCAAGATCAGCTGGATTCAAAGTGCATTCAACTTCATCCATTTTAATCTTAATCTATGCTGAAGGTACTATTCTTCCCCAATTTCTTAATTCCCAATTTATAAACCCTAGATCTTCTCTTACGGCAACCTTCAATCTTAATTCCGTGTGAATACTCTCTTAGTTTCCAGTTCAATACATTGTTTAATTTCTGCTGCATCTAGTTTAATTAGGAATTTGAGCGCTGGTTCTTGATTTTGTCATGTTTTGGTTGGATTTTAGGCTCCCATTCGTTATCTGGCGTGCTTATCAATTTCAACAGTGAAGAATTGGATTGAATAAAGTGAAAATTCTGCTTTTTTAGGTTTAATTTTGGGTAAATTTTATTTGGTATACTGAAGAGCAAATTCTGGGATAAGATGAGTTCTATAAGTGAATCAAAGTCACCCCATAAAATGTAGATAGTCTTACCCTAGAATTTTGCTCTGGAACGAAGTTACCGAAGCTTTATCTAGAAAAGTATTGATCATAAGTACTTCTGATTAAGGAATCTGAGTCTTTTGTTGTATTTAGGGTTTCTTTTTTCAAGTTGGGATTCTGCACATTGAGTCTTCAACACCCCATCCTACCCAAAATGGATATTGATATATTGGGTATGATTTACGGCATCGTGTACGAAAAAAGTATTGAACGTTTGATTTAATGAAATAGAATGATAATAATTTTGACTGCTGTGAAGAATTTTTGAGTGTCCTAGTGTTTGATTGTATGTAAAAATCCAAGGGAGGGATGTGTTTAGCTTGGAATTGATGAGGAGCTGGAGTAATTGAGAATGGCAGTGGTCACCTGGGACAAGTGATATTGTGTTCTTTCTTTCAGAAAAGCCAAATTGGTTGTCATACCAGAACAAGCCTTCTCTTTTATGAATACCAATATTTTGTAACTTGTAGCCTTTTGTGTTTCTTGAACATCTTTGTGACCTGAGTTACCCGCTATCAAGTGTCTACTTCCAAGTTCACATTCAAGTGACTTTTGGAGGTAAAGTATTGATGCATTTTGTCCTCTGATATGAATATGTGTTTTAATTCTTTAAAAGTGATAATTTTATTTGGAATCATACTGCCATTTTCTTATGTGCAGTGAGCTGATCGTAATTTACTTTTTGTGTATGTATTTTAGGAGAAGATGGAAAATATGCATTATGCTGAGGAGCTAGTAAGAGAATTTCTTGTATTCAGAGGTTTCACTAGTACACTACAAGCTTTTGAGATGGAACTAAATATGGATGTTGGGAAAGGTTTTCAAGTGGACAAGATACTTGACTTGATTTTCTCAAAATATATACCTAAGTTTGAGCCTGAGAAATTGGTTGGCCTCCTTAGTTTCTTTAAGCAGTGTATTTCTTCCTCCGAGACAGTGTTTTATGCTACACTGTCCAAACTGGAGGCCTCTATTCTCCGCCATTATATAGTACATGCTGTTCGTTCAGGAAGGAATGACAAGGTCAAGGAGTTTTTTGATATGCTGGGTGATGACTTGCAGCAAAAAGGAGATGACTGGACTCCATGGTTTGGTGTGTTATCTTTTTTCATTAAGTTATTCTTAACCAACCTTTTTTTTTTCCAGATATTACCTTGTTCGAATACTGTCTGACCTTTGCTTCATATGCAGCTATGCCCTACCTAAAGAATCCTGCTTTAGATCCTCAGTTTCGCATTTATTTCTCAAAGGAGTGGTTGGATGCTTTGCATCTTTCACTAAGGAATTTTCTGAGCCAGATGTTTAGTGGAACTCATATCCTATGTTTTTTTTTTTCCTATCATTTCATGACTAATACTGTCTTATTAATATGGAAGTGACTAATACTGATGTTAGCTTGATGACTTGTGACTACTGCCTCATTGCCCTGCTCTTACATACAATTTGGCTCAGCTTTGAAACTGTTATTGCTGAGGTATTTGACATGTGGTTGAAACTCGACTCAATGTGAACATTCAGAAAATGAACACACTAAATACACCCCTGTGCCAATTAACTTTTATCCTGGGAACGACCCCTGTTACCTTTTTGTTGACTTCTGGTGCTCTAGATATTTTTATTTTTAAAAAAAAATAAAAAAAAAATTGAAAGAAGATATTTGATTTTTTTTTAACAATGGTCTCAGCAAGTGTATATCATGGAACTGAATATTCTGGATCGAGAAGCTCTGCTCTCTGCCCTCGGCTTGGATTGTTTTTTTTTTTTTTTTTTTTTTTTTTTTATAATTTTTAAAAGAAGAACTCTTATCAATATGTTTGTTCTTTTAATTACCAATTAAAGTATACTTTAGTGACATAAAGGAGTATACTTGGTGTTTCCTTGACCTCTTCACGCATTCCTGCTTTAATGAAGATAAGCACTGAGAAGAACACTATCAACCGTCTCAGAAAAGACATTAAGCAGCTAAATTTGAAGTTATCACAACTTCAGGCTGTCCTGGAAGAAAGGGAGGCTCAACTACATCAGCTTAGACGGTAGTCTATTGCATTATTGCTGTTTTTATACAATTATTATATTTATACCCAATACCTCCAAAACGGAAGCTGTTCCTTAGATTCAAGTTGCTGCTTGTTTGTTGTTTGTTTGTACACTAGGAATTGTAGCTTTCTAGTTTCCTTATATGTTATTAAGTTGTAGCTGAATTACGGACTTAGAGTTCATAAATTACAAAAGGATAAAGTCAGTTCAACCACAGTGAAATTGGCATTCATCTTTATCTGGATATCTGAGTATTGAACAGGAATACTTTGAAATGAATGGTCAAGTGATGTAGACAACGTTTTTTGCCTCACTATACTCCTACTACAATAGAATTGTTAGGAGATGATGATCTCAACTCCCTTGTTATGTAGCTTATGGGCTCTTTCCATAGGTGTTTGTCTCCCTCCCAACACTAAAAAAAGAGAAAAAAAAAATTCTTGACTTTGTTGTTTTTCTCGCACAGTGGTACTGTGTTAATGGGACAAGAAGATAACTCTGTGAAAAGTGCTTCTGTGGTTTCTGAAGAGGCAAGTCTATCCACTACATCTAAAAGTGAGCTTGAAACTGGATTCAAGAGCCATGAAGTGGTTGGATGTTCAGATTTGTCCAACACGACTGCCTACAATGCTGATCATGCCCCAAGTTCTTCTGGAAATCCACCAGTTAGCAGTGATCATAATGGAATCCATGTTTCCAAATATGGAATATATAGTGGTAATATTATCTTATCTTTGGTACCTGATTATATATTCATTGGATTTACATATTGTGCAAAACAATGGTTTTTTTTTTTTTTTTTTTTTGAATGTAAAAGTAAACTAATGAGTTGACCTATAGCAGAATTCTTATTGGAAATTCCTAAAACCCGGTAACACATGGAATTTGGAAAAAAAAAAAAATGTTATTTCTATGGTTGAGCTTATGAGCTCTATATTTTTGTAACAGGAAACTAACTACACAGCAAGCCAATTTAGTTGAGCATTTGATCCTTATATGAAATTGTGAATCGAATAAGGCTTAAAAGTGGCATTTGATTTTTTTTTTTTACTATGCATTACTTCCTCCCCTCCGTTTTACTTTCATCATTTGGATTATCATGCTTATCTATGCATAACTTTGACCGTGAATATATTTGATCATATTTTAGTAAAATTATAAAAAGTTGATATTTTGAAATTATATATTGAGACAAGTTTGAAAAGATCTCATATGACTATAATCTTCCTTATGTATATGTCACAAAATATAGTTAAAAGACACAAAATATAGTTAAAAGACAATGTGTTAATAATTTTAAAGTCCTCCCTCCAAAAAAAAAAAAAAAAAAAAATCCAAATGTTGCAAGTATTAAAGAACGGTGGAAGAATCCTTTTGCATTTGATATTTGGGCCCACACTGTCCCAAGATTAAGATAAAATAATATTCACTGCATAGAGGAATGATTGGCTTACTCATCAAAGTGCATAATAAATTATTAGTTATGAATTATGGAGTCCTGGTGACTATGAAATTGGAGAGAAAGAGAAGTACTAAGTATTAAATTTTTACTACTGCCCTCAAGTTAGAATCTCAGTGAGGAGAGTAGGGAAAAAAGGTCCATTATTTTCTTCCCAAAAAGCAGTGACTTCAAGGCTCTTGATCTTATAGGTAGTTAGTAATATTTGCGTTTGCACCTTTTGGTTTTGTTTTCTGCTTTTATGATTGCTTCCGGATAAACTAGTAGGAGTATGACTTCTAGTTTTTTGAATGGGTAGTAGAGCTTGATGTATTAGTTTCTTCCTCCACCCCCTCCTCCCTAAGCAGGGTTTGTCATATAAATTATATAAGTTTTGATCCCATGTCAAGGATCCTGATACCAATTGCTCCTTGGGTTTTAAAAAAGGGAAAAAATAGCTATCTAGTTAAGGAGTAACGAGATTGTAGATGTTGCCAACTGAGCATCAGTTGCTGACTTTCTGATTTTGTGACATGAAAAAATGCCTTTGTTATTAATCATGTATATTGCATGACTTGCATGTGCTTTTAGGCTATCTAAAGATTTTTCTTGCTGAATTACGTCTTGTTGATTGTGTTATGACAGAAAAGTCGGCTGTGGTCCTAGGTGAGGAAGAATTTTCAGAAGTAAAAGTGCAGTTCCAGGTAGAGCTTCATGTTTAAGTTATTTTTGGGAAATTTGCTATATGATGCACCAACTTTCACATGTCAGCAAACACTGGCACCTACTTCATCAGCTCCAATGAATATTAAGTTTAGTCATGAACTCATGATAATGCAGATAATCAACTATATGTTACTCTTCACTTTTTCGGAGGATGAAGATGCCATCTAACTTTGTTTTTTATTATCTTAATTTCATCATTGTTCTCTTAGCTCATATAAAATTCTGATGGCATTTGTTATAAGGAAACATTTCTGGGGCATACAAGTCCCATAAGTAGGTCCCGCTTTTCAGCATCTGGGGATATTATTGCAAGTGCTTCTACAGATGGGACAGTCAGGTATCTACTGTAGCTGTTCACGTTTAATGTTGAGCTCTTTCTTGCTTTTTGAAGAGAAGGGTGATAATTTTAAATGCATAATGCCAATTTCACTTGATTGTCTGAGCAGAGGTATTTTAAATTGTTTTCAATCTTTTAATGTGGGCTTGCAATATAAAGTTAAATAAGCTGCCTAATGATGTCTGGCTAATTACATGCTTACGTCATTGTATTATTTGGATGGAGCACCCTTCTTTCTTTGAAAGGTGAATTTTTATTTTGGTTCATGGGAAGCAAGATATGTATGGAGATGGGAGAGTATTTACTTGTATTTTTATTTATTTATTTGGTGTTCCTTTAAATAGAAATTAAGGACCATGGTACTTTGGTAGTCACCTTCTTTAAAAGAACAGAGATTGGAGGGGCTTAATATTATATCTTTAATGGGGAACCAGTGAAATTTAATCGATTGTTTTATTATTCTGCTCTCTATGATTCCTGAAGTGGAATACTGACGTTAGGTTTGGTGTGTTGGTGATAAAGGATTTGGACGTATGACTCATCCACGCCAGGATCTAGAAACGCCACCATATATTGTGGAGCGGAAATTCTGTCTCTTGACTGGGATTGTAAGTCTGATCGCTTGGTATGCTGCTTCTCTTCTATCCCTTTTAGGGGTGTGTGGGTGTACATTGCATTACTTTTCTCTAATCGACATTCAATGAAAAGTTTGCTTTCTTCAATTGATATTACCCTTTAATTATATCTCTTTTTGGCTTGACAAAAGCTTCTGATAGGCACTGCTGAGGGAGGCATCAAGGCATGGAATGTGGATGCAAAAAGAGTCGTTTGTGATCTCAGCACTGGTCAAACATTTCGAAGGTTGTTTCTGGACTAAGAACTTTTTTAAGTCCTAGTTGATTCATTGTGCTGATTGCTGTGCCTACATAACAGGGTACTAGATATAAAATGCAGCCCTGTGGAACCCATTTTTGTTTCTGCAGCTGCATCTGAAGGGTATACATCTGCTTTCACTTTTTCCTATTCATTTTTAGTACATGATCCTTATTTAATTTTTTGTTCATCTTTCATTCTAGTTCATTTATGTTCCTTGAAAAGGAGGACAGCTTCTCGTTATAAAACTTTTACTCAGTCAAACTAAGGCATATTGTTCTTTTAGTTTTTGAAAATCAAGGATAGCTATTAAATATGAGCATTATTTTCTTATTTATTTGTCCAAACTCTTTATGGCCGAAAGAATCTAGATTCGGGAATCATAGATTGGTTGTGCTTCTCTATGTTTCTGAACTTTCTGTTCATTTTTTATAACTCGAGGGTGACATGCAATAGTCATTTGTTATTTTCTTTTTCATGAATAGGGATGAAACAACATATGCTAACACCATGGGATATGCTTCACTAACTGTTTGGAACATGAAGACGTGGAAGCCTGTGGTATGTTGTGGTTTTCCAAAAATTATTATTTTAATAATAAAGATCAATCTTTTGATGACATTTTACTCTGTGAAGACAGTCCTTCCGCTTGGTGAAGAGCCCCCAGCGATAACCTCTATGTGCTTCAATCACAATGGAAAGATTTTAGCTGCTGCTGCTGTTGATGGGATGATTCACATGTTTGGTATCCTTACACGTTTGCATGTCTCCTTTGGTGTGGTGATATATGTATATTTTGTTGGTTGCTCTGCATTACATATCAAAGTGAGAGTATCTGGATACTTAGTTTGTAGGATCATATCCTGCCAAGCCCTGCACTATCCATCCCATGGAGATTCAAAATTCTACATCGTGGACCTCTTATCTGTTCTCAAAGTAGAGAGATTGTTTTAATAGCCTTCTTTTTATTACCCCATTATAAAAATTCCAGATGCATGATTATGCTACTCAGGTTCTTGAATGCATGGAAATGTATTGATATTAATTTCAGGCTATACTCATATCTGTAGCCAGATGTCTGAGTATTCTGAGTCCTTGACTAACATAAGACATGTCTGCGGGTCTGCAAATTACTGGATGGCCAGCTCACGATTGTTCCATCAGCTCCATTCTTTTCGGACATGATGAGACAAGTATATTTACTTTGGGATCGGATGGAAAAGTAAGTAGTTTAATCTTTTGTGCAACTTCAGCAATAATTTGGACTGTTGCTGAAAAGGAATCGGATATTTTATGGGTTCAGGTATTTGAATGGAGCTTACAAAATCAAGGTCGAGTTGTCTGGTCAGCAGATTGCAGCAGGTATTAGCATTCCTGTATAAAAAATATTGATGCCACGTGAATTTTTACACCATTTTGGCTAGTTGCATGTATCATTTTGTGTATAGATGCCTTTTTTGACGCAATGACCTATGGCAAGGTGTTTATCATATGACTTCTTCATTCTTTGCTTTTCTTGCCGTGTGCTGCATCATTATAGAACCGGCCTGGATCAAGTTAAGCTGTAGAGGTACCTAATGTATCAATGTTACCTAACATTGTTAAATTAATTTTGCAAATAGACTAAATACTTCAGATTACTACAGCTCCCACTCATGGTGAGGTGGATTTTTGTTCCTTGTCTTAATGTCTTTGCTAATCTGAAACTTGTTTTTTAACTGTTGTTGTATGGATCTTCTTGCCAACTGTATATTTGACTCGTACTATGTGTTGTTATGAAGTACTTGTCTTAAAAATATATATATAGACATCAAGAGATGCTGAAAATGAATTATTAGAATCACAAGTTTTCTCATTCTGTAGGTTCTGCAATCCTGATACCTCGAAACACTGCCGTCATGAAATGGCGCTGGACTGTACTGGAAAGAGACTGCTAGTGACCTCTGATTTAGTACGATCACCAATGTATCAGGTACAGTTCACTTCTGTTGCTGAACTAATACATCAATCTAGTACGTCTATTTCCATAATAAATTCATCAATGTCACTGGCCTAAATTTTTTTCCTTAACTAAGAATGCAAAATCTTTTTTTGATTCTAGACCACATATTACTAAAGAAGTAAAGATGATACTGGGCTGGCATTTTTTTCCTTTACATCTTATAGTTTGTTTTCTGTTTTCTAGGTTGGAAGTCTTGCAAACGGATCAAAAACTCTACCACACAGTGCTGCTGTGACAACTGTCGATTGGCATCTGACCCTACCTATATATCTTACTGGTTCTGGTGATAATTCAGTTCGTGTTACATCCATTTTGTAAGAAATCATATTTATGCCTAATTGGGCAATAGTACAGGTTCTTATCTGTTCTCTAGTTACAGCCTAAAAGGTATGGAATTTGGCTTGGAAAATCTTATTTTTCTTGCTATAACTAGATGCATGTTTGTAGGAACCTTTTTTTTTTTTCTCTTTACTCAGCAAAGATGAATTTCCAGAACTTTTAGTGTACTGTTTTAAAATCTTAAAATCATTCAAGTAGTAAAATTAGAGGGAGACCCAGTCAATTTATCTTCGTGATAAACAAAAATCGTTTATCTAGTGGCATCTTCGTAAATAAATCAACAAAACATCTTAATTAGCATGCCATTTTTGTAAATAAATCAACTTTGTGGGACCCGTATTTAATAAAAGTTGTCGACTTATTTATAGAAATGCCACTAGATATATACGGTATTTTTTTTATTTACTATTTCTTTTTAGAAAAAAAAAACTTTTTTGTTTATCATGAAGATAAACTTGTATTTTCATGAGGGAGACCCACTTTATCACCCATCCACTGTCATTCAACTATGCCTTTTAAACCAGATTTTAATTGTTGCTTTCTCACTAGATACAATCCATGATAGTGTGAGAATGAATTTGTTGTGCTTATGTTTAAAAAGTGGCAGCGATGAAAAATCATTTTAGAAAGATGGGTACTGCAAAGATGCATATATTGAGATAGATACGTGGGAACTTTTTAAGGATAGAATTAGGAATGACATAATTTGGAGGGTAGTTGGAGTTACCGATATTGAGGATAAGGAAGAATCAGTTGTGTTGTTTTGGGCTTTTGAGGTGATGACCGGAAGATACATAATTAATGTAAAGAGTTTAGATCACCGAGATTTTAGAAGAAGCCAACGAAGGCCAAAGATGACTTGGATTGAGGGAGTTCGAGTTGATATAAAGAAATAGGTTTACATAAGCATATAACTACTTCATAGAAGTAAATGGAGGGAGATGATCTTTGTCAATGGCCTGCGTAGATAAAAGCTTCATGTTGCTAACCACATCCTTTTGCATATATTATGACATTGTATATTTAAAAAGTATGTCATTTGTATATTTGTACAACTGTGATTAATATATCCTGATAGAAACTAATGTCCAATGACGCGTTGATTTTATTTTTATTTCCTGTATTTCTTTGGACGAAATATCAAATGTCCACACTTAAATGCTGTTAGAGTGTTGGGCGTGTTAATTTTTTTTTTTTTTTCGTGTCAATGTTAATACTGTATAAACAGATGCTTTGAATTAAATGTCAGTAATGGGGTAGGGGGAAAATCTCATGAAAATGCATTAGTGCAATCTCCACTTCCGGTGTGGATAGACTTAATTAGCCCATGATTAACAATATATAATAGGTATGCAGTTCCGCCCTATTATGACCAAGATTTGAATTAGTCTAAAGGCATTGAAAATCTGACTGGCCAAGACTTGAATTAGTCTAAAGCTATGTCACTTCAGCACCTTCATTTACCTCAAAAATTGTGTCGTGGCGTGTTGTGTTTTGTTTTTGCTATGTCAATTAGATACTTTATTTTTAACTAAAAACTTTACTTTTTTCAATCAAATGGCTGAGTTTGATACTTAGACACCCATATACTTAATCCTTTGGACACCCATATACTTAATTCTTTGGACACCTATATACTTATCCTTTTCTAGGTAACATAGGTCTAATGGACCTAGGTTTGAATTAGTCTATAGCAATCAAAAATCTAATTTTCATACAGCGTGGGAATGACTTTATTCCTTGTCGTTTCTTTCATTTTCAAGGGGTGTGGAAGATTAAGTACCAACTGTAACGTCTGTAAGTAGTGACTGCTTTGAAGCTCGACTGATATTCTTCATCTTTAAAGTAGGGGAGGATGAAGCAAAGTCCAAAACTCGGTTACTTGCATTATTATGTGAAATAGCAGGAAAACTTCATAATTTACGACTTTTAGGCAACCTTATGAACATGATTTGAATTTGGACACTACTGTTATCTTTAAGCTATTGCATGTAAGGATGTCAATTGGGTGGGTTGGAGGCGGAGGAGGGTCTCTCCACACCCTTCCCCACCTAAAAATATTATCCCCGCTCCACCACTTGGATATTCATATCCACCCCATATCGGCTAATTGGACATATATACCATTTGTCCATTTCTATTCATACAATATGACCATAATTCCCTTAATTATACGAGTAATGCTTGACTTAGACTTATATAATTTCTTTTTTATGGGGATGGGGCAAGTCTAGTGTAAACTCCATACCCGACCCATCACTCAGTACAATTTTTATCCCCATCATTCGCCAAACCTCTCTCCATCCTTGTGGTCTTCTATTTGATCTGCCCCACTCACATTCCTATGCATCTTATGTATCATCATTCATCATTGTGATTAGTCAATGATTTCTCAGTATATATTCTACAAACACATTATTCTTGGGCTCAACAAGTTTCAAACCCAAAATTCCTCTGGAAAAAAAAATATGTCAGGATTACATTTAATACGAGAAATACAGTTTCTCTTGGTTTTTCTAGTTGGGATTTGCTTCATAAAAACCCCCTCCTTTAGCTTTGAAATTAACACCCATAAGTGCATAGAGAAGGAAGGAGAGGCCATTCGCAGCATTCTCCCCACCTGTGCTAAACACTACAGTCAGTATTATCATGACTGCTGCAATTGGCCTGGTGTCTATTGCAGCAACCTCACTGGTCATGTTAACCAACTTTTGTTGAGTGAGTTCTTAACGTACTGTGATGATGGTCTTTGGCCTCTTCAAAGTTACACTATCCATTTGGATCCTTCCTTGATTGCTCTTGAAGACTTGATCTACCTAGAGATCACCAACCTAGCAGGTACTTATGAATTTCATGCCAACCTAAGCTTTATTGGCTCATTTCCTAAATTGAGACATCTTATTTTCACAAGTATTCATTTAAGTAGAGATATAGATATTCCTCATCAGGTTGGCAATCTTACAAAGTTGCAATATCTGGAAATATCGGAGTATAGCAATATGTTTGCTAGAAGCCTTAACATGCTGTCTCATCTTACTTCACTAAGGCGCCTCATTTTACTGAATGTTGATCTCAGTGAAGCTACAAATTGGCTTCATGTTGTCAATAGCCTCCCTTCCCTGGAGCACTTGGAGTTGAGTGAATGCAGTCTTCCTAATGCTATTCTTCACCCTCATTCTATTATTAATTCCTCCAAGTCGCTTGTTTTCCTTGATCTGTCTTATAATTTTCTCAAACCTTCCTCGATATGGACTTGGATTTTCAACCATACCTCTCTAGTTCGAATCTCCCTATCTGATACCCTATCGATTGGTAGTAAAATTCCAATTAGATTTAGGGAAATGACTTCTCTCTCACATCTCGATCTCTCTAATAATGATCTCGAAGGTGACCTTCCTAGTTCTATTAAGGGTCTTTGCAGGCTTCAAAAATTGGATCTATCTGGGAATATTCTCAAGGGAGATCTTTCGAGCATCTTTCAATCTATATCTTGTTCAAACAAGTCATTGATGTTTCTCTCCTTGCAGAGTAACAACCTTACTGGTTCATTGCCAGATTTCACGAAGTTTCATTCCTTAACAGAGTTGAACCTGGCCTCAAACACACTAAATGGTTCATTTCCCTCTACTTTTGAAAGACGTTCAAATCTTGTCACATTATATCTTCAAGAAAATCAACTTACAGGATCTGTGCCTGATCTTTCCAAATCTAGGTCACTGAGAGTGTTGCAACTTCAAAATAACCAATTAAATGGCACAATACATGCAGGTCTAGGGCAACTTTCAAGGCTTGAGCAGCTGGATATTTCCTCAAACTCATTGAAAGGTGAGATTAGTGTGAGTCACCTCTTGAACCTCTCTAGGTTGCACCACTTGGATATGTCCTTTAACTCATTGTCTTTTAATGTTTGCTCTAGTTGGGTGCCTCCATTTAGATTGGACACTATAGGACTTGCTTCTTGTAGGTTAGGATCTCGCTTCCCAGAATGGCTTCGAACTCAAACAAATTATCGAATCTTGGATATGTCACATGCTGGGATATCGGATACCATTCCTTTTTGGTTTTGGAATCTTTCTTCAAGAGCTACATTCATCAACCTATCTCATAACAGACTTCGTGGTGAGCTAATCATTCCATCAACTAAAAATATCATGGCTTCCTCGATCTCTTCCATTGATTTGAGCTCTAACCTCCTTGAGGGTTCTTTAACACCGTTCTTTCAAGTTTATGATTATCTTAATCTCTCTAGAAATAGTTTCTCTGGGTCAATATCTTTTATCTGCAAAAGTGCATGGTTATTAGGCCTTGACCTTTCACATAACCTCTTTTCTGGTAAGTTACCTGATTGTTGGTCTTTGTTTGGTTTTGATCTATCTGTCTTAGATTTGTCAAATAATAACTTGTCTGGTGAGCTTCCTAGTTCATTTGGTTCCTTAGTCAGGTTAAACAGTTTGCATTTGAGAAATAACAAGTTCTCTGGGAAGATACCTTCGTTTTTTCGCAACTTAACCCAACTATTTTATTTAGATCTTGGTGACAACCTATTTTCTGGAGACATACCAAAGTGGATGGGGCATATGCTACCAAATTTGACAGTTCTTAGTCTTCGGAACAATTCCTTCTCTGGAAAAATACCTCCAGAACTTTGCCGTTTATCTTCTATTCAAATTCTTGATCTGTCTACAAACAATATCTCTGGAGTGATTCCAAATTGTCTGTGCAGCTTTGCTGCAATGACACAGGAACTGAGACCCCCTGTAGATATTCAGGACACGAATGGTACTTTCTCTTCCATCGGCCCATACAAAGACTACATCTCCCTTGTATTGAAAGGATTCATTTATGAGTACAAAAACCACCTGGAACTTGTAAAGAGCGTCGATCTTTCAAGTAACATGTTAGGAGGGATCATTCCTGCTGAAATTTCTTGTCTTACAGGATTGATTTCATTGAACCTTTCAGGAAACAATCTCATTGGACCTATCACTGTAAAGATTGGTCAGATGAAGTCTCTAGAGTCCTTGGACTTGTCTAATAACCGTCTTTCTAGCCAGATTCCTTCAACTCTTTCAAATTTGAACTTCTTGGGAACTTTGAGCTTGGCAAATAACAACTTGTCCGGGAGGATTCCGACAGGAACTCAAATTCAAACCTTTGATGCTTCAGCGTTTGCAGGAAATCCTAGACTTTGCGGGGACCCACTTCCGAAGAAGTGCATTGAAAAGGGAGCCAAAGCAGATGAGAACAATAATCACGAGCCCAAAAACAACGATGAAGATATATTTTTGGGGTTGTATATTAGCATTGCTCTTGGGTTTATCTCTGGTTTTTGGATGGTCTGTGGTTTCTTGATATTCAAGAGATCTTGGAGATATGCGTATTTTCGTTTATGGATTCATTTGTATGACAGGCTCTATGTGATCACTTCTCTGAAACTTGCTTCTATTCGAAGATGTTTCCAAGCTTGATTTCTATGGTTCTCCATCTGTTCAGTTTGCTGAATACAAAAGTAGTTTTTAAAGAATGAACTCTTATAAATGTCTAGCTTGTAACATGCTCAAATCAGAAGACAGATCAATAAAACTGGTGATTTTTTTTTTTTTTTTTGTCTAAGCTCTTTTTTGCTAACGTTTTTCTTTGAGCAAGCACTTTTAGATAGTGTTTCTTGTAGAGTGCATGCTCTGATAGTCTGATGCCTAAGTGCAACCTGTTGATCTAATCTTATCCAAGTCTTAGCTGTGAATAACTCTGTATGCGTCGTGTGAGTATTAGTGAACTTGCTGATTCTTTGAAGCCTTCCTTTGTGTGATTAGTAGTGAACTAACTGTTTCTTTGAAGTCTTCCAATTTGTCGACGTGATAAAGCTGTTTGATTTCTTGAATCTGGTGGTGTTGAATTTTACCAGAGTTATGATTCGCTCGTAAAAGTGAGTGCTCCTACTCTCCTAGTATACTATACGGAGTAGAAGCTTGAATTTTCTGCTGAAAGTGGAATTAAATGACAGGTGCTTTTGTGTGGAAGATTCAGACTTTCCAAAGTTTGTAATATTGGATTATTGTACTACTTAAATTTGGATTAGCATCGACTGTTCTACATTCCACCCTACCAAAGAGTCAAATTCGACTTGCGTAAGGCGTAGCAAGCTTGCAACCAGGGTCAACACTCTGGGGTCTTTGTAGCTTCATATTTCTTCGCTGCACAATACTGGACTGCTAACTAAAGTTGATTCTTTAGGGCATTGCCATTGTGGGTCGTTTTTTTTTTTTTTTTTTTTTTTTTTTTTTTTTTTTTTTTTTATCATTGTTTGCGCAAAAATTATTTTAAGTTCCACCATTTCTCGCTCTTTAATTTACCCCACCAAAACGTAATATTCCCTCCATCTCATTAATAAGGGCTCGTTTTCCATAGTTTACAAATTTTAACACGGAGTATAAATGAATTATAAAAAAACATGCATGCAGTCATTGAGAGTAATCATAATAAGTACTTGTAATTATTTAAGGGAGACAATAAGGAAAAAAAAAAAACCGTATTTGAGCAATGTGAAGTATACATGTACCAATTTTAAAGGGTAATTAAGAAAGTTTAGTATTGTCTTCAAAAAAAAAGAAAGTTTAGTACTAAAAGTACTTTTTATAAAATACTTGTAGAAGTATGTAGGTATTTTTTTTTTTTTTTTTTTTTTTTTGGTGTGGGAAATGTAGGTAATAATGTTAAACTTGTATTTTCTCGTTTCTATGGAATGATATTAGACTATAAATTTTTTCTTAAAATAAAGAAGGCTTTATTCTGATTTACTGAATTGATTGAAGCTGAACTGAAATGATTGGATCTAAACTGAACTGATTGAAATTGAAGTGAAATGATTAGATCTAAAGTGAAGTGAATATTTTATGAGAGAAAGAAATCAGAAACGATGAACATAACTGAAAGTTCTCAAAAAAAAATATATATATATAAAAATGAAAATAAGCCGAAGAGAGTGTCTAAGAGTATAAATTTTAAAATTAGAAAAAAATAAATTAAAATATGTCGGTGTTAGAGGCTTGGTTGCAATTTACAGTCACTCTTGTTCGGCGGGTGATGCTGCCGTTGTTGAAGGTGGAGGAGGAACTCAAATCTCCTTCATCTCTCTTTCTCTCTCCTCACTTCCACCATTAATCAATGGCGCAAAACCACCATTACAACGCAACCTCCAAGAAACCCACAACCCCATTCTCTCTTTCTCTAACCTCTTTCCTCTTCTTATCTCTCCTCTGCTTCGCCTCTCTCCTCCTCGCTTTCTCTCTCTTCCCCTTTTCATCTCCTTCTTCTCAAACCCCCCAATTTCACCCATCATCAGAACCCTGCGATTTCACTGATGGGAATTGGTTTTACGATCCTACTGTTAGATCTGTTCGATATGATCACACTTGCAAGGAGATTTTCAAGGGTTGGAATTGCATATTGAATAATAAATCCAATGCTTTTGATATTTCTAAGTGGAGATGGAAGCCCAGAAATTGTGATCTTCCCCCTTTTGATGCTCGAAGATTTCTTGAACGGTTTAGGGATACTAGTATAGGTACTTTCTTTCATTTTAATTGTAATTGATTTTTCTGGGTATTGTTTATTTCTCAGTAATTTTGATGGGTTTTGTTGGATTGGAATTTTTTGGTTTAATTTTGATTGCCTTTGTTGTGAATTTCATTGGCACGATTTATCAGTAAAATATTTTTATATCAATTCATGATCGTATTGTTATTTATTATCGCCTACCAAATGGGCTATTGAAGAAGGTAGATAAGAATATGGGATTTTTTACTTATTTAAGGTACCTGGTTTTTGTTGGGCTATTTAGGTTTGAATTTGATTTTTTAATTTTTTTTTTTTTTCTGAAAATTTCAGTTCTTTATAGATGATAAATAGTTGGATTGGGGCTGATTCATAGCTAATGGGAAGTTTTAGTGGCATTTAAGTTATGGTGGCCGTACTAGATAGATTTTCATATTTTGAGTTTTAGGTTCAGAACTTTCCAATTTTGGAAAATTGTTAAGTTTTTGTTGTTCATACCAACAAAGTTGAAGTATTAGTATAAAGTTAAGATAATCGAAATGAAGTTATCAGAGAGAAAGCATCAGTAAAATGCATGTAAAAGACATCCGTAATCACCCCGAAAGGGAGTATTAAATTTCGAGTCCTTGAAGGAGTTGAAGCTAGATATGTTTTAACTTTTAAGCATAGACTCTGAAGTTACTGACTTTATGAAGTTTTGGTGCGTGCAGGATTTATAGGTGATTCATTGAATAGAAATATGTTTGTGTCTCTGTTTTGCATGCTGAGGCAAGTATCAAGTGATGTGAAGAAGTGGCACCCAGCTAAAGCAGATCGAGGGTTTACTTTTCTTCAGTACAATCTTACTATTGCTTATCACCGTACTAATCTATTAGCACGTTACGGTAGGTAAGCCATGTCTTCTGTGTTATTGTACAAGTGCTATTGAATTATTTGCTTCTGCCACTGCTTGTTTTTAGAGTAAAATTGTTTAAAGTTCCACTGAACCTAATCAAATGTTTACCAAGATGATACATTTGGTTGATCAATTATACTATATGAATTTACCAAGATGTTTCAGTCTCTTTTGTGCAACCTTCTCTGTGCTTTATATGTACCAACAGGTGTGGATAGCAACTGTTTAGAAGAAAACAAAGTCACTTGATTATATGTAATAGAACAAACTTTGTACTCAAATTTCCTTCTACTTATTACTTTTTTATGGTGTAATATGGATTCAACAGTTTCTTATGCTCAGTGAATGAGATTAAAAATAAAAATGTGCTCTTGAATGCAGAAGATTATCAGCATATGTTCCTCAAATATTTACAAGTTGAAAAGAACTAGTCTAAAATTACCATCTTGATAAGCTATGTTTAAAATGGAGCTATTAGATATCATTTTTAACTTTCCACTTATAGAGGACCTTATGTTTCCTTTCCTTGAATAGGTGGTCACCTAATACCAAAGGTGGAGCTCTAGAATCTCTTGGATACAATGATGGGTACCGAGTTGATATTGATGTCCCCGATAGCAAATGGGCTGAAGCTCCTAGCTTCCATGATGTTGTCATCATTAATACTGGACACTGGTAATGTCTACAATCTATACTAGATCCAGCTTCATTTAAATTACTGTAATGACTTACATTGTTTTTTTGCCCATGCTTATTTTACTTAAATTTTATGTTTTGGATGAAGCATTGAAGCAGATCATTTGTCTGCTTTTTTTTTACCTCCTTTTATGAACTGCATACAATGAAAGCGCATATCCTTTGCATTTCTCCTTCCCAAAAAAACTCTATTTACAACCCATGACCTATACTGTTGCATTTTCACAAGCCAATATAAGAGACAAAGAAGCCTTATATGAACTGAGTTTTTGAAGCTACATCATATCAAGCTAGTAGAACTATTGCAGTATGAAATTAAACATAACTATCAGGGTTACAAGACACGGATAAAATGCTTCTAACCTCGTACCTGGTTAAATACTTCCTATACTACTACTCCCTCCATCTTATATAACCTGCACTCTGCCACCAATCACCATGGCGAGCTGATACACAATAAATGCATATTATCTGCATCCTTTGTCAGTGGAATTTTTCAATTTTCACAATTTAGAACCTTCGTTCCACATTTTAAGTTATGACATACTAAACTTATCTCCATGAAGGAACATTATGATGCACCATGGCCATATAATCTGACCATAAGTATGTACTAACTACTAAGTACAATGTTGCGGAAATTTGTCAATTTTTTGTGCTTTTTATAGTGAGAAATAGGTCAACGTACTAGCATCTAGCCATCTAGGTTTTATTTTTATAGACTTTCTGGTTTAAAGGGGAGTTTTTGATTTGTTTTGCTTGGCTATATGCAAGTCAAGTGGTTTGAAAAGGAGCAAACATGGGGTACACTCTCTACAATGGAGGTCGGCTTTTTTGTTGGTGGTGTGTGTACTTGTTTGTGTTCTGTAGCATCAGAGGCTTTTCCCTCTTGTTGCTTCTATGTAGAGTTGTCAATTCGGGTAAACAAGTCGGGTTTGGGTCGGGTAAAAGTAGGTCGGGTTAACTCGGGTCGGGTCAATTCGGATTAATTCCATAACATTTGCGGGTCGGGTTTGGGTTGGGCCATGCTTGAGTCGGGTCACGTCGGGTCATACTTCTTGTCGGGTTTAGGTCGGGTTACATTCGGGTCGGGTGAACAATAGGTCGGGTTTAATTCGGGTTTTCATGGGTTAAAACGGGTTAGGGTAATTCTCGAGTTCGAGTCGAGTTCGATTCAAGTCAATAATTTGCGGGTTAGAATCAGGTCGGGTCATTTTCAAGTCGGGTCATTCTTGGGTTCAAGTCAGGTTCGGTTCAAGTCAGTAATTTGCGGGTTATAATCAAGTTGGGTCATTCTCGGATTCAAGTCCGGTTATGTAAAAGTCAATAATTTGCAGGTTACGATCAGATCGGGTCATTTCCATGTCAGGTCATATTCGGGTTCAACTAACTATAAATAAATTATTATCATTTTTATCAAGCTAATTATTTCCTTTGACTATAATATATATGGCAATATACTAGGGAACTATAGTTTATAATTTAGGAAGATAATTATCTCCTTTGACCATACAACAAATGTATATTATATTTAACTCTTAAATTTGAAGATAATGCTCCTTTCTTTTGCTGGCCTAGACCGACTTGGTCTCTCAAAACAAAATGTTTTGATCAACAATAATAAGGTGGTCGTAATTGCATTTAAGGTGATTTGAAATCGGGTCTGGAATAATTTGGATTGAATTTAGGTCGGGTGAATAACAAGTCGTGTTAATTTCGAGTCGAGTTAGTTATAGAACGGGTTGCATTGTTGGGTCGGGTAAGTAATAGGTCTGGTAAAATTCGAAACGGGTCAATAACAAGTCGGGTTTAATTTTGGTCAGGTCAATAACAAGTCGGGTTGATTTCGAGTCGGGTTTGTAATAGGTTGGGTTAATTTCAGGTCGGGTTAGGAACGGGTCGGATTAAATTCAGGTGAGGTTAGTAACAAGTCGGGTTAAATTTGGGTTTTGACGGATTAACACAGGTTTGGGTAAATTTCGGTTCAAGTCGGATTCGGTGCAAGTTAATTAAATTGGCCGTTGTAAACCGGTAAATCAGTGCAAGTTGTTAACCAGTAAATAGGTCGTTTAAAAGCAAATTTGATGGTTCCACCCACCCAATTAGACTCCCGGAGGATATTACGGACCATGATAAACATTTCGGCAATTTTTATTCCAGCGAAAATAAGTAAAAATTTCCAAAATTGAAGGCTAATGTCCACGCTTTTTAAAAAATTTTGGAGGTTTCGGAACCTAGTGTTGCAAAGTCTTGATATTTTAGGTAATACATTTAGGGGTCATATAATTACGTTTGAAGCCATATATGATCATTATATGTTGTTATACATGTTCGTGGTAGGGTTTAGTTAATAAAATCGGTGCAAGTATTAACCAGTTACACCCACCCAATTGGACTCTCAGAGGGTATTAGGGACCATGGTAAACATTTCGGCAATTTTTATTTCCAGGCGAATAAAAGTAAAAAAAAATCAAAATTGAAGGCTAAGATCCACGCTTATTCAGAAATTTTGGATGTTTCGAGGCTCGGTGTCGAAAAACCTTGAAATTTTAGGGGATACATCTCGAGTTCATATAATGTCGTTTGGAACCATATATGATCATTATATATTGTCATAAATGTTAGTGGTAGGCTTGATTTAATGAAATTGGTGCAAGTTGTAAATCGGTAAATTGGTCGTTTAAATGGGAAATTGGTTTGTTCCACCTACCCAATTGGACTCTCGGAGGGTATTAGGGACTGGTAAAAATTTGGGCAATTTTTATTTCCGGGCGAAAAAAAAGTCAAAAAAATTCAAAAATTAAAGACTAATATCCACGCTTTTTGAGAAATTTTGGAGGTTTCAGGACCCCGGTGTCTGATAGCCTTGAAATTTAAGGAGATACATTTTGGGTTAATATAATGCCGTTTGGAATCATATATGATCATTATATGCTGTCATAAATGTACGTGTTAGGCTTGATTTAATGAAATCAGTGCAAGTTTTAAACCGGTAAATTGGCTTTTTAACGGCGAATTGGATGGTCACACCCACCCAATTGAACTCCCAGAGGGTATTAGCTAAAATCCATGTTTTTTGAGAAATTTTGGAGATTTCGAGGCCCGGTGTCGGAAAGCCTTGAAAATTAAAAGGATTTATCTCGGGGTCATATAATGCCGTTTGGAATCATATATAATCATCAAATGTTGTCATAAATGTTCGTGTTAGACGTGAGTTGATGGGTGCAAGTTGTAAACCGGTAAATTGACCGTTTAAAGGCAAATTTGATTTCCACCCACCCAATTGGCCTCCTGGAGTGTATTAGGGACCATGATAAACATTTTTGCAATTTTTATTCCGGATGATAAAAAGGCAAAAAATTCAAAAATTGAAGGCTATCCACCTTTTTGGGAAATTTTAGAGTGTTTGGGGTCTGGTGTCTAAAAGTCTTGAAATTCAAGTTAATACATCTCAAACTCATATAATGTCGTTTGTAACCATTTGTAATCATCGTTTGTTGCCAAAAATGTTCATGGTAGGCTTGATTTAATGAAATCGGTGCAAGTTGTAAATCGGTAAATTGGCCGTTTAAAGGCAAATTGGATGGTTCCACCCATCAAATTGGACTCTCGGAGGGTATTAGGGATTATGGTAAACATTTCGGCAATTTTTATATTCAGGCGAAAATAAGTCAAAAAATTCCAAAATTGAAGGTTTATATCCATGCTTTTTAAGAAATTTTAGAGGGTTCGGGGCCACGTGTTGAAAAGCCTTGAGATTTTAGAGAATACATCTCGGGGTCATATAATGCCATTTAGAATCATATATAATCATTATATTTTGTCATAAATGTTTGTGGTAGGCTTGAGTTAATGAAATCGGTGCGAGTTGTAAATCGGTAAATTAGCCGTTTAAAGGCAAATTTGATGCTTCCGGCCACTCAATTGGACTCACGTAGGGTATTAGGGTCCATAGTAAACATTTCGAAAGTTTTTATTCTTAGGCGAAAAACGTTTTATAAAATTCCAAAATTGAAGTATAGTATCCACGCTTTTTGAGACATTTTGGTGTTTTCAGGGCCCTGTGTCGAAAAGCTTAGTAATTTTAGGGAATATATTTCGGGGTCATATAATGTCATTTGGAACCATATATGATCATTTTTTTATGTCATAAATGTTTGTTGTAGGCTTTAGTTAATGAAATCAGTTTAAGTTGTAAACCGGTAACTCGGCTGTTTAAAAGCAAATTGGTTGGTTGCACCTAGCTAGGTGGACTCCCACAGGGTATTAGTGATCATTGTAAACATTACGGCTATTTTTATTTCCACGTGAAAAATATTCGAAAAATTCCAAAATTGAAGTCATTTATCCAACGCATTTTGCGAAATTTTGGAGGCTTGGGTGTCCGGTGTCGAAAAGTGTTAGAAATTCTAGACGATAAATATCGGGGTCATATAGTGACGTTTGAAACCATATATGATCATTATATGTTGTCATAAATTTTCGTGGTAAGCTTGAGTTAATGAAATCGGTGTAAGTTGTAAACCGGTAAATTGGTCGTTTAAAAACAAATTGGATGGTTCCACCCACCCAATTGGACTCCCGAAATGTATTAGGGACCATGGTATACATTTTAGCAATTTTCAAATTTGGGCGAAAAAAATCAAAAAATTAAAAAATTGAAGGCTAATATCCACGCTTTTTAAGAAATTTTGATTGTTTCGGGGCCCGGTGTCGAAAAGCATTGAGATTTTAGGGGATACATCTCGGGGTCATATAATGTCGTTTGGAACCATATATGATCATTATATGTTGTCATAAATGTTCGTGGTAGGCTTAAGTTAATGAAATCGTTGCAAGTTGTAAATCGGTAAATTGGTCGTTTAAAGGCAAATGGGATGGTTCCACCCAGCCAATTGGACTCCCGGAGGGGCGGAGGGTATCAGGGACCATGGTAAACATTTCGGCAATTTTTAATACTGGGTGAAAAAAAGTCAAAAAATTCCAAAATTGAAGACTAATATCCACGCCTTTGAGAAATTTTGGAGGTTTCAGGTAGAGCTGTCAATTCTGGTAAACGGGTCGGATTTAGATTATTAAGAGTGGGTCGAGTCGGGTCGGGTCAATTAGGATTAATTCCATAACCTATGCGGGTCGAGTTTGGGTTGGGTCATGCTTGTGTCGGGTCATGTCGGGTCATAATTCTTAGCAGGTTTAGGTCAGGTTAATAATAGGTTGGGTCACATTTGGGTCGGGTGAACAATAGGTCGGGTTTAATTCAGCTGTTCACGGGTTAAAACGCGTTAGGTTAATTATCGGTTTCGAGTTGACTCCGGTTCAAGTCAATAATTTGAGGGTTAGAATCCGGTCGGGTCATTCTCGGGTTTGAGTCGGGTTCGATTCAAGTCAATAATTTGCGGGTTATAATTTGGTTGAGTCATTTTCAAGTCGGGTCATTCTCGAGTTCAAGTCGGTTTTGGTTCAAGTTAATAATTTGCGGGTTATAGTTAGGTTGGGTCATTTCAAGTCGGGTCTTTCTCGGATTCAAGTTGGGTTATGTTCAAGTCAATAATTTACAGGTTACAATCAGGTTGGGTTATTTTTATGTCAGGTCATATTCGGGTTTAACTAACTATAAATAGATAATTATCATTTTTATTAAGCTAATTATTTCCTTTGAGTGTAATATATATGACAATATACCAGGGAACTATAGTCTATAATTTAGGAAGATAATTTTCTTCTTTGACCCTACAACAAATATATATTATGTTTAATTCTTAAATTTGAGGATGATGCTCATTTCTTTTGTTGCGTGGACCGACTTGGTCTCCCTAGACAAAATGCTTTGATCAACAATAATAAGGTGGTCTAAATTGTATTTAAGGTGATTTGAAATCGGGTCAGGAACAATTTTGGTTGAATTTAGGTCGGGTCAATAACAAGTCGTGTTGATTTCGAGTCGGGTTAGTAACAGATCGGGTTGAATTTTTTGGTCGGGTTAGTTTTAGGTTTGGTAAAATTCGGGTCGGGTCAATAACAAGTCGGGGTTAATTTGGGTCGGGTTGATAACAAGTTGGATTGATTTCGGGTCAGGTTTGTAACAGGTTGGGTTAAACTAGGGTCGGGTTGAATTCTGGTCCGGTTAGTAACAAGTTGGGTTAAATTCGGGTTTTGACGGGTTAAAACGGGTTTGGGTCAATTTCGGTTCAAGTCGGGTTTTATTCAGGTCAATAATTTACGGGTTATATTCGGGTCGGGTCGGGTCATCTCTAGGTCAATTCATGTTCGGGTTCAGGTCTCACGTATTCGGGTCAACTCGGGTCTAGGGTTAGTTTTAGGTCGGGTCAAGTCGGGTTTGGGTCTTTTCGAGTTCAGATGGTTTGGTTAATAATTGTGTTTGAATCGGTATTTCGCGCTCTACTTCTATGTCTAGTATGAATGGAAGGTTTGAACTATTTTGCATTTATAGAAGAAAAAAAAAAAAAAGTTGTTTTTGTCTTAAGATAAAATTAGAATCTAGATAATTACTAAACAAATCTATGCTTTCAAGTTGTTGTCAAAAGTTTATAGGTCAGGGAAAAGTGGAGTAACTTTGTTTACCTCACTGATATTGCAGGTGGTGGGCTCCCTCAAAGTTTGATCCAGTAAAGTCACCTATGCTCTTTTTTGAGAAAGGAATGCCTATACTGCCTCCAGTAGCTCCTGATGTCGGTCTGGATATGGTCCTGAAACAAATGGTACTGAGTTATTTTATTTTCCTATGCGTCCGCCTGTTAAATTTAGTGTATGATGGGAACTAGAAACTTTTCTATGCCTATGGAACCAATAGAAACGTCAAAATGGCTTCTCTTGATGTTAGGCTGCTCTTTTTTGATTTTCTCCTAGAAATGGAGGAGAGAGTTGAGACATTGCTGAAGGATGCTTATATTTGTGCATCACATGTTCTTGTCTTTAATCTTATGAGGTCGGTTCAGCAGCTTGTAATCACATTTAGCAAGTTAGGCTCGCAACCTCTGTCGATTGTGCTGTTTATTATACCTATACATAACAATCAGTCCACCACCCTTTAAGTAAGGCACCACATGTTTGTCAGATCCTTTGTTGGATTTCATCAAACATCTTCTTATCCTTAGAAGATTGAGTGAGGCAAAAGTTAAACATTGATTATAAGTAGATGCATTGGTCATTTGCCCTGGCTCACACCCTGAAACAATTTCCGTAGTAGGCCTCTTGCATGGCATACTCATCAACGATAAGCAACCAAAGATCCATGTCTTTTTGTCTATCTCTGTCCTTGTTATGCTTATGTTCTTTCTCAAGTTCACGAGTTTTTGTAAATGTTAATCTTTCTTCTTGATTTCAGATATCATATGTAGAAAGCAAAATGCGACCTGGTGCAATAAGAATATTCCGCACACAATCCCCCAGACATTTTGAGGGAGGCGACTGGGACCATGGTGGTTCTTGCCCGCGCTCAAAGCCTTTGTTATCACAAGAAGTAGGTCATTTTATCAGTTGCTGCTGATTTTGACATGTGAAAGTCTTTACTTCGTATATTTTTCCTTCAACAGAAAATTTGTTACCAAAACCAGACTTATGTTTGACCTGCCCAGGTTGAAGAACTTTTCAACATGGAAAATAATGGAACAAATGTTGAGACACGCCTTGTCAACCATCACTTGTACAAGACCCTTAAAGGATCCAGTTTCTATGTTTTGAACATAACCCATATGAGTGAATATAGAGCAGATGCCCATCCCTCAAAAGCTGGTGGAAAGAGGCATGATGATTGCATGCATTGGTGTTTACCTGGCCTTACAGATACATGGAATGATTTATTTGCTGCATACTTGAATTTTGTAAAAGATCATAGCTAGTTCATTCTATTTATTGGTAGTTTTGTTGATATATATTGTTCATTATTAATCTCTAGGCCCAATCGCCCCTCATTAGCCACTGAGGCACTGAGTCTTTATATCCCACTGAGTCTGGTTAGAGGGGGATAACCTAGAATTTCCTGTCTGTTTTGGCCATTAAGCTACTTTGGGTTCAAGCTATAGCCTTGATGCAGGATGAATGATCCTGAAAACTGCTTGAACTTGTACATTTTTGTCAACAAGATCTTAAATATTTCTCTGATAGAGAATTAACAAGGTTCAATTGCTCTCTATTAGCCACACATAGAGCTGTCAATTCGGGTAAACGGGTCGGGTTTAGGTCGGGTAAGAGTGGGTCGGGTCAACTCGGGTCGGGTCAATTCAGATTAAAGCTATAACCTATGCTGGTCGGTTTGGGTTGGGTCATGCTTGAGTAGGGTCATACTTCTTATCAGGTTTGGGTTGGGTTTAGGTCGGGTTAGTAAAAGGTCGGGTTTTATTCGAGTCGGGTGAACAATAGGTTGGGTTTAATTCGGGTTTTCACGGGTTAAAACGGGTAGGGTAATTCTCGGGTTCAGTTCAAGTCAATAATTTGCGGGTTAGAATCAGGTCGGGTCATTCTCGAGTTTGAGTTGGGTTCGATCCAAGTCAATGATTTGCGGATTATAATCAGGTCGGGTCATTCTCGGGTTTAAGTCGGGTTTGGTTCAAGTCAATAATTTGCGGGTTACAATCAGGTTGAGTCATTCTCGGATTTTTCAAGTCGGGTTATGTTCCAGCCAATAATTTGCAGTATACAATCACGTCGGGTCATTTCCAAGTCAGGTCATATTTGAGTTCAACTAACTATAAATAGATTATTATCATTTTTATCAAGCTAATTATTTCCTTTAATTTGACTATAATATATATGACAATATACTAGGAAACTATCCCGTCAAAAAAATATATATATATACTAGGAAACTATAGTCTATAATTTAGGAAAATAATTATCTCCTTTGACCATACAAAAAATATTTACTATATTTAACTCTTAAATTTAAAGGTGATGCTCCTTTCTTTTGCTGGCCTATACCGACTTGGTCTACGTAGACAAAATGCTTTGATCAACAATAATAAGGTGGTCTAAATTGCATTTAAGGTGATTTGAAATCAAGAACAATTTGGGTTGAATTTAGGTCGGGTCAATAACAAGTCGTGTAAATTTCGAGTCGGGTTAGTAACCGATCGGGTTGAATTTTTGGGTCGGGTAAGTAACAGGTCTGGTAAAATTCGGGTCGGGGTCAATAACAAGTCCGGTTGAATTTGGGTCAGGTCAATAACAAGTCGGGTTGATTTCGGGTCAGGTTTTTAACAGGTTGGGTTAAATTTGGGTCGGGTTAGGAACGGGTCGGGCTGAATTCAAGTCAGGATAGTAACAAGTTTGGTTAAATTCGTGTTTTGACGGGTTAAAACGGGTTAGGGTCAATTTCGTTTCAAGTCGGGTTCGGTGCAACTTAATTAAATTGGCCGTTGTAAACCGGTAAATAGGTGCAAGTTGTAAACCGATAAATTGGCTGTTTAACATCAAATTGGATGGTTCCACAAACCCAATTGGACTCCAGTAGGGTATTAAGGACCATGGTAAACACTTCGGCAATTTTTATTTTCGGGCAAAAAAAAGTCAAAAAATTCCAAAATTGAAGGCTAATATCCACGCTTTTTGAGAAGTTTTTGAGGTTTCGAGGCCAGGTGTCGAAAAGTTTTGAAATTCTATGGGATACATCTCGGGATCATATAATTCCGTTTGGAATTATATATGATCGTTATTTATTGTCATAAATGTTCGTGGTATGCTTGAATTAATGAAATCGCTGCAAGTTGTAAACCGGTAAATTGGTCGTTTAACAGCAAATTGGACGGTTCCACACACCCAATTGGACTCCGATAGGATATTAAGGACCATAGTAAACATTTCGGCAATTTTTATCTTCGGGCAAAAAAAAGTCAAAAAATCCCAAAATTGAAGGCTAATATTCACGCTTTTTAAGAAATTTTGGAGTTTTTTGGGCCCGGTGTCGAAAAGTCTTGAAATTCTATAGGGTACATCTTGGGGTCATATAATGCCGTTTGGAACCATATATGATCATTATTTATTGTCATAAATGTTCGTGGTAGGCTTGAATTAATGAAATCGGTGCAAGTTGTAAACCGATAAATTGGTCGTTTAACAGCAAATTGGATGGTTCCACACACCCAATTGGACTCCCAGAATGTATTAGGGACCATAGTAAGCATTTCGGCAATTTTTATTTTCGGGCGAAAAAAAGTCAAAAAATTCCAAAATTGAAGACCATATATGACCATATAAATCCACGTTTTTTGAAAATTTTTGGAGGTTTGGGGGCCGATGTAGAAAAGTCTTGATATTTTAGGGGATACATCTGGGGGTCATATAATGCCGTTTGGAACCATATATGACCATTATATGTTGTCAAAAATGTTCAAAGTATGCTTGAGTTGATGAATTCCGTGCAAGTTGTAAACCGGTTAAATCGTCGTTTAAAGGCAATTGGATGGTTCCACCAACCCAATTGGACTCCCGGGGGATATTAGAAACCATGGTAAACATTTCGGCTATTTTTATTTCCGGGCGAAAAAAGTCAAAAAATTCCAACATTGAAGACTTATATCCACGCTTTTTGAGAAACTTTAAAGGTTTCGGGGCCCGGTGTCAAAAAGTCTTGAAATTGAATAGGATACATCTCGGGGTCATATAATGCTGTTTGAAACCGTATATGGTCATTATTTGTTGCCGTAAATGTTCGTGGTATGCTTGAGTTAATGAAATCCGTTCAAGTTGTAAACCGGTAAATTGGTCGTTTAAAGGCAAATTGGTTGGTTTCACCTACCCAATTGGACTCCCAGGGGGTATTAGGGACCATTTTAAACATTTCAGCAATTTTTGTTTCCGATCAAAAAAGAGTAAAAAAATTCAAAAATTGAAGGCTAATATCCACGCTTTTTGAGAAATTTTGGAGTTTTCGGGGTCCGGTGTCTAAAAGTCTTGAAATTCTAGGGAATACATCTCGTGGTAATATAATTCCGTTTGGTTCAAAAATGTATCCCCTAAAATCTCAAGCCTTCTCAGCACCGGGCCCCGAAACTTCAAAAATTTGTCAAAAAGCGTGGTTATTAGCCTTCAATTTAGGATTTTTTTGACCTTTATTCCAACGGAAATAAAAATTGATGAAATGTTTAACATGGTCCCTAATACCCTCCGGGAGTCCAATTGGGTTGGTGGAATCATCCAATTTGCCTTTAAACGGCCAATTTACCGGTTTACAACTTGCACCGATTTCATTCACTCAAGCCTACCACAAACATTTATGACAACATATAATGATCATTTATGGTTCATGATCATTTATGGTTCCAAACGGGATTATATGACACCGAGATGTATCTCTAAAATCTTATTTCTTTTCGACACCAGGACCCGAAGCCTTCTAAATTTCTAAAAAAGCATGAATATTATCCTTCAGTTTTGGAATTTTTTAACTTTTTTCGAACGTAAATAAAAATTTTCGAAATGTTAACCAAGATCCCTAATACCCCCCGGAAGTCCAATTGGGTGGGTGAAACCATCCAATTTTCCTTGACCAATTTACCGGTTTACAAATTGCACCGATTTCATTAACTCAAGCCTACCACGAACATTTATGACAACAAATAATGATCATATATGGGTCCAAATGACATTATATGACCACGAGATGTATTCCCCAAAATCTCAAGACTTTTCGTCACCGGGTCCCGAAACCTCCAAAATTTCACAAAAGCGTGGATATTAGCATTCAATTTTGGAAATTTTTGCCTTTTTTTCGCCCGAAAATAAAAATTGCTGAAATTTTTACCATGATCCTTAATACCCTCTGGTAGTCCAATTGGGTAGGTGGAACCATCCAATTTGCCTTTAAACGGCCAAGTTACCGGTTTATAACTTGCACCGATTTCATTAACTCAAGCCTACCCCGAACATTTATGACAACAAAAAATGATCATATATATATGGTTCCAAACGACATTATGTGACCCTGAGATGTATTCTCTAGAATCTTAAGGCTTTTCAATACCGGGCCCCGAAATCTCCTAAATTTCTTAAAAAGAGTGGATATTAGTCTTTATTTTTGGAATTTTTAGACTTTTTTTCGCCTTGAAATAATAATTGCCAAAATGTTTACCATGATCCATAATACCTTTCGGGAGTCCAATTGGGTGGGTGGAACCATCCAATTTGCCTTTAAACGGCTTATTTACCGATTTATAACTTAAACTGAATTCATTAAATCAAACCTACCACGAACATTTATGACAACATATAATGACATTATATGGTTCCAAATGTCATTGTATGACCCCTATTTGAATTCCCTAAAATCTCAAGGTTTTTCGACACCGTGCTCCAAAACCTCCAAAACTTCTCAAAAAGCGTGGATATAAGCCTTCAATTTTGGAATTTTTTTTACTATTTTTCGCCTAGAAATAAAAATTGCCGAAATTTTTACCATGGCCCCTAATACCCTCCGGGAATCAAATTGGGTGGGTTGAAATATCCAATTTGCCTTTAAACGGCCAATTTACCGGTTTAAAACTTGCACGGATTTCATTAGCTCAAGCCTACGACGAACATTTATGACAACAAATAATGATCATATATGGTTCCAAAAGACAT
The DNA here is from genome assembly GCF_948465745.1 of Chenopodium album. NCBI lineage: Eukaryota > Viridiplantae > Streptophyta > Magnoliopsida > Caryophyllales > Amaranthaceae > Chenopodium > Chenopodium album. The sequence continues at coordinate 3,951,704 of NC_137838.1, forward strand.
TAAATGACCCAGAGATGTATTCCCTAGAATGTCAAGACTTTTCGATACCGTGCCCCGAAACCTCCAAAATTTCTCAAAAAGCGTGGATATTAGCCTTTATTTTTGGAATTTTAAGATTTTTTTTGCCCGAAAATAAAAATTGCCGAAATGTTTACCATGGTCCCTAATACCCTTCGGAACTCCAATTTGGTGGGCGGAACCATCCAATTGGCCTTTAAACGGCCAATTTACCGGTTTATAACTTGCACCGATTTCATTAAACCAAGCGTACCACGAATATTTATGAGAATATATAATGATCATATATGGTTCCAAATGTCATTATATGACCCCTATATGTATTCCCTAAAATCTCAAGACTTTTTGACGCCGTGCCTCGAAACCTCCAAAATTTCTCAAAAAGCGTGCAAATAAGCCTTCAATTTAGGAATTTTTTGACTTTTTTCGCCTATAAATTAAAATTGCCGAAATTTTTACCATGATCCCATATACCCTTCGGGAGTCCAATTGGGTGGGTTGAACTATCCAATTTGCATTTAAACGGCCAAATTACCGCTTTACAACTTGCACGGATTTCATTAACTCAAGCATAATATGAACATTTATGACAACATATAAAGATCATATGTGGTTCCAAACGGCATTATATGACCCCGAGATGTATCCCCTAAAATATCAAGACTCTTCTACACTGGGACCCGAAACCTCCAAAAATTTTCAAAAAACGTGGGGGTATTTATTTTGGAATATTTTGACTTTTTTTCGCCCGGAAATAAAAATTTCTGAAATGTTTCCCATGGTCCCTAATACCCTTCGAGAGTCCAATTAGGTGAGTGGAACCATCCAATTTGCCTTTAAACGACCAATTTACCGGTTTACAATTAACCGGCTTAATTCAAGCCTACCACGAACATTTACGACAACAAATAATGATCATATATGGTTCCAAACGGCATTATATGACCCCGAGATGTATCCTATACAATTTCAAGACTTTTCAACACCAGGCCCCGAAAGGCCGAAACCTCCAAAGTTTCTCAAAAAGCATGTAAATTAGTCTTCAATTTTGGAATTTTTTGACTTTTTTTGCCCGGCAATAAAAATTGCTGAAATGTTTACCATGGTTTCTAATATCTTCCGGGAGTCCAATTGGGTTGGTAGAATCATCCAATTTGCCTTTAAACGGCCAATTAACCGTTTTACAACTTGTACAGATTTTATTAACTCAAGCATACTTTGAACATTTATGACAACATATAATGGTCATATATAGTTCCAAACGGCATTATATGACCCGAGATGTATCCCGTAAAATATCAAGACTTTTCTACACTGGCCCCCAAACCTCCAAAATTTTTCAAAAAAACGTGGATATTAGTCTTCAATTTCAGAATTTTTTGACTTTTTTTCGCTCGGAAATAAAATTGTCGAAATGTTTACCATGGTCCCTAATACATTCCGGGAGTCCAATAGGTGTGTGGAACCATCCAATTTAATTTGCTGTTAAACGGCCAATTTATCGGTTTACAACTTGCACATATTTCATTAATTCAAGCCTACCACGAACATTTATGACAACAAATAATGATCATATATGGTTCCAAATGGCATTATATGACCCCGAGATGTATCCCATAGAATTTCAAGACTTTTCGACATCGGGCCCCAAAACCTTCAAAATTTCTCAAAAAGCATGGATATTAACCTTCAATTTTGGAATTTTTTGACTTTTTTTTTGCCCGGAAATAAAAATTGACGAAATGTTTACCATGGTCCTTAATACCCTACGAGAGTCCAATTGGGTGTGTGGAACCATCCAATTTGCTGTTAAACGACCAATTTACCGGTTTCCAACTTGCACCGATTTACTGGTTTACAACGGCCAATTTAATTAACTTTCACTGAACTCGACTTGAACCGAAATTGACCCTAACCTGCTTTAACCCGTCAAAACCCAAATTTAACCTGACTTGTTACTAACCTGACCTGAATTCAGCCCGACCCGTTCCTAACCCGACTCGAAATCAACCCGACTTGTTATTGACCTGACCCAAATTCAACCTGACTTGTTATTGACCCAACCCGAATTTCACCAGACCTATTACTTACCCGACCACAAAATTCAACCCGATCTATTACTAATCTGACTCGAAATTAACACGACTTGTTATTGACCCTACCTAAATTCAACCCAAATTGTTCCTGACCTGATTTCAAATCACCTTAAATGCAATTTAGACCACCATATTATTGTTGATCAAAGCATTTTGTCTAGGGAGATCAAGTTGGTCCAGGCCAGCAAAAGAAAGGAGCATCATCCTCAAATTTAAGAGTTAAATATAGTATATATTTGTTGTATGGTCAAAGGAGATAATTATCTTCCTAAATTAAAGGAAGATAATTAAAGGAAGTTAAATATAGTTGATGAGTCTATTTTATATATATTTTTATTCCCCGTCCCACGGTCATATTTGTGCTAATTTGAGTTCTGCGGAGCTATTTTTATTACTAATATACGTTTTCTAGTGTTTTTGTAGAGTGGATATTATTTTGTAGGAATTTGAAGAATTGTGACAATTCCCGAGCTTATTGAGCCACTGCAAAGACATTGGAGTCGGATCGTATTTTATGACCGAATATTTAAAGCTCAAGATCGTACTAAATAAATTTAGTTCGGTGATTAAGAGCTTGATTAGAGAAGAGAAGGGTCCCAAGTTCTCACAAGCAACACCGACCAAACTAATAAATATCTTGAACTCAAGTCAAGAAGGCCCAAGTACAAAGCCCAACTCGCTGCTAGCTGATCGAGCCCATTCAGGCGCTCCACTGATGTTTTCTCATTAGTGGGCTTCTTTAATAGTTAAGTCGGTGGGTCTTTTGTATATAAATAGGAGTAGTAGTACGCGATCAGGGAGTGAGTCAGCTTTATTTTTTTGTTTTTAGTCTTAGTTAGATTTCGGTAATTGCACGTCAGTTAGGAACTTCTTAGACTTTGTTCGCTTTTCGTCAAATTCGTTTTTTATGCAAAAGTATTAGTTCACTTCTTTTAGTGGATTATATGGTTGTTTTCTGTAAGTTCTCTTATGATTATTTTCTTAATCTGATATTATTGTTTCTTATATGCTTACTTTAATCGTTTTATTTAATTGTTTTATTAATTGCCTATTAATTTTAATTATGTTTACTTTAATTAGTTTAGTTTTAATTATGCGTGAGTAGTTTTCTTTCTAGGGTTTGTGGGGATCCATAAATAATATGAAGGGGTAATTTATTATTATTGATTGTCAATGCTAGATTAATTTCCTATTGATTGATTTAATACTATGCAATTAGATTAGCGCTGGTTTAATTGTATGAGTTACGCAATATTGATTCGAGATTCGAGAGATGAGAATTAATATTAAGGCCTAGTTTCAATAGGCAGTTTAAGTTATAAATGGTTAAATCGAGATTCGAGAGATGAGATTTAATACCGGTAAATTAACTCTGTGATTGTAATACGTAGCGAAAGCCCTTTATGATCTGATTAATTGATACATTGATGATTGATTTATATGTTTTACCTTGAAGTATTATTTATTGGTGAACCTATGCCCTAGGTCCTTTATTCATTGATTTTCCCCTACTTTTATTTCTCCCTACTCATATTCTTCGTAGTATAATTCCTTTAAACAACAACAATTGGTTACTTTAATAATTTAGATTATAATTAATTAATTAGGAATAGAAAGACCAGTTTCCCTGTGGATTCGACCCTACTTCCCTATCTACTTTAGTTAGAGGATTTAGGTAATTACTTTTGATTAGGTGACTACGACTTTAGCCTGTCAATAGTTCCCTAGTATATTGTCATATATATTATAGTCAAATTAAAGGAAACAATTAGCTTGATAAAAATTATAATTATCTATTTATAGTTAGTTGAACCCAAATATAACCTGACTTGGAAATGACCTGACGTGATTGTAACCTGCAAATTATTGACTTGAACATAACCCAACTTGAATCCGAGAATGACCCAACCTGATTATAACCCGCAAATTATTGACTTGAACCGAACCCCACTTGAACCCGAGAATGACCCAACTTGAAAATGACCCGACCTAATTATAATCCGCCAATTATTGACTTGAACCGAACTTGACTCAAACCCGAGAATGACCCGACCTGATTCTAACCCGCAAATTATTGACTTGAACCGAATCCGAGAATTACCCTAACCCGTAAAAACCCGAATTAAACCCAACCTATTGTTCACCTGACTCGAATGTAATATTAACCCGACCTAAACCCGACCCAAACCCGATAAGAAGTATGACCCGACTCAAGCATGACCCAACCCAAACCCGACCCGCATAGATTATGGAATTAATCTGAATTGACTCGACCCGATTTAACCCGACCCGTTAACCTGAATTGACAGCTCTAGTTTCAATTACGAGAAAAAAATGTTTACTCTCTTCATTCTTTATGCTTTGAATTACACGGTCTCCAATTCACATCTTTAGCCACGTTTGTATTTCATATGATAAATTAAAAATACTAAAATATATTTAGAAAATACATTTCAAGTTGAATCTAGCAAAAACTCACATTATATGATTTTGATGTCTATAATAGTAATGTAAAAGTTTTAAAAAGTTCACCATAAAAGTCTACATGTAAAGAATAAAAACACTTAGGAGTTAATTTCACTCCAAAATTGAATTCTTATACAAATTACAACACTTTTTAAAAAGTGACGTTGTTCAAAGTTTGTATCTGAATGAAGTTTGTTTAAATGTGCAAAACAAATCCAGAAACAGAAAAGATTAAAAAAAATATTGAGCAATAGATTTATATAAACAATGTTATGAAATTGGCTCGGGTCAAAGACTACAGACTATATAACAGCTATTACTACATCAGTTTGCATCAATCAAATGTTAATTTACATTGATTACAAGTTTTAAATAGAATCCTACTCATCATCATCATCAAAATCCATCACTACCCTGAGCCGCCTTCTCTTTACAGAACTCTCAGGTGATGCACTAGGTGCCAGTTCATCCCCTGAATCTTCCAATTCACTATAATTAAGCACATTTTGGATAGTTTTAACATCTTCATCCAGCATAAGACCTCTCTTATCATTACTGGTGTCAGGAGTAGCTTCATTTTCTGGATTGCTGCCAGAGAACCCATGATTTGAGGTACCAATCCCAGATTCAGATAGGTCGTCGTACTTTTGCTGATTACCTCCCTCACCCCAATCACTGGACCTAACAGCTTGATGTGCTGAACTGCTATGAGGGATGTTAAGCCTTTTAACACCAACATTTACATCCACAGCTTCCCCAATTTCATCCCTGTAAGACAGAACTGTATCGTTACACAACTAAAAAAAACAATAATATGGATGAGTTACTGCGAATTTGGAAGCATTCAGATTATCTCCTGGTAAACACCAAGTATCCAGCGCCCTAGAAACTCTTAGGACAAGTTTAATAGAAAAAACTGATGCCCAAGCATAGCACAAAAATCACTTGGACAATCTGACAACTAAACATTGATAATAAATGAATATTTTGTCAGACACCAGCCAGCAGAACCCAAACTGGGGGATATGAGTCATATGACCCTAAATTTCCACTCTCTAAAGCAATGACTCAAAACATTATTAGTAAATCCGTACCTTTCTTCCAAACTTTGAGGAACTTGATTGCTGGAATCCTCTCCAGCGATATCCTCCTGGTTAATTGAAGCACTGGCAAACTTGTCTTCTGGCTCTGCCTGAACCCTTTTCATTTTCCGTTTCCTAAATATGAAGAGTTGACAAAGGTTAACAAGAAAATTGAAACAGAATTTATAAAAGGGGTATGAGAGCGAGTAACAACACCTACTTTAAAATAGAGCCAAGTACTTGTTCATCATCTGAAGTGGACCCTGGTGATTGAACATTATATTTCAAACTGCCCAACTCCTTTTCAGATGAAGCATACACCTTGTTCTTACTCCTGAAAAAATGATTGATAAGTCATGATTTGTGAGTAACTTCTTAATTTTCAAGCTACCTGAAATAAAAGGGTCTACATGCTGGAAAAGGTTTTAGACAATAGAGAATTCATGAAAGATTCAGCCCAATATTTCTGCTGATTTGAATATACTATGAAAAAGAGGAATCGATTAAGCTCAATCACCATGATCCTCGATACAGAAATTTTGAGGTAGGTATCTCGGAAACCTTACAAGCACAGAACTTTGTTAGCCAAGAACCAATCAGCTATATGGAGAGAATGGTTAAAACTTTCCTACGCTCCTGCCTCTTAAAAAAGGTCCAAAAAAAACTCTCAAAACCCCCAACTTACATAAAATTTCAAAAGAAGTACTCAATCTAAACAGCTAGGAATAAATACATAATTTTTTTTGTAAATAATAGCAACCCTGTGATGAATTTAGTGTCACTCAAGAATCAATATAATCCTGATTCAAGAATGGTTTTTATGCAGGTTTGGCAGTTCTGACAAATTAGAGTTGACTGAGAGTAGAACAAGCACAGAAGGCCCGAGATAGAAAAACTTCATTTGAGATTTAATCATTTAGACTCCAAAAGCTCACAAGATATCTTTTTGTAAACCTAGCCTAGAGACAGGAGCTAGTCATTTAGACTCCAAAAGTACAAAAATTTGTTACATGAAAGTATTGGCACATAACAAGGATGACCCTTCAGCATGCAAACAAAAAATTATAATGATGCATAAAATAGGAGAACATAAAAAATTTCCTACAAACGAGACAAACTAATAGGTTAGCAGATGAAAACACCATTACACCTGTTCCAATCTTGTTCAGAACAAAGGATTAAAAGGATGAAAATTCAGAATTACCTAAGTATACTCATGGGTAGCAAGTCTACTAAAATAAAATTAAATTACATAGAAAAGACTTCTCTAGACCCGACGAACAAAAGAATCAAAGCCAGTTTATATAACTTTAAACAGGTATAAAACAGGGTATGAGAAAGCCATTATGAAGCTAGCCACACCCCTGACAGTCTGCTATTTCTGAAAGGAAAAAAAACAACCTCGAAGAAAACATGTGAATCACAGTTCATGACAGAAAGAGTTAAGAATAATAATGTAGTACTATAAGTAAAATAAAGATAACCAGATATTATATAGATTAGCAGTAGCATAGAGTAAACATAAAAAATGTTCAGCACCTCTATAAGCATCAGCTTAAGCATGAGATAGATTTAGAATGAATAACAGCACAATGCAGCAATGATCACCTTTTCCTAACAGCAGACAGAGTTAGATCGTCTATATCATCTTCTCCGTCTGTAGAAGCTTCATCCATCTTTTGTCTGTTTACTTCACCTTTCATTCGAGAAGTGCGTAAACCAAGTTTCTTGAGTTTACGAGAAACTTGAGCAGCAGTCACTGCTCCATCAGGGTCAAGTTCTTTTGCGATCATGTGGCTGCACCTCTTATGATCTTTGAAACTGCCCAAAACACATCAAAACTAAGAACTAGACAAATATCTAAGTTTTATATTTTCTTTTGGATAAAACCAAGATTTCTATGTAGAAGTACTAAGAACTGAATAATACACTTGGTTTAGAAACTTTAGATCTATTTAATTTAAAGCACGAAAGAAACACTCACTGTTCAAATAGACTTCTAATTTTCAGCTCCTGCTTTTCATCCATGGCACGAACTCTCTTCCTAGCTTGCCTGAGAAGAGCCTCAATCAGTAACTTTGGTCAAAAACTGCATTTTGCAGGTCAACTTTGTTTTGAGGATAATTATAGAACTATCAGAAAAAGTGAGAATATTACATTGGTTTCCCCAGATAAGAGGGCCCATCTGCATGATTTAAGTCCTGAAGAGTGCTGTCTATTTCTGGTCTGCCTTCCTTGTCTTGATCATTATCATTAGAAAGATGAGCCATGCTGCTCTTTTTCGAAGGAAGTAGTAATCCTAGTTTTTTACATTTGCGGGAAACTTGAGCTGGAGAGACATTACCATTAGGATCAAGAGCTTCTGCGATAAGTTGAGTACAGTTTAAATTGTCCTTATACCTGTAATGCAAATCCAGACATGTGAGTACCAAGTTGTTCATCAGTAAATGGGTAGGCCCCATCTCATAAGAAACCATATGGTAACAATAGAGCATGCTGGGCATTGTGCTTATGATTTTAAACATAAATTTTTTTTTTATAGATTACATGTTTCACTCTATTTTTAGACTTTTGGTTTTCAGTTTCAACATTGTGTTCATCATCATTTGACAATCAGATCCAAATTCTGGTCCTCACCCTGCAGTTTAGTTCTCATTACTACAAGAGTATCTCAATAAACTGACATGCCATGATGCCAATGATGAAGCTATTTTAACGCAATGCACTGTTAGAAATTAACACGCTGTGCATCAAATTAAGCTATCCAATAAAATATCAGCTTTTACTTGGATTGATAAACCGTTGTTAATGGACAAGTTAACATATGAAACTTATCTATAAATTTAGATAGTCTCATCGAAAGATCTTATTATGAGAAAAGATAAATTTCAGCTTGGTCACATGAGACAGAAGAACTTGCATCAAAGTAAACATACTTCTCATATAGACCCCTTATCTCTCCCTCCAGCTTATCACTGAGAACCAGTCTTTTCTTCCTATTTACGTCCCCTTGAAAATCACTCTCCAATGAATTGTCTATTCTGCAATAAAAGGAAAATTTTATCAAGGAAAATGCAAAGCAAAAAATGTAGGAAGACTATCATAGATAGGCATGATTATAGTTCTAAGGAATACATTGTTTTATCTTTAAGACCATAGCTGTGAATGACCTCTCCTGCAGCCTCATCAGAATCTTCATCCCTGTGGATAGAGAGAGTAAGTCAAAAAAGAAGAATTTCCACAAACAACTTGATGTAATGTGACTTGTTTGTCATTTTAATGCATTAACAACGGAGTGGTGATAGAATATTCAGCTGATACCGAACATAGATATCTTACTTCTCAAAATGAGGTTGATTGGGGATGCTAACATCATATTCGTCATCTCCAAGTGCATCTGCTAAGCTTTTACGAGAATATTCCTTGTGTTGTGATGGACCAGTATCATCATCATGACCCCAATTCTTAACTTCCTTCTTCATTTCACCAATTTCACGTTGGATAGATTCAACATTGATATAATGGCAATCTTTCCGTGTCTTCCAAAATAATACATCCACAAAGAGAAGGGGTTGATCCTTCATTTTTCTCAACATTCTCCTTATAAGACTACTCAGAAACTGCGCAATGTTCTCATACTCTTTACGTGGGTTTTCCTTATGTTCATTTAGGATATCATAGAATATGACGAGGCAGGACAGCTGTCAATTAAAAAGAGAGGGGGGATTAGATACCTTCCTACTAATAATACCAACAATTGATGTACAAAGATATAAATTTCTATTGATATTTCCTTGTGATGATCACCTGATACAGCATAGGAGCAAGATCCAAATCATCTGAAATCCTCCTGAGCAAGCATACAATGTAGTGGTTTGTTGCAGTAGAATTACTCTTGTAATTCTTCAACAAACAACAGAGGTTACTAATGATGGAACTGTTTGCCAATGAGAATAGCAAGGAAGTCATCTTAAAATCGACTTCATTTGTCGCAGTAATTTGCTCATCTGCAGAGGAATCACAATCATCTGCTCCCGTGGCAACAAAGTTGTCATTAATTTCATTAGATTCTTTCTGATCACCCAGTGGATCATTTATTGGATTTGATTCTCCATCACCTACTGGGTCTTGAATTTGATCAGATTCTGTGTGATCACCCACTGGGTCATGAATTTGATCAGATTCTGTGTGATCACCCACTGGGTCATGAATTTGATCAGATTCTGTGTGATCACCTACTGGGAGACTGCCATCAGAGTTTTGTCCCTCATCCCTAGATAACTTAGTCTCATCAACTTGACTGCAACCATTAATATTATCATTTTCTTTTCCGTCACAGTTTGTCTCATTCAACCTTTCATTATTACCATTTCCAGTGTCAGGAAAAAGTTCTTCGTTATTAGAGGGCTGGATTCCATTCAGAATTGTGGCATCATCTCCAACAACTTTGCTTTCTGAATTTTTCTGATCCTTTTTCCTTCTTACCTTCCTAGATTTTTTGGCGACCTTCAAAACACAGTACAATAGATAAGGTCATCATAATAAATGTATAAAGAAAAACAACGAATAAGGCCAAAACAGAACAAAAATCAAGAGTAAATATCAAAATAGATAGAGGTGTAAGATACAAATTTGCTTCTAAAAGGAATAAAGCTTTTTTCCCTTAAAATGTTCAAGAGCTAAACAAAGATGAATAAAAAGATCAAGAAGAAAGGAGTGGGAAAGAGACAAATTGTAAGATCAAGTGACAACATGCAAATCAGAGCCGTAAGAAACTAAGAATAGCATGCCTGCAATTCTTTACAAGAGGAGCTATAAGTGACACTTTCATGCTCAAGTAAACCATCTTCATGGTCCTATTAGTACAAGAACAAATCATTGAAAATATTGGTGCTACAGGTGTCAACCTCTGACTTTATAGCTGAGAGAAAAGGCAACATGCCTAGTAATCCTTTCACTCTAGGGCTGAGTAATGGAAATAAGAATTTCCCTCAAACAAACCAATATACACTGGTAACAAAACATCTAAGGTTCTGTAATTGAAATAATTGCTCATAAACAGGTATACCAAGCTCTGTCAAGCACAAGGTAGTACATGCTGGAACTCATCCAGGTTAAGCACATTAATCAAACATGCACATGAAAAAGAAGCAACTTGCAGGCTTAAAAACATTTGAAGATTAAAAAAGCTAGCAGGGCTTGTAATTAATTACCCTTAATGTGCCATGTGCTTGCAGCTTCTCCATTAGCCTTACAACTACATGAATTATCTCCACCAAATCAGCAAGATCACTAACAAAAGATAGAATAGCAGCAATTAATAACTATGTAACCAAAACTATCTATAAAAAAATAATAATAATTACAAAAAATGTGGAAGTAGAAGATGTAATGCAGTCAGTAGATGCTAATTTGAATGCATATTGGGAAAAAACTAGAAATGATTACTTTTGAACTCCAAACTAAAGTTTATAGACCCAAGAAGTGTGGATGGCAACACACCTTTCAGCTCAAGTACGGAAATGGGGGACAAAAAAAATTGTATGGATGTAATTACTTTTTCATCCCAGCAATAGATCCACACAAACGACTCATAAGGTCAATATGTATGCACTGTTACTTTAAAACAGGGAAACCTTGTTTTCCAAAAGATTCTCAACAAAAAAACATTTTACAAAGAGACTTGGAGTGGTAAAAAAAAGGGTAGCAATAGACACGTACTTGTAGTAAAAATAGAAACCACTTCACATGATCAGCCTAAAAACTTCACTATTGGTTGTAAAATGTAAATTTATAATAAAAGCTTTAAAGTTAAAACAACACAACAATGTACCTATAACAAAAGATGAAAATCACCTTTTAGGCTGTTTATGAGCATTAAATGATCGGAACATATTCAAAAGGAATTTGGTCAACCCTTGATCAGTTTGATCATAGAACAACTTGTAAAGTATGATACGAGCAGTTTGTGGTTCTCTGGATTTTTCAGGCATCATCTTGAGCACCAAATCCAACATCCGGATCTGTTTAAACAATAACACAGAAATACAACAGATTATTCAGGAGACAATTAATTGCAAAATGCAATTTCTTCATTCTACAACTTCCATAATAACATTAAAAATAAAAACTCCAACATGCTAATACTGACACAAGTCAGATGACATGGCAGCATCGCACCTCTAAACACCAAATTTAAGTCTTACATATCAAAATTCAAGACAGAAACATCACAGTAAATGAAAGCATTCAAAAGTGCAAAGTTGTGAGAATGGTTAGTAAATCACTGAAAGGCATGAAAGGGATTGAAGACGGTAGCTGAAATATAAAGTGACTACATGCCTTTTTTAACAAGAAATTCCTTCAATTATACAAAAAAATTTATAGAAGAAGCTTTTGAAGTACCAAGACTCAGCTTAACTGATAGGGAAAATAGATCACCAAAACTATAATCCTCTTTCACTGATAGTGTATACATAAAACATACATCTCCCTAATCGAATACAATAGCTCTTTAGTAGTGCGGCTACAAGTTTGGTACTAAAGCAAGATGAAGTGGCACTTGAGTGACTTGACACATTTCTAAATTCTACACATGTTATAGCACATCAATACACAAGAGAAGGAAAAAAAAAAGGCAATTCAGGTCAGCTTACTTTGACTTGAAGAGAAGAAATACAAAGGTAACATAAACGTAATATATAAGCAATTCACTATTTGTTTATCCACGTGGTTAAGTGTTTTTTCAAACAAGCATTTCAGTGGATCTCTTTCACGTAATTACAAAGAAACAAAACATTACCAATATAAACATACAAAAAAATATGCATTGTTCTTTGTGGTTTGAAGCAAAAAGAGAAGGTGGTTGCAGAATTTTGAATAAAAAAATTATACCATAGTTTTCATGAGAGATCCCGATATTGACAAAAATGCATTGTTCTTTGTTTCCTTCAAGCCTTCAAAAGCTAATTGCCACTTTGCTATTACCAATATAAACATTGAATCGTTCATGGTTGCTGCAATAGGCCCACATATGTCACCTTTAAACCATGTGCTATCATCATCATCATCATTGAGAGAAGAATCATTGCTGACATCTGTATTTAGCTATTAGAAAAGGTATAGGTTAGCTAAAGGAACCCGGAGATAATGGAAATTTGATTACACAATCATGAAGCAATTGCACAACATTTCTGTTTTTCTGCTTCTAACTACAGCTTCAAAAAAAAGAAGGTATATCTTAACAAAACATTATATTTGAACGCATGTAATGATAGGGTGTATTCTGTATATCCTTCATGGGAAATGGTCTTGTCAAAATAATAGTTGACATCTGTTAAAGAACTGAACTGAGTATATCCTTCGATTCTTCAAAACACTTTTTTCTTTCTTATGCATGTATATCCAGTAAGCAACTTCTAGGCATCAAAAGGCACATTTGCCATCCATTCTTTTGAAATGGGAGTTCATGTGCATATTCCAAAAAAGTATCTCACCTTTGTCAGCTGGGATTTATGATACTGAAAAAATGTAACAAACTGAGCAAGGTGAAAGAACATTTGCACATCACTGGTTTGTATCGCATGGTGCTCCTTCTCAATATCATGGGCAATGGATTGCATCAGCACTGATGAGAATGCAAATCAATTACCTGTTCAGATACACAAAAGGCGTAATCGTGAAAATATAAATGTATTTAAAATCAATACCATTGTATCCCCCAGTTAGAAACTGGTTTAGAAAGTCATGAAGCCTCTCCAAAATGCTTCGTTTCGTGGTGGGAAGTCGAGTGTAATCTTTCACAATTTTTTTTTGTGGACCACGGTGGACTTTCTCTGATTTCAGCAGTTTAGTATCACAAGATGCAGAACTAGGCATGCCCATACACATTGTTTTAGAACCATCCTATTTGTTGGAAGAGGTTTATATTAGTAACCAACTTGAAACCATAACACTACGGGCATCAATTAACTGATGGTTCTTACCAAGGTAAGTCGTGTAAAGGCTCCACTAAACTTTGAGTGCCGACTAGCATGCAGTCTGGAATGTTTTCTCTTTTCGGTTTCCTCTTGCATAATACATTTAAGACTTTCAAGACAAGGTTTGGCTTCTCCATCAACCTAAGAATTTCAAAAAAAGAAAAAAAAAAAAGAGGATTTATAAGAGTGATGGTGCAGAACTTGATCAAGTCAGCCATAAAAATCATGTACTACCTCCGTTAACTTTTATTTACAACTTTGGAATATTTTATATCTCACAAATAATACCCCAAAGTTGCAAATAAAAGTTAACAAAGGTAGTATTTATCATTTACTCCATATGGGAGTATGGGACAATCTTGAGAAGATACATTGCATAAGAAACTCTTACAAATTAATATTTTAATGCTTAAGAAGTTTGAGTCCATAACTAAACGAGAATAAAGTCTCAAACTTGGAGCTTAAATGTCGTAAGAAGAGGCAAGAAAGCCAACCTTTGATTCCTCCAGGCAGATTTTAGCAATCAACTCTGCATCTTGACCTGTAAATATGTGATGATATATTTCTAACAAGAGCAAGTTGTCATGCCGAAGATACCGACAAGAGCCACCAACATGCTGAGTTATAATGATAATCAAATCCATAACATTTTCTCTGAACAATAGGTCTAAGAAATCATCTCGCAAGGATAAATATAAACTTGCGGAACCTGACGCCTTTTGATGTGCTGAGATGTCTTGCACAGCTAAAATATTCCGAAATAGTGTCAAAACCAGTTGGACCAACTTCCAATCATCCTCTGAGAATGCCTTACTGCTCAGCACAGAAGCAATAATGAGATCACGGCAATAACACGAAAACTGAAGGTAAGAAGCATGTGAGTAATAAACTAAAAATTACATAACTTTGAGCCTTTATGTTGACATATCAATAAAAATTCCCCTATAGATCCCACCAAAGTCAAGTCTAGAGTTTTGTATGTGTCCAACCAGCCCTATATAATCTAAACTTGATAGAAGGACATTTCAAAACGGCCTAAAGTCAACATGCATTGCTACAAACTGATAGAAGCAAACAAAAAATAGAAAAAAGGTAAACAAACAAGCCAGTAATATCAAGATGATAAGTTTTTACGTTTAGCAAATCAGGACAAGCCCATATGATCTACATAATGATATTAGGTTCTGACATTCACACAAATATGTGCTACTTATAGTGTACAGAATAAGCATAAATCAAACACAGTTCAAAGCCCTTCCAAGATTGAACAATCCCCCTATGGTTTGATGCAGCAATGTAATTAAACCTAGGCTATGGGGAGAGGAGAGTTAATTCACATGAGCTCGTGTAAAATTTCATCTCAAAACCAATTGAAAGTGAGATCCTTACTCTTGTTCACACATATACATATATAAGGGGTTCAAAACAAAGCAGTTTCAAGAACAAATAACTCAATTTCTGCATACCATTCTAAATTTTCAAGTGGCTTCTCCAACAACGAGACGATCACGGCAACCACATCACTTATAGATATAGCAAACTTAATGCCCCAAAGGTATTCAAGCTGCTCATTAAAATCCTTTGAAGTAACCTCCAAAGGCATAGTAAGAAACACCAAAACTTTCACTGCAAACCCAGAATTCACCATCATTAGGCTCGATTCACAACATAATCATCTCAAATACAACATTTCATTCATCTAAAATTAACCATATACCTGCATTTAAGACCAAATTGCGATCATCTTGACAATGCTCAATAATGGGTATCAAATTCTTTGAAACAATATCCCATTTACACACTTGTTTAAACACATCCCGAGTTGTCGGATCATCACGCCGCAAAAACCTCAACAAATCCTTCAGATTATCTGTCAAAAAAAAATCAAAATCACAACAATGCAATAAATAAAAATCTGACAAAATCGGAAAAACAAAAATTAGGGTTTTGTTCAATCAACAATTCATTACCTAAACAGTAATCATCTCTGGAGTAATAAACACTCCCCTCATTCTCCTCAATTGACCCAAGCCCACCACAAATTACGGACAACCCTTCTGTATTCATTGTTGAATAATTTCGGAGAACTACAAATTAGGGTTTAACCAAAAACAAAAAATGGGTAGAAATCACTATTAAATGCTTGATTGGGAAAATTGGGGGTCGAACAAGTGGGATTACGAGTAAGCGGATGATCAAAATAAATCAGTGATTGCGAAGAAGAAGATAGATTGATGGAATGAAAGTAGGAGAGCTGGGAAATGGGGATTGCAGAAGGGTTTGAAGTTGTTTAGGGATTTTGTTGGCGGGAAGTGTTCTCAAATTCTCCCGCGCTTTGGCTCATTTTGCATTTCACTATTTTTTTCACAGGGTATATCTTTCGTCTCTTTATTACATGCCTGTGTTTCTTTATTGGTGACCCAAAATGTTGAGTCTGTTTCTAAAAATATAATGGATCTTGCTAACAAACATTACGGGACGTTAGATACTTTTTATTAATAGGCATTAATAAAAAATATAAATAATAAAAAAAAAAAACAATTACTATTTGATATTAATTTTTTTCATATTTTTATGTCTACATTAGATAGTATCACTAATTAACATTTGAATGTTAGTAATATTTTTGAATTATATTTCGTAAGCTATACATATTTTTATTTTACATTAGATGTTCCATTGTTAAACTCTTATATATGCGCTTCGGTCATACAAAATAGTTCTAAAGGTGTTAGTTTATTTTTTGATGATATTATTAACTTGTGTTATAATTTTGTTACTATTCGTTGGTTTTTTGTTAAACGAGGGAGAAACAATGTAGTGCATCAATTAGCTTACTTTCAACCATGGGAAGTTAGGAAGTTGGGCAAAGAGTGTGGAATGATGGAATCTCGCCTAGGGTTTTAGCTTGTGCTTTCGATGATCGTTTAATTAATTACTCGTAATTTAATAGCCCTCTATGTGAAAAAAAATGGAAAATTTGCAAATTGCAGCCATTTGATTTATTTTTTTGTCAAATTGTAGTCCAAAAGTTCGTATAAATTGTAAATTGCAGCTCGATTCAATTTTTTCATTGGTTTACATGTTGAAAAATCTTCGATTAAGGTTTTAGGGGTCATTTGAGGCCTTAGGGACCCGAATTGAGCTCGGAATTAGCAAAAAAATAACGTAACTGTCTCACATTTACAGTTTCCCACAAATCGATGCATTTTTGTTACGCAAAACGAGATACTTGCGTTATTTTTTTGCTAATTTCGAGCTCAATTCGTTCCCCTAATAACTAAAATGCCCCCCTAAAACCTTAATCGAAGATTTTTCAACTTGTAAACCGATGAAAAAGTTGAATCGGACTGCAATTTACAATTTATATGAACTTTTGGGCTGCAATTTGCAATTTTTTTTAAAAAAATTTAAAAATAAGATGAAAGAGACACTGAAGTCATGTAAAAGAGTCAAAACTCTTTTTCGTGATTTTTTTTAAAAATTTTATATTTTGTTACAAGCAGAGCATAGCATGTATCAACAGACTAAGCAAACTTCAGCAAAACAGTTCAAAAGAACGGGATCTAAGTTATAATTTATAGTAAATCTTAGAAAATCTAAAATTAGAAAAGAAAACAAAAAAGGAGATCACCCAATTGCCCATTCTGGTCTTACCCACTACAAAAACCCACCCAAATTCCTTGTCATAAACCACACATCATACTGTTTTCTTCGATACAATCGAAGCGCAATCAATTCTCTACTTCTCTTGCTTGCTTTCATATCCAACACTGTCGCCAACTCTCCAACAACATTCTCACAATCTCACTTTCAACGCAAATCTTGCTAATTCTCTCTCCTACTCTTCAATGGCGGCCTCTTCTCAAGCTATCTTCCATGGCTCTGTTCACACCATGCTTTCTTGCTCTTCTTCTCCCAAATCTGACACTCTTAGTTCAGTCAAAATCCTCCCTTTTAACCTCCGCCGTCACCGGAGTGCCCTTTACCCCCGTGTCTGCCGCCGCACGGCCGTTCCTGTCTCTGCCAAGAGGTCTGCTTACCCTGAGCTTATTCCTGTCTCCCCTGAAGACGATACCCAGGTCACCATTTTTGCTATTTTATCTATTGTTATTGTTATTTTCTGGAATTATTCGATTCCCTTTATTTAATTTTTTGTGGATTTTAAAATGCAGGAAAAAGTTTGTGTCTTTATCTTTACATCTTTCTGTTTTGTAGGTTTGAGTAGTTTTTAAAATTGTTGTCTTTTAATAGTTAAATTCGCTTAATTGAGCTTTTTTTACAATTGGATTGCATTTCTGGACTAGTTTACTGCTTGGTTATTAGATGTTTATATATAATTTGTCAGGAATTTGTTTAATTTTTATGATATGGTGTAACTTTTGAGGTATATTCCTGAATCTTGTCTAGTAAGCTAGCTTACATGTTGGTAAATGGTATGGTTAAATAATTGGATTTAGTGATCTTCTGTGTTAACAATATGCTTCATTTCACCTCAAGTACCCATGTCATATACTTGAAACTCCGTTGTGGGTATGATACACTGACACTTAGTTTTAAATTTGAACCAAATTTAGGTAGGAGAGCAATTTGAATACCTAAGTGGAGCCCATCTTATTGGGGAAGCAGCTGCTGGAAGGTGGTCTAAGCCTAAGCCAATCGTTGGGCGCAAAACCAAGATTGTTTGCACCATTGGTCCATCCACTGATACACGTGAAATGATATGGAAGCTTGCTGAAGCTGGGATGAATGTAGCTCGACTAAATATGTCCCATGGAGACCATACATCTCATCAGAAAGTCATTGATTTGGTCAAGGAATATAATGCTCAATCCAAGGACAATGTCATTGCGATCATGCTCGATACCAAGGTGAGCATAGCTTCTCATATACCGACTATTTTGTTGATATTGCTTGAATTTTTTCCTTCTTTTTATATGTAATATACTAATACATATGATCTTGTAGTGCACACTGCCTGATTGTTGAGTTAGCAAAAGATGCACATTGTGCTGAGTTTAAATTTTTATGGTAGGCATCCGTTTTTTGGGGGTAGTTGCTGTTTTGTTGCATTAATTCAGCTATCGCCAACCCTTGATCTTTTGTTATGTTGACATGTTCAAGTGTCTAATTAGATTTGCTAACTATTTTCCACCTTTTTGCTAAACTTGATATTTTGTATAGTTACTGTTAAACAGATTTGAGTACCTGTCCTATTCGTGCTTGATAATTTACCCGAAACCCAAGTAGATAAATTATTGAATTGGCTGTTTTGACCTATTTGAATAATTAAATGTACCAATCCAAACACTAGCCTGCTGATTTTCTGTCCAGAATGTGTTTTGCTGCCATTTAGGATCAGCTTTTGCAAGGTGTATAATTGTATATCCAGTGATGTGGTATACTGTTTATTAATATTCCGGTTTGAAATTCACATGTAAGAGCTTATAGCTGCTGCAGTTTAAATCCCTCTCCCCTCTAGGGCCTGTTTTGGCCACTGTGTTTTTCCATATATGGACATTGAGGTAATCTATAGTCATAGGTTTGTTTGCTTGAATTGTATGCACTAACTTTGAAAAGAGAAGAGAGATAAAAAAAAGCTCATGCGAGAAGAGACCAAAGGAATTATTAATTTTATCAAAGAAATTATATAAACAATTATGGGTTTTGTGCCCATGGAGAGGATAATATCACTTTGTAAAATATTGAATTGCAGGAGTATCAGTCAATATACTGTTCATATTAATCTAGAATACGGTCACAAGCAGGTTTCATAAGTAGCTATAAGGTGATGTTCTATGATACTTGTATATATAGTTGACTATATCAGCATATATGAGGCTGGATTTATACGTTTTTTTATTGATGGGAATAATTATGATGATGTTTGTCTTTTTTTTTTTTTTTTTTTTTTTTTCAGGGACCTGAGGTCAGGAGTGGTGATTTGCCACAACCAATTAACTTAGAAAGTGGTCAAGAATTCACTTTCACAATCAAAAGAGGAGTAGGCACAGCAGACTGTGTCAGTGTTAACTATGACGATTTTGTGAATGATGTAGAAAAAGGCGATATGCTCCTTGTTGATGGTATGAATTTACTTTAAGTCCTGTCCTAGTTGTTATCTGCACTCACTAGAATTAAGGACGGTTGACAATTATGATTTAAGTCCTATTTATTCATCATGCACTCCTGTTTTGCTGATTGCAATCTACTCACTGGCTAAAGAGGCAACATATATCTTCTTCTTTAAGATCCGTTGTATTTGTTGTATTGTCTCTAGTGTCTTTAGGCTAGTGATTTATATATTTGCTTACAGGATACTAGAAGTCATTTTTCTCATGAGAGAGAAACAAATGTGTATCTCATGACACACTCCTTGTATTGTGGCTTCTTGTGCATGTACATCTGTCTGTCTTATGAGTTCAGTCAGTGCTGCCTGTCTGTTATCAATTTGACCAGCTTCAATTTTGGGAGTGATGGATGTAAACATTCATGTACTGTAGATGTTCAAGGTCTCTCAGCGTTTTTCTTTACAGAAAAAAGATCATCTGTTCTTGTATTCTTTGAAGACCAAGTCTTTAATTTCTGTTTCTTGTGGCTGATATACAGCCTTTCTGATAGTTTTCTGGTGGTGTATGTTTGACATCATAAATGTTTATTTTCTTTTTATTACTGTAATATTGTATATTACATTTAATACCTGCTATTCTCACGTTCCTGGCTAATGACTTAAATTAAATCATTCTTAATGATTCTATAATGCTGGTTAGGTGGTATGATGTCCTTACTGGTGAAGTCAAAGACTGAAGATTCTGTGAAGTGTGAAGTTGTTGACGGTGGAGAGCTTAAGTCAAGGAGACACTTAAATGTCAGGGGAAAAAGTGCTACATTGCCATCTATTACTGGTTGGTGACATGATTTTCTGTTGATCTATTTTATCCTTCTATGTAGATCACATTTCCTTATATATATATAGTATGTGGCTAAATGCTAGAGCCTTCTAATTTTGTAGCTCTGTCATTTTATCTTTTTATCTTTTAATTATTTATTTATTTATTATTTATTTTAAAGTAACTCTCTTTGTGGATGCTGCAGAAAAGGACTGGGATGACATCAAATTCGGGGTAGACAATGGAGTTGATTTCTATGCTGTCTCATTTGTCAAAGATGAAGTTGTTGTTCATGAATTGAAAAACTATCTGAAAAGTAAATACACAGGCTGAGTATAACTGCTAAAATGATGTTCTAAGTAAGCATATATTTTACTTTAGTTCCTAAACTAATTTTCTTACTGCTTTGGTTCTTAGGTTGTGGTGCTGATATCCATGTCATTGTAAAAATTGAGAGTGCAGACTCCATACCAAACTTGCATTCAATTATTACTGCTGCTGATGGGGTGAGCAACTGAGCAATCCATTATTATTAATCAGTAACTGTTCTTGAAAAATGATTAATCTTCTTCAGAACATATAAGATTGTGGTTTTCTGACAAGTGTCATGATGTAAGTTATGATGTCTCAATATAGAACACCTTCAAACTGTCTTTAAATCGGCTAATTAGATGTCCTTCATTGTTACTCCCAATGTGAGGCAGCAAACTGCAGTTGCAATAGTGGACTAAGGGTCAGTTGGCATAATAGGGGTAAGGTTGTGTACATCTGACGAATGTTGCTGCAAATAATGGCCACTCAATTGCCAAAGCATCAGTATTGTGGACAGCGGCTTCATTATCATGTTAATTCTCCATTTAAATTACCACAGTTAACGACCACCCAACTGCCAAAGCATCAGTTGTGAACACCAACTTCATTAGCCTGTTAATTCTTCACTTAGATCACCAAGATAAATAATGTTTAGTTTTGGCTTGGATGTTATCTGTAATGCATTAAAGTTTATAAGATAGTTAAGGATAATAATTATCACGAGGACCATTGAGTGGGATTGTGAAAATGAGTAAGAACACTCAACAGTGCATAGAATATTTGAGTGGTGGAGGATGGCCACTAGTTACTAAACAATTTGTTTTAAATACTTTTTTGTAATCTGTCTGCTTCAAAATGCTGGATAACCTTACAATTTTTTGCTTTTATGCTATAGGCTATGGTGGCTAGAGGAGATCTAGGTGCTGAGCTTCCCATTGAGGAGGTTCCTCTTCTACAGGTAGTTTTTGTACATTTAATCTGTAAAGGCGTCTTTAAACCTGTGGAAATTGAGCTACTGGGCTGAAATAAACTTCTAATTGCTAAATGCAGGAAGAGATAATCCGATTGTGCCGCAGCATGGGCAAAGCTGTGATTGTAGCTACAAACATGCTAGAAAGCATGATTGTTCACCCAACACCAACACGAGCTGAGGTATCTGATATTGCAATTGCCGTCAGAGAGGGTGCTGATTCTGTTATGCTTTCTGGTGAAACTGCTCATGGGAAGTACGTCTTTCCGTCTTAGATTAATTTCTTCTGATTGATTGCAATAGACCTTTTTAGCTTTCACATGCTCTTGAGAAATTTATAAATGCTTGGTGTTAAAGAGAATTATTGCCTGTCACTATTTTGCAGATTCCCCCTTAAAGCTGTCAAGGTTATGCACACTGTTTCATTGAGAACTGAAGCAACCTTGGATGGTGCTTCTGCTGTTGCTCAAACATCACATAGTCTTGGTCAAGTATTCAAGGTTGATTTCTTTTCTAAATTAAGTGGATGCACATTCGATCATTTATCGTGTTATTATAAAATGTCAAAGTATTTATTCAGGTTCAACATTTGATTATGTAATATGGTGTGTGTGCAGAACCATATGAGTGAAATGTTTGCATTTCATGCTACCATGATGTCTAATACTCTTGGGACCTCAATTGTAGTCTTCACCAGAACTGGTTTTATGGCCATCCTACTGAGCCATTATCGACCTTCTGGAACAATATTTGCATTCACAAATGAGTAAGTATCCTTTTTTCAATCTATATATCTGAAAATATACAGGTTACATAAATTGCAATGCAGATGGGAAGTTATTGGCAAAATAAATGTGACTTCTTGTTCACAGATAGATGCATGGTTTATCTTGGATCAATTTTTACCTGAAATATACAGAGTATTAGATTGTTGTACTTTAGGTTGGAGACATTTGATTTTACCATTCGATTATGTTCCTCTATTGTAATAGGCCAGATAACTCATTTTCTAGCTAGAATGTTGTGAGTAGCCATATAGGAAATTTATTATTATTATTATTCGACCCAGCACTGAATATCATGCTTTAGTTTGTTGTTACGATATGTTTTGTTGAGGCGTCTATGTTTTTGTCTTTATTGTTGAGGTGTAAACGTAAACGTAATCCAAGTTATCTGAACTTATACTATATAAATTAAGGAAACGTTATAATGTCTGCCTCTTTGAATTTTCTGCAGTAAGAGGGTACAACAAAGGCTTGCATTGTACCAAGGTGTATGTCCCCTACATATGAAGTTCTCCAATGACTCTGAGGAAACGTTCTCAAAGGCTTTAACTTTTCTGCAAGTAAGTTTTACACCTTGCCACTTTCTAGACATTGCTGATTGGTCACAATCTGTATGTTGTGATTTCTGTGCTGCGTAATTTAGGGAATACAAACTGTCTGTCAAACCTCCAATACACATTCCTTTGATAACCTCTCAATGATTTATAGGTGGTCCAAAATATATTAGCCACTTGTTAATTTACATGTTAAACTTTCAACTTACCCATACTACCTGTAATGATACCTTTATTAAAAATAAAAAGAAAAAAAAAACCTACCATGTGGCGTAGTGATGTCAAAGACTTGCATAGAGATTGGAGGATGATAGTTATCGTCTTGTGGAATTTCGGCTGAATAATGGCCCACAATTTATTGTTGCATACTTCTTCTATTTTACATAACTTGTAAAGTTGCAATACTTCTCATTCTCCACTTGTCGATCATCACTAATATATCTTACCAGTATGTTATTATGTATAAAAAATAAAATTTTGATATAAAGAAAGTATAACGGTGTGTTTGGATTGGAGGAAATGGAGGGAAAGGAAGGGAAGAGAAATGGAGAGATGGAGTATCTTTCATTTGGATAGCAAATGAGGAAGGGAGGGAATTGGAGGGGAGAGAAATGGAATGATTAAATTGTAGGAAATTGATCCCTCTAACAATGGAGAGATTTGGAAGGAAAACTCACCATTCTTCCCTCCCCTCCTCTTCTCCTCCCTCCCCTTCTTTTCCTTCCCCTTTCTTTATCCAAACAAACTGTAAATCATGGCGAATTTAACAAATCCCTTCATGACTATATTTTTCCTTAACTATAAATTATCAGAGCTAGTCAGCTAGCCAAAGTGGATGGTGGAACAGTAACAACCTCAAAAATTGGAAGAACCATCATCCATATATTTTCTGAGTGCAGAATCCTGTTCTTCTGTCCTTTATTTGTATCCTTCCTTCAAAGATAAAGATATTCATATAAATATATGGCAATTAACCAATGAACAACTTGGCTATTATCTTACAGAATGCTTAGTCCATACTACTGAATCTCATTTTACTTGCATATTATGATTTTAACGCATGCCTAAGAACTGCCAATTTGTGCATTGCTAATATGGAAACATCTATTTACAGAAGCAAGGTATGGTGAAGGAAGGGGATGAGATTGCTATTGTTCAAAGTGGAAAGCAGCCTATTTGGCGATCCCCATCGACCCATAATATTCAGGTGAGGAAAGTTTAGATCTAAGAAAAGAGGAAGCATAAGCGATCATGGTTCCTATACAAGTTTGAGGGGCAGAAAATGAAGGGTCTGAAAATCTCGAGCTTGCAACATCCTCAGTATTCGTTATGTGGCACAGCTTTGTGATGCATACATAAGAACTAATGTTAGTGTTGTCCCTGTAGTGATCAGATTGCCCCAATGAATATGTGATGGGCAATGTAGTGTGAGATATTTGTAATGCAGGCATATCGTAGGTAGGGTTTAGCGTTAGTTCTGCCTTAGGGTGTGATAGGATAGCCAACCTAGTGTTTTCTTGGCCGTCAAACTACATTCTTTCACTATATGCTTGAAAACAGGAGCTAAGTATTGGCATGAGTGCAGTTTCCAGTTTGTTTGCTCTGTCTTGAAATGAATGGATTTTTCTCTGAAAACTGAAATTGCGCGCTAACAAGTAACTCTCCTTATCAATTCATAAGTAAAGGATGAGACCTGCTATATTAGGCATGCTTTGACTGTATATTTTGTCCAATAACCTCAACCGATCACATTAGCATCAAAACCAATTTACTCCGTATTTCGTAATATTGTATTCACGAGAAGATTTGCTGAATGATACTTTGTACTAACGGGCAACAGCTTAGAGATCTATATTCACAAAACATTTACAATCATGACAAACTAATGTTTACCCTTTCCCAAAAATAAAAATATAAAAAAAAGTTGAAACAAATTCAGTACTAACACAAACAATGTCTAACACCATTTGCTAGTGAAATGAGCATGCTAACACTAACCTTAGAAATTTGCTAATATTCAACTACCACACCCTAGTTTTTGAGGATTAAACTATGCCAGAACAATGAAAGAAAGCTACCACATGTCGTAAACATGTATTGAGAAAAAAACTTCCCCTGTTCACTATCCCATAATCACATATAGACAGACAGCGTTCGAGATTAGAATTGTCTCAGCATAGCCATAAGACCTCCACCATGCACCCTTCCTTCAAGGGATGCTGAATTTGAAGACTGACCATACTGATCCAACAAGGGCTTGTCATCAGGCAGAATCATCGGCAGATTGAAACTGTTCGAAGAAGTTAAGTTTGATTCTGTGCCAACATTGTTCATGCAGGCAAAAAAGTTCTCAGCAGCAATTTCTTCCATCTTCAGGCCCACTGTACCATCTCCATGGACTCGCTTGTCTTCAACTTGTGCACAATGGGCAGCGCAAAGACCAATTTTACCCCTTGCGAACTTATCACAAGGGCTATCGCCATCTCCACCAAAACCCGAACCTTGTTGGCCATACAAGCAGCGCTTACCTCCTCCATGTGCCTTGCAGAAATCAGTGCTTCCCTGTGCGCTCTTTTCACATCCTTCACTTTTGCACCTTTTTCCTCCACCATGGCGAACACAGAAGTTTGTACGTCCCCTTGCACTCTTAGTGCATTCAGGGAAGGCACATCTTTTGCCACCACCATGAGAAACACAATATAAGGTACCTCCATGTACACTCTTGGTGCAGACACCACCTCCTTGAAATGAACATCGCTTTCCCCCACCATGTCCTTTACAAAAAGGCGTGCTTCCCTCAGCTCCCTTGGTACACCCTAAAAAGGTGCACCTTTTTCCTCCTCCATGAGCCTTACAGAGTTTTGTACCTCCCTGAGCACCTTTAGTACATTCAGGAAATTGGCAACGGCGCCCACCTCCATGAGCAATACAGAGACCAGCAAGCCCCTCAGCGCTCTTAGTGCAGTTTTCAATCTTGCACCTCTTTCCACCACCATGGCGGATGCAAAGGCCGGATTTTCCCCTTGCTGCACGATTGCAACCTCCTTGAAATCCACATCGCTTTCCACCTCCATGCGCGATGCAGAAATTAGTGCACCCTTCAGCACTTTTGGTGCACCCCAAGTGTTCACATCTTCGGCCACCACCATGAGCCTTGCAGAACGCAGTCCTGCCTTCTGCTCCTTTTTGACAACCAGTTCTCTGACACCTTCGCCCACCTCCATGGGAAATACAATGACCTGAAGCACCCCTTGCGCCTTTTTGACAGCCAGGAAACTGGCAAGTCTTAACTGAGGTCTTGCGCTGCTGTTTAACGCAAGAAGTGGCGCCATCTGTTCTAGGAAGTGATAAAGAGACCGAGACTGCTGAGACATTTGAGACAACTGAAATTGGGTTCACATTGAACCTATCTACAAGAGGTACAATAGGTCCTCGTTTCCATTTTGATGATGTTGATCCTTCATCCACAAGTTGCTCAAATTCAGATGTCACATTCTGAATAGGCGATGAAGTCAGGGTGACACTAGTGAGATCAGATTCTGCAGCTGCAGTAGACAAGCTTAACTCAAGGTCAACCATATATTGCTCCTTCTTAGGTGCTTCAAAACTGTTGCCAGAGTATTTCGAGTCCTTGCAAGCTATTTTATATCCCAGATCAATGTTGAGATCAAGGCAAATATCATTTGGACACTCCTTTCCAACATCTATTTGAGAAGTTAAGGCAGTCCTAGAAGCAGCATATTCGATCTTGCCATCTAGGGAACTACCCAATTCAAGGGCCAGAGAAATCTCATGCTTTATACTCACTTCATCACTTGCATTTGTTACTCTTTTGCTAGCTCCAGCATCATACAAATAAGAGGGTACAGCTAAAACGCTCTGACAATGTAGTCGCAAGGTAGTGTCCACTAAATGACTCGAGCCAGCATCAGTTCCATTTGAATCTTTGCATCTATCCAGTAAAGAATTCCACATGAAAGGCTTGTGGATGCCATCCATCATGCTTTATTTGAAAGAATACTTATCATCTAACTGATATCTAAACAAAAAATTAACAAGCCACTCCAACTAGTATAAACAAAGGAATGACAATATTATGTGCAATGCAGATTCATAGAGATGAAGACCTCCTCCACTGACAAATCCTGATGTATCCCTTCGGTCCATAACAACAACTCGAGCAACTATCTCAAAAGAATTTAAGATAATATCACCATAGACACACCGTTTTCCCAATTGCATCCAGGAAATATCCCATTCTGTCAAAAAGAAAATCAATCAAAATCCATGAAGCTAAGAACACAATATGAAACAGAACAAGTAGAAGTAATCGAAATTGAACACAAACGCAAAACTCGATTCCATGTAGTGTACAAACAAGAGCTAATAAATCAGTTTTAAACATGATTCTAAGACTATGGCAATCATATTAACAAGCAACTAAGATGACAACTATATTTTGATTGTCTCAACTCATTTGTCTCAGATCAAATTACTACCTCCATTACATATTATTTACAATGGTTAGACATTTTTCCTCTCTATTTTATGTCAAATCGTTGCAAATAATATGTAACAGAGGTAGTATATTATTGTACCTTATCTTCACTTCAACAAAAGTCATTTAAGAGTGTCAAAACTTATTCTGCCTAAAGTTATGTGAATTTTATTTCAGACACAAAAACCATGTGTGAATGTGCGTGGGTGAAATACATTACTCCCTCCGTTTTCAAATAAAAATGTCATTTTACTCTGAAGCTCGTCCCTAATTAAAATTCTCATATCATTTTTATCTTTTTATTCAACCAAATACCACTATCTTGTTTTTCATTTTTATATTCATTTTCAATCATCTAAATCCTACTAACAAATGAGTCTTTCACAAATTTATTTAGGGACAGAGAAAGTATTCAATCAACAACTCAAAATAAGCTTACTTTACACACCAATAAACTCAATTTAGAGACATGTACTTCAATTCCTTTGTTCTTTCATGGTAGCAACATGTATATTTTATTAGTAATCAAACTTTACATACTTGATCGTATCATTTCATTAATGTAATTTATTTAAAAAAATGTATTATTATTATGCGTATTGGAGTTAAATACATATTTTCAAATACTCCCTCTGTCTCATTTTATTTATCGTATTTGAACAAAAAAATGACATTTCTAGTCAAAAGGGTAAGTGAAGTAGTAGAGTACGCAACTAATGATCAAAATGTTTAAAGATTTGTATTTGAGATCGAGGTTACACACAAATACTCCCATAGTATTTTTTTTTTTTTTTAAAAAAAAAAAAAAAAAAAAAAAAAAAACAGTTATACGATTAAATGACTCAACTTAGCCGTAGTTGTATGAAAACGCAAATAAAAAATCACTTCGAATTTATATCGACTCACACAATTAATTAACGCCCTTAAAACTGTTTGTCAATTTTTTTATTAAATAAAATAAAATTTGTCACTCAAATTCAGCAGAGGGGCAAAATCTAAAGATTGAAAAAGTAACTAGAGAAATTTCTGATGAACCAATAAAATCAGAAAATAAAAAGGAAAAAAATCACAAAATCACCGGAAAAAAAAATTGAAGAAATTAATGAAATAGTATAAAAATGAAATGAAAGGAGAAAAAGAAGGTACCTGAAAATTTGGAAAGGTGTACGGAAAAAAAAATAAATGAAAGATTAAAAATTTAATAGCGGCGGACACGAATAGAGAGGAAGAGAGAAGTGAGAATGTTTTAAGAGAAGAAGAGAGATAAAGTGCGACGGCTCAAGAATCTAAAGCCGGGGTTTAATATAGGGGAATGGAATCTCAAGGGATCTTTCCTATTTTATGAAATCTATTTTTTATTTATTTATTTTATAGTATAAATCATTAATACACGTACACCACACATCTAAGGACCGACATTTTTATGTATTGATCTACTCACATTTTTGGGGTACTTGATAAGAATGAATGAATGATAATGTGGTTTTTTTTTGTTTTTTAATTTTTTTTAAACTAAAAAAATAATAAATTACATATATAAAATGATTTGAAAAAAAAAATATACTTCGTATAATTTTTTTGGTTGTCAAATGTTAAGTTTTTTACTTAACGGGTTTGACTAATTAATTTATTAGACGGGTTAGCAATACAACCAAATTAAATGTGTTCAATCAACTCATTTGTATTGTTAAACCTATTCAAATATACAAATTACATTTAACAATGCCAAACTAAATTGATCATATATTTAGCAAACACTTTTTGTCTTACTAGTTGACCATATAGCATATAAGCTAACCAATCAAAAGGCCAATTAATAAACGCCATAAACATTTTCATAGATTAGTGAAAATGTTTAACAAAAGAGAGGTTTATTAGGGTCCGTTCACATTTACTGAACTGAACTGATTGGAGCTGAACTGAACTGAATTGAACTGATTGGAGTTGAAGTGAATTGAACTAAAGTGAATTAAGGCTGAGCTGAAATTTTATATTTTATGAGAGAGGAAAATTAGGAGTTGAACTGAACTAAACTGAACTGATTAGAGCTGAACTGAATTGAACTGAACTGAAATGAGCTTAGCTGAAATGAATATTTTATGAGAGAGGGAAATTAGGAGCTGAACTGAACTAAACTGAATTGAACTGATTGGAGCTGAACTAAACTAAATTGAACTGATTGTAGTTGAACTGAACTAAGCTGAAATGAATATTTTATGCAAGAGGGAAATTAGGAGCTTAATGGAATTGAACTGAACTAATTGAAGCTGAACTAAACTAAACTGATTGGAGCTGAATTGAATTGAACTGAACTAAAATTAAGTAAATGTGAACATGCCCTTAGTCATTTTATAGGGACATAAAGAATCTAGATATGTTACCTCAAAACAAAATATAGAGTGAGTACTTAGTGAAATTCTTTACCTATAATAACATACTAAGTAGTAAATTGGTATTAAATTATACTTTGTACTTTAAATGGTTTTATTATGATATTCGTTGAAATCAATATAATTTTTTGTTGATATTTACTAGGGGTGAGCAAACCGGGTACCCGGTCAAAATTTTAGGACCCGGACTTGGAATTGGTTGGAACCGGGTCCTAAAATTCGGAACCGGAATTGGAATTGGTTTAACCGGGTCCTAAATTTTAGGAATTGGAATTGGAACCACCGGGTACCGGTTCCGGTTCCGGGTACCCACTTATGTATGTAATTGTTAAAATATAATACAAATTATAATTCTTATTTTAGTTAGTATCATTATTAGTGTTTAATACTTATATTTATATATGCATAAAGCTATTTGTATTCATGTTAGGTATTAATAATACTTTTTTTATTGTACAAATTAGATACATGTAACGTATTTTTATTATTTAAAATTTATTTAGTTTAGGATATATTGGGTAACCGGGTACCCAACCGGTTCCGGGTCCAAAAAGTTGAGAATTGGAATTGGAATTGGTTATAACCGGGTCCTTAATTTATTACCCGGAATTGGAACCACCGGGTCCAATCTCGGTTCCGGACCCGCCGGTTCCTAACCGGTTCCGGTTCCAATTCCGGGTACCCGGAATTTTTGCTCACCCCTAATATTTACTCCATAGATAATATTATCTAAATACAATTTAATACATTATTGTATTTTTAAATCATTCATCACTCAAATTATTAGAGACAGAAAATTTCTCAAATCCTTGGACAAAATCGTGATTCATTCACAAATTTTGGAATTCGGGAGATGCGGAGAGTTTATCTGATATGGGATCTTTCCAAAGTTAAAACAGCACCAATGTCACGAAAATACGTAACTAACCAATTATTGTATACACGTCAGCAATGACGTTACGTGACACGTGGGTACAAGCCAAGAAGCGGCTCGCCACCGTCGAAGGTGCGCCCTACACAATTATTTATTTCCCTTTTTTTAAAAAAAAAATATAAAAGATAAATAAAAATTGTTTTGTGTATTTCTTAACGCACCTTTAACTTTGAAAAGGATAGCATTGAAAGAGAGATTTTTTCTTCGGTGCATTTACAAAACTATAATTGGAAAATAAAATGTACGTGAAAATTTGTCCACGTTAATAATTGCTTCATTTTATGTGCTTTCAAATTTTTAGCCGCCTTCCTGAAATCAATACAGAAATACAATCATCAATTGATCTATTAATTGTTAATCTAGTGGTGATTAGAGTTACACCTGATAGGGAAGATCGCGTATTCGATCTTATATAATAATAATTGAGAGGAATTTGAAACCTAACCATTCAGAAATGAGTCACGAATCTGGACTACCCCAAAAGAAGAAAAAAAAAATACAATCACTTTTTTCCGTGATCCTTTAATTTTGTTTGAGGTTATTTTAGTGGAACAATGAAACCATCATTTAAAGTAATATATGTTGAAGTTTAGCCTTTAATTTTCAAATAACACATACATGTAAAATATTTCGCTCTTTCTCATATTAATAAAAGAAAAAATAATTAATTAGTTAAAGACTTATAAAGGCAAATGAGCTTTCTCTTATCGTAATAAAAATTTCTTGAACTCGTAAAATCGACCTTTATTTAGTTCCTCGTAAAAATCTCAATTTTTAATATAAGATATATCTAATACGGAGTTTATAATTGACATACATATTGTATAATGGAGAAACCTCGCATAGACATATTGATAAAAGAAGTATTATGAGTATTTCTAAAAATTTTTTTTTAAAATAATGGAGTAAACTATTGAAACACTTGGATATTTGACAAACGTATAAGCCTAAAATATACTTCGTATGTACTTATCAATCAAAAATTCAATTCTCAGTTGCGTAGATTAGCAATTGCATGGCGGTTGAGCTTTAAATAAGTCGCAATTATTTTTCTCTATAATGCAAATTCTTAATATTACTTAATTAAAACGAACAAAAAAACAATATTACAATTAATTGAAATATACAATAATTCCATTACTACTAGTGTAGCTTTTCCGCGTCATTTTTGCGTGATTACATGAAAAATTTGAAATTATATGCTTATATTATCACTATTCATTTTTCTCTGTCTTTAATACCAGTAGTTTAGTTTGTTACATATATTAGTACATTTATATCAATAATTGAACTATTGAAGTACATGTCTAAAGATGCTCATTAAATCATTAATATATGACCAATTGACCATAAAATTATAGTAAAGCCTCCCCATGATACACATACACCTAGTAGGTGAACTAAATAATGACATTGCAGCATATCATACACCCGCAATATTATGTATATAAACATGTACACGCAGCCGCCATGTCCACAACCCCCTTTTAATTACTATGTATGAATTTACACAAGTATACAACACACAATTAGGGCAATAGTGGACGATAAGGGAATATCCATCCTAAAAAATTGCAATTGGTAAGGATTGAAACCATGATCTTAAGGTAAAGTAAAAACCCGAGGCCTAATGATTACACCAATTAATACTTAGCTTGTTAAAAAATATATAAAAAATAAAAGTGATGTGTATTTTCACTTCCACCAATTTAAAGCATATATAGCATAAAAGTACTTGATAATTTTTTTTTTTTTTTTTTTTTGATGCGAATGAGGAGCAAAGCTCCGGGAAATAAAGCAAACTAAACAGAAATTAAACGTGGCAAAGCCACCCCTACTCTATCCTCATACAAAATGCGTCCTAGCTCGATAGGAGGGAATTGAATCAACTCAATGTTGTTGTTCTGAACGACCCCATGATTCGCTAACCAATCCGCCGCCCTATTAGCCTCTCGATACACATGAATAATTTGCACCTGCCACAAACCATCTTCAATTAGCTGCTGACATCTTTGAATTATATGATATCCTTGGCCTCGGTTGATATTCTGGTTGGTAATTGCAGCAACCACACACTGACTGTCTATTTGGACTTGGAGCTTTTCAATTCCCATGCATTTTGCCAGCTCTAGTCCATATTCTATAGCTTTGAGCTCAGCTATAAAGGCATCACATACCCCAATTTTAATCGAAAACGCATGCAACATCATACCAGAATCATCTCTAACTAGCCCTCCTCCTCCTGCTGGCCCAGGCGATCCTTTGGCTGCTCCATCCGTATTCAGAGCAAGCCATCCATGAGCAGGTGCCAACCACTTAATATATGCTTCCTGCCTATTACTAGTGGGAGCTGAATTTCTGTCTCTATCATCACCAAGAACTCTCCAAACCTCCTCAAATTTAGTAAGCAAAAACTGACCCACGTCGATAGG
This sequence comes from Chenopodium album, assembly GCF_948465745.1. Lineage (NCBI taxonomy): Eukaryota > Viridiplantae > Streptophyta > Magnoliopsida > Caryophyllales > Amaranthaceae > Chenopodium > Chenopodium album. Next base: position 3,985,110 of record NC_137838.1, read on the forward strand.
ATTCTCTTGTGCTTTGTCAAAAATCACATTGTTGCGCCATCTCCGAATCCACCAGATTGTAATGGTGAAATAGGTAGGCCAAATTTCAGGAGACAGGTCATTTCGAGTTTGAACATTAATATTTTTAGCTATCCACTGCTGAAGGTTGCCTGTAAAGAAATTAAGAGCTGCTGCTGGACCCCCTACCTGTCTCCATATCCCCCTTGCTGTTCTGCAGTCTCGGAGAGCATGTAGAGAGGTTTCTTCATAGTTATTGCAATTAACACACCATGGATTGTTGGTTAAACTCCTCTTCACCCTGTTAGCATTTGACATAATCCTATCATGCATCACAAGCCACAAGAAGACCTTTGCACGTTGTTGTACTCTGAGTTTCCAGATTAGCTTCCAATTCTTGTCATGATCTATATCATCCTCCTTTCGAATAATCTGCATAGCAGATTTGATGGTAAATTTGCCATGAGACGAGCCACCCCAATATAAAAGATCACCTGCCGTTGGGTCGGGTCTTAGTGCATAGGCTTCAATAATTCTAAGAATTTCCCCTGGCAGCAACTCTGCAAATAAATCCCACTTCCATCCCGTTTCGTTATCCCATAATTCTCCTACAATTTCCCCATCCAAATGCTCAGGGATCTCCTTAATAATAACAGCTCTCAAGGGTTTATTAATTGCCCAATTGTGGTCCCAGAACAATGTCGTAGCTCCATTGCTTACTGCCACTCTCGAACCTTCGCTTATTAGTTTAGCATTCTCCGAAATCCCCTTCCATACATTTGACATGTTTGACTTGGATTCAAACATGTCGATATCACACCGACCCTTACAGTATTTAGCCCTTAGCACTCGAGACCATAGAGCATTTGGCTCTGTAAGTAAGCGCCAGCCTAATTTAGACAAAAACGCAGCATTTGTTTGTCTAGCTGATCGAACTCCTAATCCTCCTTTCTCTTTGGGCTGTTGAAGGCACTCCCAAGATAATAAATGTATCCGTCGCTTTTCATCATCACCTCCCCATATAAATCGTCTTGTGCGTTTATCTATGTCGTCACAAATCGATCGAGGAATTTTTGCTGTTTGCATTGCATATGCACTCATTGTAGTGAGAGTAGTTTTTGCTAGAGTGATCCTTCCGGCCAAAGAAATATATTTAGATTTCCACCCTGCTAGCCTATGGTCAATTTTTTCGCATAGGTATGCAAAAGTATCTCGCGTTACTCTGCTTGTGAGTGTTGGCATCCCAAGGTAAGTCCCTAAATCGTCAGTTTTATCTATGCCAAGGGTATGACATATACCCACCGTATCTTCAGCTTGCATATTATTAGAAAAGTACACTCGAGATTTCGGGTAGCTTACTTTTTGACCTGAATGTGTACAGAAACGAGCTAAGCACTCTTGAATAACCATGGCTTGATCAACCGTAGCCTCAGCAAACAAAATAATATCATCTGCGAAACAGAGGTTGGAGGGCTTGGGGCCGTTTTTACTCGCATAGATGGGGTTCCAAAGACCTTGAACTATGGTTTCTTCAATGAGTTGGTTTAATTTTTCCATACAAAGGACAAAAATGTATGGTGACAGGGGATCACTTTGACGGATACCACGCCCGGGCTTGAAAGCTTGGGTAGGCTCACCATTCCACAACACTTTCATGGATGAGGTTGTAATGCATTCCATAATCAAATCGATGATTAGAGGGGAAAATCTAATATCATACAAAGTATCTCGAATAAAGTCCCACTTAAGGCGATCATATGCCTTTTCAAAATCAATTTTTATTGCCATGAGACCTTTTCCTCCTTTTTTGTTTCTCATAGTATGGATAACTTCTTGAACTATGACTATATTATCCGTTATTTGTCTTCCCGGAACAAAGCTTGTTTGAGTACAGGAAGTCAAGTGAGGCATCATGGGCTTAATTCTATTAACAATTGTCTTTGTAATTATTTTGTATGCCACATTGCAAAGACTAATAGGTCAAAATTGGGTTGCTACTTCCGGCTTATCTACCTTTGGAATTAGAACGATGAAAGTATCATTAATATTTTCCGGAAGTCCTTTCCCATTTAATGCATCAAGAGCCACCCTATACACATTCTCAGCAACAAGATCCCAATGTTTCTGATAAAACAAAGCTTGAAACCCATCCGGACCCGGGGCCTTTAAAGCGCCCATCTCAAAAACAACTTTCTCAACTTCACACCTTGCAAAAGGTCGAGATAACATATCCCAATCTTTAGTGCTAAATTCTGGAAACACGTCTGATGGGAGATGACCAATAGGTTCATGATTTTCATCTTCGAATAATTTTCTGAAATATGACACAATATTTTCTTGAATTTGCTGCTTGTCATATAACCAAATTCCATCCGGCCTATCCTTGATGGCCATAGTATTATTTCTCCATCTCCGAGCGATTGTACTTAAATGGAAAAAGGAGGTGTTTCGATCCCCTTCTCTAATCCACTCCACCCTTGATTTTTGATACCAAAGCAACTCTTCTTGTTCATGCACCTCATCCAATTCCTTACGGAGCTTTGATTCAAGTTTAATTAGATCACGTGATTTTTGTTCCGCAAGACAGCGTTGTACACCTGAGATTCGAGCAAGTAGATTCCTCTTCTCTTGAAAATATTATGAAATATTTCTTTATTCCAATGTTGAAGGTCAGTTGCTAATTTTTTGAGTTGAGGCACAAGCGGGTCGGTTTTACTCCATTTATTCTCTATAAAATCACGAAAGGTATAAGGTATGGTTGTAGAAAGATAAAAATAAAATGTAATGTTATTGTTAGGTTAAGAAAACATCATACCAAATAAAACAAAAATATTCATTTTCGCAAAAAATCAAACACATTATATTAACTTATTACAAATTATATCCACGAGGACGAGTGATGAGAACGATACTAAATCACCTAAAATTAGGAGGAAAACTTTAACCACTTAAGCTATCTCTCAGTCTCAAATTTTTCATAATTTTGAGGGAAAGAGGATACCCCTATTCTCGTTCAATTGGAACAAAATTAATTTCAGACCTTCTAGGACAAGCCCATCACAAAAATAACAAGGTACAAGGCCCACAATTTAATTTGCACACTTGCATAGTGCACATGCCAAAGTCAGAGCTTTAACCATAAAAAGAAGTCAAACTTACACAATTGAATTACATACAACATCACTCATTAATCTTACAAACTTAGATCAATTTATGATACGAAATACATAAAATAAATTAAGTGAATATTGTGGTTACACAATCAATTAATTATTCAAACATCCTTGACAATTTGTTTAGTGTAGCCACTTTGATCGTCCCAATATTTAGACCAAAACATAACACCTCCATATTTGGGTGATTTCTTGATTATAGGTAGAACTTGAGAAGTGAGCACATCTGGTGGTAGAAACCCACTTCCGGCTGCTTGATTGGCGGCCGGCAACCCCATGAACAACTTTTTTATGTATGTTTGTGAGCTCCAAAAGTTCCATGAATCAATAAGGTTGGTAGTGCTACCATTATATTGGCACGGTGGATTGTTGTAAAATTGAACCCATACGTAGTCAAATAGCCCTGTCTTTAAAGGAGTGCCTAAATATTTATCGGGAAATGGGCATTGAGGGGCGGCACCTAAGTACACCCTCTTATTTCCTCTTCCACGACCATTGTACCTATTTAAAAATCTTGCTAAGTCATCCCAATATAAGATGGATCCCGACTCAATATCAAAGTCGATACCATCTAGTGGTGCCTTTCCAAGAGGCCTAGACTTAGAGTGGCCTCCTAGAAAGTTATTCCAAAGATACTTGGCAAAGTCTTTAGCATCATTCTTGGAGGAAAAAGAGTAGTTCCCTACACCACCTCCTAGGGAAAGAAGAACCTTAATGCCTCTAGCTTGGCAAAACTCGACTTCACTAGATAATCCAACACACCCTCCAGAAGCCGGGTCACAATGACCGGCTAGGTTAAGGGACGGGACTTGCCCCCCACCAAAAATGTTAAGAAAAGCTAAGTTAACATATTTATACCTCCCCGTGGCACACGTTTCATTTAAGCGCCCCTCAAACCCGTTCTGGCCCCAGTATATGGCTATACCACCGCGATTAGGTCTATAATGATTGCCATAATAGCGGGCTTGGGTTACGTACGAGAGCCCGAGGAAGGTGAGGAAGAGAGGAAGGAGATGGAGCTTAGAGGTGTACATTATGTGGCTAGGAGTTGATACACAAAATGTTATTATGGGATATGTGGTTATATAATGTGTAGTGATCAAGTGGTCATTATATATATAGAGTATGGTCAACGTTTGACAAACGTAGTGTGGTGGGCTGCAACATGTGTGTGGGGCCTTAATTAGCTGCCGGATGGTGCGCGTCGGCCTGCAAATGTATTGTTACTAAACACTTAGTATATTTAAATTAAATTTATTATCTACTATCCAGTTTTATATTATTTGTAACGATTAAACATTTTTCCTCTCTACTTGATACTTCGTATATAATTGTTGTAAATAATATGAAACAGAGGTATTAATAATAATAAGAAGTATACAATACAAATAATGTTTGGTTTACTAGTATGAATTTGAATTTCATTTGCCATACATATGTTCTTTCAAAAAAAAAAAAGTACAAATAGTTTTGCATAATTTGTAGAATACTTAGTACTCCATCTTGGTGATGAGGATGATAGTGTTTGAATTTGTTTATCTTGAACAACAGAGGAAAAATTAAATAAAACAATGATGTTTTTTTTTTTTTTTTTTTTTTTTTTTTTTTTTTTTTTAATTTTTTCATTTTGTATATTATCATTCAAAACTAATAATACATATAAATACCTATTGACTTATCATCGATCCTTGGAGAAATTGTGTGATATTTAAATATAATATAAATTGCTTCATATTAACGTAGTAGGAGTAATACGCAAAGAACAACATAACTTACATAAGATTAAGATGGTTGACTTAGTTTTAACATCTTATTAATGTTTTTATATTTTTATTTTACCTGATAAAAACATAACATTGAACAAATTCATGGACATGGTCATATGGATAAATGGATACGAATAACATAGGATTAGTGTGTATTATTAGAGAATCATTGCAATTTATGTGTATACATATTCCATTGTTTTTAAAGATCTTGTTTAATGTTTACGTGGTCAAAATTTGAAAACTCGAGTCATGTTTAAAGCTAGTTTTTACTTATAATATCGAAAAACAGATATCAATAGACATGAAATACACAAATTAAAATAAAAAATCTTACTTCGAGAATGAAGACAATACTCCGTACATAAGATAACTAAAAAAACACTAGAGAGCTAATAGAGAATGTGAATGAAAGTGACTAGCTTTTCTTCAACATAGACTCATATTTTAATCGTTGGCCATATTAGTTTTGACTATTGAATTAGCCAACTTGCGACTATATAGATAAAATTGATCATGTTTGCTGAATTAAATAATTAAACTTGTTTGAAAATTGAAGTGCAACTTTGTGGGAGGCATGCTTTGATTGAGTCAGCAAGACTAATTCAAACATATCCATACCCTAATTTAACTAATATGCATAGTCTACTGTGTAAGCTAGTAGATGAACAGAATATGAACCCAAAATATAAAGCATGATAAATGGAGGATATATATTCATCATATATTCCACCCACTTTGTTTGTTGCCACTCCTATTTGCAAATTGCAACGACCCACCATATATGTTACACTTCATTCATTTTATATTTACTTTATTTTTCATCATATATATTCATTTTAGCAAATTAAATCAAGTTAATTAAAAGTTGGACTATATTTATAACATGCATCCTCATGGGGTGGTAATTCGGGTAACAAGTTGGGTTGGGTTAGATTTCTAGTCGATTTCATATTATACTTAAAAATAGTGTACGTAGAACTTAATATTATTACAAGATATGATAGTTTGGTCAAATCAGGTTGGGTTTGAGTTATGTGGGTTTAGGTCATGTTTTCATCCGTAACTTCGGGATAGGTTATCAGGTCATATCAGGTAAGGGGAAATTACAATTTTAAAGGCATATAAAAGACGTCACTGTCAGATAATATAAAACTCCTTGATTAGAGTGATTTCCATTGATCAATATTTATAGGGTTACAATGAGAAACCTAATCATATTAGGTAACTATAAGAAATGTACAGATATCAAAGATAATCTTATACAAAATATATCTTAAACCTAGGATGAGAATATTCTATGGATATTCTCTATCACACCCCCGCAGTCAGAGCGGGAGAAAATCGGATGCTCAGACTGGATCTGAATCACGCATCGAACGGTAAGGATAGTATAGTGACCCATGATCAAAAGAGAAGTAGTAGACGTGTGCTGGTGATGACGATGAGAAGCAACAACCACGACCTATGTATAGTAGAGATATGCGCTTTTAGGCCGAAGGAGAAGAGTCACGCATATACTTGGGCCAAGTTGCAGATCCAGAGAAGAATAAGTTAAAGGATCAAACCATCATCGGGGAGAAGACACTACACTACTACGTGAAATCACAGTTGAAGAAAAACAAATAAAATTGCGCAAGAAAAGATTAAATCCCACCGCTTGAAATTAATCAATTCTCAAAAGAGAAACCAGGTAGCAAGAATTAATACTCCACAAAGATTCCAAGTGCTGCAACAATAAAAGGAGGTAACTTGATAGCAAAAGAGATGTGCAAAAGTTGACCTTATTGTGATATACCACCACCAAAACAAAATCTATGTGATTATGTGTAAAAAAAAAATAATAAAAAAAAAAAAAACCAATGAGGCAATGTAAGAATCATTGTTGGTCATGGGGAGGTGGAAATAGAGTGCGGCACCTGGAGTAGGTTGGCAGATGTGGTTACTGCCAGTAGGGGGAGGCGGTAGTGTATGCGATTGCCAACAACGATGGAGGAGGCTTTCGCGATTGCTACTGTTGGTAGGAGGCGCAAGGTTACATAAAGATTCTAAAAAAAACTTTGAGAAAAGAAAAAAAAATCTATATGTGTGTTTGCGGAAGCATAAAAAACTTTGTATATCCCGCCGGTGGGTTTAATTTTCTAACCCACCGGCAGGATGATAATTTTTGTATATGATCCCAAGATCTAACCTAAGCTGTGATACCATGTCAGAGGACCAACTCAACCAAAAGCTTAAACTGATGGTTGAGGCCCAGGAATATGTTTTATACTCTATCACTCCCCCTCACATGAAAGGCCCTTTGGGCTTGAAATGTGGATGCAGCACAGGCCCTCTCATACCCGGCGCGAATTAATTCCACTTTAAAGGAGGGGTGGATGAGATTCGAACCCGTGACCTCTATGTCACGTTGCTCCGATACCATGTTAAAGGACCAACTCAACCAAAAGCTTAAACTGATGGTTGAGGCCCAGAACCTAGTGCGAATTAATTCGCACCAGGTATGGGTGGGCCTGTGTTGCATCCACATTTCAAAAGCCCAAAGGGCCTTTCATGTGAGGGGGAGTGATAGAGTATATAACATATTCCTGGGCCTCAACCATAAGCTTAACCTTTTGGTTGAGATGGTCCTCTAACAGTCACAAAAAAATGTTTAACTCATCCTACATGCATTAACTCATCCTACAAAAAAACAATAGATAGATGGAATTCTAGCAAAATAACTGTTGAAGGCCACAACTTCTTCTTGGTCGATCTCTTGTTAGATTTCTAACAGTAAAAACGTACAAGTAGATAACACGAGTTGTTTTTGACTCATTATGTATCAAGAAAGGCTACTACTCATATAGCTCCAATCTTCAATAATACATAATACATTATCATAATAAATCGTACATTGACAGAGAATTCTTTTCTTAAAGAGATAAATTACATTCTTAAATAACGATTTCTGAATAGATAGCTACAAATGAGGCGGCTATTTTGTTCTTGGCTTAAGTGTTGCACATGTTGCATCTAGTTCTATTGAAGGAGCTTAGTAATTAAATTAGAGTTTAATTTATTTATTATACCACTTGCTATTTACTTCATATTGTAATAACAAGTGGAATTGAAAATAACAGGAGATTATGGCAGGAAATTTTGGGTTTGAGGTTTAATTCGTGTATATGCACTAAATTTTGATCACTGTGATTGTGAAGTAATCATGCAATAACTAAGGTTATTTACATAAGTAAAATAATATAAGTCTTATAGTAGTAATGGTGGTTACCAAGAAGAAATTCGAGAAGTGATTGTTGCATTCAATTGTGTCTAATCTTTTTCTATTAAATAACAATTTTATTAAAATAAAACATTTTGGCAATAGAATCGAAATTATTTTAACTCGATCCATACCCAAATCCTAACGAGTCTTATTCGAAAATAGTTCGACCTAAATTAACCCAGTCCGAAACTAATTTAAACAACTCAATAGCCACCTCCGCAACCTAAGTTGATAAACGTTATTTTAATTTTAAAGAAAGACGTTTAATACATATACTGATATACGAAGTTGTATTATATATTTATATGTTTGACGAACGATGATAAGAATAACACAACAATTCGATCATATACTACTAATAATTGCAGGACTGTATCCAGTAGTATCATCCCAATACTTAGACCACAACATTATTCCTTCATATTTTGGTGACATCTTTATGATAGGAAGCACTTGTGATTTCAGTATATCCGCCGGAATATACCCATTTCCGGCCTCCCACGCCGCCGCCGGCAACCCCATAAAGATTCTCCTTATATATCCGGTCGAAGACCACATATTCCATGAATTTATAAGATTTGTAATATCTCCATTAAATTGGCATGACGGGTGTCCAAAAAATTGGACCCAAACATAATCAAACAACCTTGTCCTAAGTGCCATGTCCAAATATTTGTTAGGGTACGGACATAAAGGTGCAGCCGTTAGGTACACCTTTTTTCTTCCTAATAAATTATAACGCGCTACATATCTTGCCAGGTCATCCCAGTAAAGTGTTGACTTTGATCGGTCAACAGCAAAGTCGATACCATCAAACACAGCGTTACCAAGAGGCCTAAAACTCGAGGTACCACCCAAGAAGTTGTCCCAAAGGTAACATGCAAAATCCATCGCGTCTTTCTTAGAGGAGAAGCCATAGTTTCCTATCGCGCCTCCAAGAGAGAGCATGACCTTTATCCCTAGAGATTGGCAATACTCCACTTGTGGCCCTACGCCGGTGCACCCACCGGTAGATGGGTTGCAATGACCAGCTAGGTTTAGAGACGGGGTTTGACCGGACCCAAATATGTTGAGGAATGCAACATTAACAAACTTGTACCTGCCTGTTGCACACGTTTGATTTAGGGTTCCTTCGAAGCCGTTTTGGCCCCAATAGATAGAGATGCTACCAGCAGCATGAGATTTTGTGGATAGTAAGAGGATGAAAAATGAGATTGTGGTAAGAAGAGAAATGCAATGAAATTCTTTAGGCATATTTGGTCAAGAATATGTAGTTTAGATATTTTGTGCTTGGCTATCTAAGTTGATGCTCTTATATATTTATAATATACTTTAACATGGTTATGTGCGCATTATACATGTATGTGTGTGCATCATTTGTTGACTCTGACTCATCATCATGAAAATTTACTATCGAAATTAATTAATTAATTAATATCGGGTGTGTGGTCTGAAATTTGAAAGCACTACAATATTTACCATCTTAATTATGCGACTTTAAAATGAAAAAAGGTCAATTTGTATGCAAAAATATTGATAAATCTATAGAATATTCCATAGTGTTATTTTCTCATTGTTTGAAATTTCAGATGATGATATAGTCTGAAGACTTTAGAGATTGGTTTGAGGACAATATTTAGATTTTGAGAGTTGTTTATTGAATAGATGTATTCTTGGCGATTAGTTTATTTTCCTAACCAATATGCTGAATTATAGTGTGAAGAATTCAATTTGGAATTTCGTTGTTAAATTAACCTTCTAGATATGTTTATCACTTTATTTCATTTCATATAGCTAAGCTAGTTGTCCACTTAGAAATTACTATTACCTCCATCTCTTTGATCATCATCTTTCTTAGTACTCGTAGTTTAATAATACTAATAAAATTAAAAAAAAAAATACAATACAATATTGGTATGCTGCAATAAAGGAATATTTCAAAATAATACTCCTTATTGTAAATAATATGTAACGGAAATAGTATATAGGGTAAAAAAAAGTCTCGAGGGAAAGAGGGTGGGTTAGTTAAGAATTATTGCAATGCCAATAGACTCATGATGAACTCCATTACTAGATCCACCATTGACACTATCCTTAATGGCGGTACTATATCCGCCATCATAGAATCTAGACCAAAGCATAACCCCTCCAAATTTGGAAGACGTCCTAACATTTGGTAACACTTGACTTTTAAGAACATCAGGCGGTATATACCCACTACCAGCAGCAGCTGGTGCTGTAGGTAATCCGAGGAATATTTGGCCAGCATTCACGGTAGTCCATTCATTCCACGAGCTTACGAGGTTGCCTGTGTTGCTGTTAGTGTATTGGCAAGGTGGATTGTTGTAGAATTGCACCCAAACATAGTCAAACAAACCCGTGTTTATCGCGTTGTTAAGATGTGCATCAGGGAAAGGGCATTGTGGTGCTGCTGATAAGTAGACTTTCTTTAGAGTGGTGCTGCGTCTATTGAGTGTCCTTGCTAGGATATCGTAGTAATCTCCTGAGCCAAGTTCGATGTTGAAGTCTATGCCATCGAACACTGCATTTTCGAAAGGGCGTGAGTTTGAGGTTCCTCCTAGGAAGTTGTCCCAAAGGTAGTTTGCTACCTGTGTTGTGTATGTTGACAATTTAAAGAAACGTACATACTCAATTGTAGATCTCAATACGACACAAAACTCATATTTGAACACAAATATTAGTGTTTAGGGCAAATGGTTTATAAGTAATTTCGATTCTAATGGTGTTGTTCATAAGAAACTAAAACAAATTAATTTGATTTCTAGTTATGTAGTTAGGTTTATAAAAAACAATTGGAAAATTTCATTAATTCAAGTAATTTTTATTGAAATTGAGCCAAAATTGCAACAATTGACTTATTATCACATTTCATATAATTATGTTTATACCACTAACAAGGCCCCACATTCATGTCTTATTATCCATTATCCAATCCAAGACTAGGCTACACTGTTGGATCCTCGGGCTGTGAGGGAGCATTTGGTATAATTATTGGACAATTTTATACCAACGAACATTTTTAGAGTCATCAATGGCTCAAATTATTGGAGACGGAATTTCCAAAACATGAAAGAGATAATATCAAATATACACCTTGATATTATCCATTACATTTACGGATTTACCTAACCTGGCTATTGATTGTAAATTTTATCTTATCTTTGTAATCTTCAATATTATAGCAAGCTGTCCACAATATTTTTGCTAAAAGATACATTTTTAATCTTTCCTAAGTTAGAATAGTGCATATATTCAAAGTATAGTCTTGCTACATGGTTCTACTTGACATTCTACTCTGTACTATTACTTATTCTTCTCAATACAAACACACACATAAACAAAAATGGCCATTGATAGTAGTCATCATTTTGAAGGCTACTGTCCAAGGGCTAGAAGGTTCACATTACAACTCCTCGAGGGGCGGTTTTTCATGGCGTTTACAACCATCATAATCCTAACCTTCATTGGTACCTCCTATATATTTAGTCTATACTCAAGTGACATTAAAACAACACTCGGTACGATCAAGCCACCCTTAATCTCCTTGGTTTCTTCAAAGACCTTGGTGCTTATGTTAGTGTTCATGCTTGTCTCATCATGGAGGTGGCCCCACCTTGGGTGGTCCTCTCAATTGGTGCCATGATTAACCTTTTTGGGTACATCATGATATGGCTCTCGGTCACTCATAAGATCGCCCGCCCCTCGGTTTGGTTAATGTGTCTATACATCACCATTGGTGCTAACTCCTTAGGGTTTGCTAACACTGGAGCTATAGTACCTTGTATCAAGAACTTCCCTGAGAATCGAGGCGTTGTGATTGGGATTTTGAAGTCGTATATTGGTTTAGGTGGGGCTGTTATGGCTCAATTGTATCATGCACTCTATGGTGATGATACAACGGCTGATGGGGTGATCTTACTCATTGCTTGGGTACCGGCACTCACTTTGTTGCTCTTTGCATTTAGCGCTCGAGTCCTTGAGTTCTCTAGACATAGAGAGATCAAGAGGGAGAAGATTTTTTTCAATGGCGTCCTTTACATCTCTTTAGCCCTCGCGGGGTTCATCATGGTTATGATCTTAGTGGAAAAACAAGTCCAGTTCAGTAAAACGGGTTATGGTGTGAGTTGTGTTGTAATCTTGCTTCTCCTCATACTACCTCTCTTCCTAGTCTTTAGAGAAGAGTTATATGCTTCTTCAAAAGCAACGTTTAGTATCGAAATGATGATATTGTTCCTTGCTACAACATGTGGCATAGGGGGGAACCTAGCAACAATAGACAATTTAGGCCAAATTGGGGCATCATTAGGGTACCCTAAAAAAAGTACTAGCACATTTGTGTCATTAATTAGTATATGGCAATATTTAGGACGTGTATTAGGAGGACTAATTTCGGAGCACTTGTTAAAGTACAAATGGCCTAGGCCAGCAAGCCTTACCATCGTCCTCTTTATATCGTGCATTGCTCATCTTCTCATAGCCGAATGGACATACGTGTACTCTATCATATCCGAGCTCTTTGGGCTAAAACATTATGCTACATTGTACAATTATGGCTCACTAGCTGCCCCACTAGGCTCGTACATTTTTAACGTGAGAGTCGCGGGGCAATTGTATGACAAGGAGGGGCTGAGACAACTCGAGGCGTTAGGGCTAACGAGGAAGCTTGGGGAGGAGTTGATGTGCAATGGAGTCAAGTGTTATCAATTGGCCTTCATTATAATCGCGGCCGCCACGTTGTTTACCGCGCTTGTGTCTTTGATTCTTGTTGCTAGGACTAGGAAGTTTTACAAGGGTGATATATACAAAAGGTACCAAAATGATGAGAATAATGTGACATTAAGAGTGTCTTCTGGTAGAAAGGAAGTAGAGATGAATTAGTTACTGGAATTATATTTGTTTACGTATTTTCAATTCTATACTTTTGGTTAATTTTAAGAGATCCAAGAATCTTCATTGGCCTCATATGATGAAAATTGAAAACCCCAAAACTAAAATTTTTTGTGACAAAATTTATAATGAGATGTGCTTCATTCTCTACCTCCTTGCTTTTACTCGATTTTTATTGTTTAGTTTGAATTTTGAAAAATAAATTCAATTTGAAGAAAACCCCAATTTGCTTAAAAGCCCTAACTTTAGGTTTTAAATTTAATAGGATGAAAAGTAGTCACTTTTACCTAAAAAATAATATGATTTTTTTGAATTTATACTAGAATTTCCATTCAACTAGTTGTTATTATAGGAGAATATGTGAACAATGTAAAAGTACTGAACACGAAAACACGTGAAGTAAAAGGATAGTAATGACCTGTCGTGCATCGGTTTGTGAAGAAAGGGAGTATTTACCAATACCACCACCCAAAGAGAGAAGTACTTTAATTCCATGCCTTTGGCATTCCTTAATATCATCTCCTATGCTTTTGCAACTTCCAGGAATGCTTGGGTTGCAGTGGCCAGCTAAATTTAACTCAGGAGTCTGACCATTGCCAAATACATTTAGGAAAGCAATGTTAATAATCTCATAGTTTCCGGTGGCACAGGCGGCGGCTAAGGTGCCTTCATCACCATTCTGCCCCCAATAAATAGCTATCCCAGCACCATGGCAGAGATTCAAGAATTGGGATGCTAAGATGAATAATGTGAGTGTCAAGATTGCCATCTTAAAATCTTTAAAAGAAGTCTGTTGTTATTTTTTTTTTTTAGTTTGGTATATTTTGTACTAGTACAATATTGTAAGCTATTTACAGGTACACATTATAGAGGTCATGCATGCACGTCAGTCCAAATTTCTTTTTAGCATTAAAAATGAGCAACTTGAAGCCCTCTTTGATAGATGCTTCATTGTTACTAGCTTTCATATGATTATGATTAAGCTAATCTTAGTTATCTTATGAGTTATGATACATATTTGTGTTTTTTATGATTATTTTTTAATATATAATCCGTAGTATGATCATGTTTTTCTAACCAAAAGGGAAAAGGCCAAAGGGACTAATCCCGAATCACAATTCATTATACGACAACTCGATAATATTACATTTATTAAACTCATTGAAGCAAAATAATAAGCATATTAAATTTACATGTAACTAAGCTAAGCCATGCCCCATGCCACTACATGCCTTTAGCTTAGATACATGAGAATAGGCGAAACAACAAAATATAATTTAAACTTAATTACATAAAGACAAATGAATTGGACTTTTTAGATGATGTCCATGGAGACTGCAAATAGATGGACTTAAGGGTTGCCAATAATTGGGATGCCGCCGATTGAGATGTGAAGTCCGCTTCCACTTTTGCTGCTTCTAGATCCGCCATTCACACTATCCTTGATGGCGGTACTGTATCCATTGTCAAAGAACCTAGACCACAGCATTACCCCTCCATACTTGGGAGAATTCCTAATGTTTGGCAAAACCTGAGTTTTAAGATTATCAGGTGGAATATACCCACTGTTAGCAGCACCTGGAGCAGCAGGTACTCCTAGGAAAATTTGGCCAGCATTCACAGTACTCCATGTGTTCCAGGAGTTTATGAGTTGGCTGGCATCGCCGTTAGCATATTGACAAGGTGCATTGTTGTAGAATTGCACCCAAACATAGTCAAACAAACCTGTATCTATGGCGTCACTTAGATGAGCATCAGGGAAAGGGCATTGTGGTGCAGCTGATAAGTAGACCTTCCTTTGAGCAGTGCTACGTCTATTGAGTGCCCTTGCTAGAGCATCATAGTTCTCTCCCGAGCTAAGTTCAATATCAAAGTCTATGCCATCGAGCACTGCATTCCCAAAAGGGCGTGAGTCTGAGTTTCCTCCTAGGAAGTTGTCCCAAAGGTAGTCTGCTACCTGTGTGGTAAATAGAAAAACAGAACGAATTGATTAGCTTACAAAACAAAGCTCCTACCAGAACAAGACCATTGGCCTAATCAAAACTAGATAGTTCAGCTGGTAAAGTATTCAGGAGATGAATTAAAAACTTTGCATGAGGCAGCTTTTTAATTTAAACCATCTTTTGAGCCCAGAGAATAGCATGACTAGCTAACTTTAGATCATCTTGCTCTATCACTTTAATTTTAAATATGGTGATTGAAATACTATGTTTTAGTACTTGGCTTAGCATCTAAAATAACACTCATGATAACAGTAAGAGAGTCCACGGTAATTCAATAAGGCTGAAAAGATGCAAAACTCATTGACATACTCTTTTTTAATTGTACACTGTATAATTGTATATATGCTAGGAATATAGAATAGAGTTTCTTTACTAAAAGAACAGTACCTGTTGTGCATCAGCTGGCGAAGAAAGGGAGTACGTACCAACACCACCACCCAAAGAGAGAAGCACTCTGATCCCCTGCCTTTGACAGGCTGCAATATCATCCCCAATCGAGCTGCAACTTCCAGGATTGCTTGGGTTGCAGTGGCCAGCTAAGTTTAGCTGAGGGGTTCGGCCGCTGCCAAACACAGTTAGGAAAGCAATGTTAATATACTTGTAGTTCCCAGTGGAGCAGGCAGCAGCTAAGGTGCCCTCATCACCGTGTTGCCCCCAATACGTAGCAATTCCAGCACCATGACAGAGATTCATGAACTGGGATATAAAAATGAATAATGCGAGTGTCAAGACAGACATCTTTGAAACTCTAGAGGACGTCTTTTTCTTTGTTTTTGCACACAAAAAATGTAACCTTTTTATAGGCACAACGAGGTCATGCATGTTAGACTAACTATCCTTAGCCTCCCAGAATTAAGGATAATTATGCAGTAAGCATGCCCTACATTCTTATTTGTTTATCAATTTGTGTTTGTAGGTAGAGAGACATGTTAGGAAGTTGCTCCTTTCGAAGAGTTTAATGAAAGAAACAGGAATGATTGTTCTCAAATATCCGCAAGTCCAATACTTAATTTTATTTATATTCTAGAAATTTCATCAGACATTCAAACTTCAAATCAACCCCTCACATAAGTTCAAAGTTCTCAGCTCTCCAAATCCAGCACAGCGCATCACATTATTAACTTTTATATATAGAAGACTTTAGACTTAATAGGCTAATAACTATATGACACCTACCTTAATGATGTTAACAGAATTTTTTTATGTATATTTTTTTTGCATAAATACATTCTAACTAATTAATTGTTCCTTATCCTATCTTTAAAAAATTTAAAGATTCCTCAATCAACAGCTAGAATTATTCAAAAAAATAAAAATAATATTAACAGCTAGAAATGAGGATGCAGTACATGTGCATTAGATACTAAAATCACCCATTACCAATGAAAAGAACACATTCAAACTAGTAAAACCAGGACTGTAAATATAGCACCAATTACTAATGGAACAAAAATTACCCATGTTTAAAATTAACTTCCTGAGCTAGTAACCTATTACATTATTTACATGGACATGAAGAACAAAGCGCCTAATCAACTTTACTAAGACAACAATATATAATACTTGTACTAGACACTTAATTTGCAATTATATTTGGTATTACTTGGTATTATAAAACTCCCTTCATCTTTAAATGTTGTTCTTACTTATTGCTTTTGTGTCACTAAAAAAGTCAAAGTAGAATGAAATTTAGAGACAGAGGAAGTACGTAGTAGAAAAACTTAAATGGTTGTCTTTTATCAAAATATAAAAGCTGGAAAAACTCTAGAATAACACAAAAGGAAGAATGAAGAATATTAAGGTGTACGGAGACCAATTTGTTATAATTGAGGTGGATATACATATTAGTTCAAAGCTTCATTTGATGGAATGAAGTAAGTTTGGAAATTACTCCACACTAGACAAGTATGTTATATATTGCCTTCATTCTAGGCAGATATATATTGTAGTAATGAATTTGGTAGAATGAAGATGAGATTCTCTTTTCTCATACTTCTGCCAAATTATCAAGATTAAGTCATTAAAATTTTATAATTTAAGAATGAAGATGAGAACTCCGCCAGTGGGTTTCCCGCTGCCAGTCCCAAGCCTGGATAAAGGAGGAGGGTTACGGTAGGCCAGTGACAGCCAGTATAAAACTTCGTCACATCCCATGACATGAGCCAAACAGATATTTTCGTGGGGGCGTTCCCTACTCAGCGACGCGCTGCACTTCCTAGACCCGGGTGTAGTGATAAGTATGCAAGGGTTGCTAGGTCGTCGCCCAGAAGCGACGCGCCACATTGCCCGAGTGTGGTGTCAAATGAGCAAGGGCGTGCCATTGGGGCGTTCCCTACTGAGCGACGCGCTGCACTTCCCAGACCCGGGTGCAGTGATAAGTATGTAAGGGTTGCTAGGTCGTCGCCCAGAAGCGACGCACCATATTGCCCAATTGTGGTGTCAAATAATCAAGGGCTTGGAGTTGGGATCAGGAGGGAGCGTGGGAGAAAAGAATTTAGTTTGCGGATTGGTTCTTGGAATGTGGGGTCTCTTACGGGAAAATCAGCAGAATTGGTAGAAGTAATGAAAAGACGACGCGTGAGCATCATGTGCCTCCAAGAGACAAGATGGACAGGAGAAGGAGCTCGAGGCTTGGTTTTGGGGTATAAGGTATGGTATGTTGGGCAAGAAACGAGCCACAGAACAAGGAATGGTGGAGCTAGGAACGGAGTTGGTGTGGTTCTCGATGAGAGGTTGGCAAAAGAGGTGATCGAGGTCTATCGGAAGAACGATAGGTTGATAAGGCTGAAGTTGCTATGTGGCAAGGAGATTGTGAATGTTATCAGTGCTTATGCTCCCCAAGTGGGTTTAGATGCAGAAGAGAAACGACAATTTTGGGAGGACCTAGACGAGGTGGTGCAGGGTGTCCACCACTCAGAGAAGTTATATATTGGAGGGGATCTAAATGGGCACGTTGGGGCGAGCCGAGATGGCTATGAGAGTGTCCATGGAGGCTTTGGGTATGGGCAGAGGGACGCCGGTGGTGAAGCTATTATGGATTTTGCCCAATCATATGATTTAATTTTGGCTAATACTTGGTTTAAGAAGAGGGATTCACACTTGATAACTTTTCGGAATGGAGCAAATGCAACTCAAATAGACTTCCTGCTCACAAGGAGCATAGATAGACAAAGTTGCATAAACTGTAAGGTTATCCCAGGGGAGAGTGTGGTCACCCAACACCGGCTATTGGTAATGACTATTCGTCTGAAAGAGAAGGCGAAGAAAAAAGTTAGACAAGAAGAACCAAGGATAAGATGGTGGACCCTAAGGGATGCAAAAGCTAAGGTTTTTACAGAAAAGGTAATTGAAGAAGCGGATTGGGATGGAGAGGTGGATCCGGACATGACTTGGTTACGAATGAAGAACTGTTTCCTAAGAGTGGCCAAAGAGGTCTTAGGGGAAGTAAGGGGAAGAACTTCGGTACAGAGAGATACTTCGTGGTGGAATGAAGAGGTGAAAGCAGTAATTAAGCAAAAAAGGGAATGCTATCAAGCCTTAGGAAAATGTAGGAGTGATGAAACCTTTGCAGCGTATAAGGAGGCTAAGAGCAAGGCAAAGGCAGTTGTTCGCCAAGCAAAAGAAAAGACATATCAGGAGGTTTATGAAAAGCTTGATTCCAAGGAGGGAGAAAGGATCATTTATAAGATGGCAAAGAGAAGACAAGAGGCAAGGAAGGATATTGGCATGGTGAAGTGTGTCAAAGATAAGAACCAAATGGTCCTAGTGCAAGAGGAGGGCATCAAGGACAGGTGGAAGGGGTACTTCGATGAATTATTTAATGGAAGTAATGGAGTTGTGATAGGAGATACCTCTATGAGTGATGAAGAAATCAACATGGAGTATGTGCGAAGGATTAGGAGAGTAGAGGTGGAGATTGCACTGAGGAAGATGAAACCTAAGAAGGCGGTTGGCCCTGATGGGGTACCGATAGAGGTGTGGAGGTGTTTGGGTAAGATTGGTATTGATTGGTTAACAAACCTTTTCAACAAGATATGGACGGCTACAAGGATCCCACAAGATTGGAGGAAGAGCACCTTGGTCCCGGTTTATAAAAACAAAGGAGACGCTCAAGATTGTTCTAACTATCGAGGAATTAAGCTTATGAGCCATACTATGAAGTTGTGGGAAAGGGTGATTGAACAAAGGTTGAGGGCATGCACAAGCATTTCAGATAACCAATTTGGTTTTATGCCTGGGAGATCTACTATGGAGGCAATCCATTTGATAAGACAAATGATGGAGTTTTATAGGGTAAAGAAGAAAGATCTTCATATGGTCTTTATTGATTTAGAGAAGGCATATGACAAGGTGCCAAGAGAGATACTTTGGTGGGCAATGTTGAAGAAAGGTATCCCACGAAGGTATGTAGACCTAGTTAAGGATATGTATCGGGATGTGTCAACAAATGTGAGGACATGCGGAGGGTTGACAAAAGATTTCCCTATTACAATCGGATTGCATCAAGGGTCTGCATTAAGCCCTTTTCTTTTTGCAACGGTTCTAGATGAATTAACTAGACCAATTCAAGATGAGGTTCCATGGTGTATGCTGTTCGCAGATGATATCGTTTTGGTGGATGAGACTAAGGATGGGGTTAATGTCAAGTTGGAGCAATGGAGGCAAAGGTTGGAATCTAGAGGGTTTAAGCTAAGTCGGAGTAAGACTGAATATTTGGTATGTCGTTTTGGCACTCAGAGGGGGACACGCAATGAAGTGGTGAGTTTGGATGGAAAGGATTTGACCATGAGTGAATGTTTTAAGTACCTAGGGTCGATCATCCAGAAGAATGGTGACATTGATCAAGACGTGACCCACAGGATTAAGTCAGGGTGGCTTAAATGGAGAGCGGCCACGGGAGTGTTATGCGACCGCAGCATTCCCTTAAAGTTGAAGGGAAAATTCTACAGGACTGCCATACGACCAGTGTTGCTCTATGGTACAGAATGTTGGGCTTCTAAGAAAGAGCATATTAAAAAGATGGAGGTTACGGAAATGCGCATGTTAAGGTGGATGTGTGGAAACACTTTAAGAGATAGAATCAGAAATGAGGTTATTCGCAAGAAAGTAGGTGTGGCGAGCATTGTAGATAAACTAAGGGAAAATCGTCTGCGTTGGTTTGGACATGTAAGACGGAGACCCGAGGGTGCACC
Source organism: Chenopodium album (assembly GCF_948465745.1). NCBI lineage: Eukaryota > Viridiplantae > Streptophyta > Magnoliopsida > Caryophyllales > Amaranthaceae > Chenopodium > Chenopodium album. The sequence goes on from NC_137838.1 coordinate 4,005,414, forward strand.
GGTGCGAAGAGTGGAAGAGTGGGACCATGGAGGGATTAAACGAGGAAGAGGGAGACCAAAGATGACTTGGTTGGAAGGAGTGAGGAAGGATATGAAGTGCATGGATTTACGTGAGGATGAAGTTTTGGATCGTAAGGGATGGAGGAGAAAGATTTATGTTGATGACTACACGGAATAATCAAATTTGGTTCATGTTAGCCGACCCCACTTTTGGGATTAAGGCTTTGATTGATTGATTGAAAAATGGATAATAAGAGATACACTTCATGACAAGGTAAGACATAAAATGCTCCAAGCCACTCACCCTTACATCTTTTCCGTCCGCACATGCTTTGGATCAGGTTATTAAGTTGATGCTACATATAAGTCTCCATGTGCCAGCACAGCCGAAGCCCTATAGGCTTTAGCTGCTGTGTAACTATCCATGAAGGGTGCAGGTTGACGCTACAGGGCTATAGATATGCTCCTCTCCCATTCTTGAATGGCTGTGTGTTCCCTCCCAATAATTCCAGTCCCAAACATCCCTGAAATGTAAAAACAGAGGGCGTTAAAGGCAAGACAGCATAAAATCTTCAGAATTTCGTGTAAAGTATAATGGAAAGTTGGAAACCTCATATTGAAAGAGAAATTAGATTTATGTAAAAGCTGAATGAGGAATTCAGTAAACTCTACATGTCATTAATGAACAAGACTCCGTTCTCAGTTCTCTGTACCCCAATGTTGATATTGCTCCTAACTTCCTACGTTCCTCACTGCTGTAAATCCTGTAATCGTCTGAGTTGTCCTGTTACCCTGCTCAATGTGCTCATTTCATTCAGCTATATTGATCTTCAGACGATGATTGAATATAAAATGACAATATCTTTAAAACTAGACATTAGACAACTTAAAATAAATACCTAACAGAAGAAAAGCATCACATATTCCAAGCCACACATCCTAGCTGCATGTACAGATTTCAAAAACCTTCCAGTAGAATCAAGATGGATGCAGGGAGATCCACGCTACTTTGTATATATACCAATGAATAAAATTTTTTCACTGAAGCTGAAAGGTTGAACACAATTTCGTATGTAGTCACCAATAATCACCACAAGAACAACCCCCATTCTTGAAGGTATGAAACCTATTGGTATCTCTAACAATTATTTCCCGCTTAGTGATCTTGGATATGAGCTTGATTGCAACATGGCAATCTCCACAAATGCGAAGATTCTTAGTAATTCTGATAGGTGCTGGTGGTCTGGTATTTATAAGGGCAAACATTATTGCCAACTTTTCACTATGAACGGTAAGATGGCCTTCTTTATCCTCCTCCTCCACATCATGAAGAGCAAAATCCATCTCTGGAACATAACCTTCCTCCTTCATTTTCCCCATTAACACATGCATTTTATCATAAATTTCTTTAGACTGTGGATGTGATCTGTCCCCTGCTAGGAATTTATAAACCTGACCTTGATGCTCCACATTACTAATGCCTGGCGTTTTGTTCATGCCTTTGTCCTTCATCAGTGACCTGATTGTGCTAACTTCCTTCCACTTCCCTGCTTTAGCATAAATGTTAGATAGCAACACATAATATCCACCCTGTTCAGGTACCATTTTAAAAAGATTGTCAGCTGCTATTAGCCCAATTTTCATGTTGGAATGGACACGACAAGCACCTAATAGAGCTCCCCATACTCTTTCATTTGGGTCAACTTGCATCTCCTTAATAAAAGATAAAGCCTCGTCCACTCTCCCTGCCCGTCCTAAGAGATCAACTACGCAACAATAATGCTCTAACCTAGGGGGTATATTGTACTCCTCAGTCATTAGTTTATAGTAATGCTGCCCTTCTTCCAACATCCCTGAATGACTGCAAGCTGACATAATAGCAACAAATGCAATGGAATCAGGAGTTAATCGCTCCTCTCTCATTCTTGAGAAGAGGGAAACAGCTTCGTTACCTTGTCCACTTACACCATAAGCAGAAATCATAGAAGTCCAAGAAACCACATCACGAATCTCCATCGTATCAAACACTTCCCTTGCTTCCTTTAAGCAACCGCACTTGGCATACATGTTGATTAATGCATTCTCCAAGGACAAATTTGGAAGAAGTTTTCTCCTTTCAACATGTTTGTGAATCTTCCTTCCTAATGAAAAAGCAGAAAGATCACCACAAGCAGGAAGAATACTCGTAAAGGTAACCCCATCTGCTTCAATTCCATTATCTTCCATTTGAGAGTAAAGATCAATGGCTTCTGCAGCCATGGAATTATTCACATACACAGCTATCATTACATTCCAAGATACCAAACTCTTCTTAGCCATCTTCTCAAACATTTTCTCGACAAAAACAACATTTTCAGAAGAAGTGTTAGTAACAGCTGGAAGCAAACTTGCCATAGTGCCAGCATCTGCATTCAACTCCACTGACTCCATTTCTCTACAAATTCTCAAGGCGTCATCAAAATGCCCTTTCTGTGCATACCCAGCAACCATTGAATTCCAAGAAACGACATCTCTTACAAGCATTTCATCAAGAACTTTCCTAGCATCAATCAAACAACCACACTTCCCATACATAGAAACTAATCCATTCCCAACAAACAAATTCAAGTTAAGCCCAACTTTAAACACAGCAGCATGAATTTGCCTACCAACCCACAAATTCTCAGACCCAGAACAAGCTTTCAAAGCACACGGGTAAGTATAATGATCAGGTCTAACTCCAACCATAGACATACTCTTAAACACCCTTAAAGCATCAAGGTACTGTTGGTGGGTCACATAGCTCCTGATCATAACATTGAAAAATATAACATTTCTTTCAGGACTTTCATCGAACAGATGGCGTGCAATGCCCAATAAACGAAAACCCGCATAAGCCCTGATCAATTTTAGCCGAATACAAGAACTTGAATGAAGATTATGGTTAGTTAGTATGTTGGCATGAAGTTTTTTCAATGTTTTGAGATCTGGGTATGAATCCAAAATTTGGGTACACAATTCCTCCGTTAGAATCACATTTTGGCGGGTAATTTCGAGTTTTTGAATTTGCGGGGAAAGGGTTTCTAGTTGATTGAACGTTGACAAGTGGCGAATGAAACTATAATGCCGAATAATCATCAAGTAGGAAGTATAATGTCACTCTTAAGACTTCTAACGCCAAAAATATGATGCTAGGTCCACGAAGAATAAAATGAAGTGATTTATTATATACTCCACAGGCAACATAGCTCAAATACTCGTAAAGTCGTACTCCGTAATGTAATGTCAATTTAAAGGAATTCAAGGCCGATAAAGTCTTTTCCTTACCTACTTAAAAAAAACGTCGATTTGGTAACTTGGTTTTAAAAGGTAATGTGATAAATTGCCAATTTGATAATACATGACTGTACTACGAGTATTAAATGAAGCAAGTCGGGTGACCATGAAAGATTATCCATTTTTTAGTCCGAAGTTGTAATGTGTCTAGCTTGTTAATTTGTTATACATGGCAAATTTCTGCAGATAATTACTTTTTGTAATTAAGTGTATAAAAGACAACAGAGGGGATAAATAAAGTTAATATGAAGTGTACAGATTCTGCATTATGTTAGTGCCTCAGTTGAGCAACTGGTGCCATGCTGCGTTGTGGTTATCATGGCTGCCTACAATAATCCAAGAGTTTAGTCTCTCCAATTTGTTAAGGCAAGATTGATAACATGGCTCTCGTTAAAATGTAGAACATAATAGAAACTCCCAGATCACAGCTTATATTAGCAAGACTAAACTGAGACACAGAAATTGTTGTGCAATTTCTGATACAGAAGTTGCTGAACTGCACCTGCTTCTTCCCTGCTGAACTGATACAGAAGTTGCTGTATACGTGTCTTGAAATTCTAGACAACATTAAGCAACATGTTACAAAGGAATTACAGCGTACAAGGCTCCTAGTGCCTATACTGCTAAAAACACCTAGTTATACATTTACTGAAGGATATACTCTACAAGTCAATTGAAAATATTTTTGTACAAAGGCAAGTAGTCTTACAGGTGTGTCCTGTTGTATTTGTGCTTCACGCAAAGCTTCTGGTATACACAGGTATTTGTTTGTGTCTAAGTTGACTAATACAGTATTATTTTAGGCCAATGTAGCTTATGAATCAAAGCCCCCATTCATGATGCCACGACTCATCCTGAAACAAAGCCCTGTGAACGGAACTAGTTGAATTCCCCCCTTGCTCCCTATACTCTTCAACATCACCAACACTACCATCCGAAGGGAATAAACATTTTTTTGCCCCACTTGTTGGGGTTTCGCAGACCCGATCATAGTTTTCTCTATGACGGTCTTTCCTCTTGGACCTACGAAAAGAATCTGATTTTGACCTGGACAATTTTGGTGGCTTAGGGGCCCACACTCTCTGCAAGTCTGGCATGGCTCTTCGTGAAAAAGAAGCAAACTTCAAAGCTCTTGTTCTCCTTTCTTGAGCTTCAACCAGTTTGCGATCATGATCTGTGCTACCGGTGTGAAGTGAATCATCAGTAGAATTGGGTTCACTTCCTACTTTCCATGATTGACTGCTATCCTCACTGTTGAGTAGTGGATTAGGGGATTCATCATCATCACCATCATCAAACAATAATAGATCCATCTGATCATAGATTTTATGTACAATACTCCCAAGGTTCTGCGAATACCTGGATATTCCACACAAATAATGTCATAAACTGTGGATCTAAACTTTGTTCCAACAAAACAAACCAAAAACAAATTAACATTGAGCTAATATGTTTGTCTTCAAAAAAATAAGTTGGAATTCAAAGGGCACATGTAAGCTAGAAAATGAAGTTTTGGAAAACCAGTACCTAAAATTTTAAACAATCCAGAATCAGTGCAACCAGCATGTCTCCTCAACTACTAATTGCAGATTTCTTGTCACAATTATAGTCTTATAGAGTCATGAATTGACTCTGACATAAACAGGAACATGAAGGAGGATGTTCACTGAGGCTATACAATTAGTGAAAGGAATAGAATATAAAGTATATAAAAGAGTGATCTGGACCTACTTAAACAATACACTTGATGATGAAAAGGGGTTACCACTACTTGCATCAAATTGCACCGCAGGTTAAAGACAAATGACAGCATGAAAATTTGAAAAGTGGGAGACAGAGAAAATGAACCGAACCACTTGTCTAGTTGTCCTGATCGAAACAACAAAAGAAAAGGAGAATGGCTGCCCTGAAATTTCGGAAACAATTTTGGAGACCTATGTGTGGAACAGAAACAGAACTTTCCTTAGCAGACACAAACCACTTCCTCTGACATCCTAGATTAACAAAATCAACATCCAAGATACGATCCCATCATACATAGAAACTTGGGAGGACTATATCTGCTTATCTTTATCCCTAACCACACTGATTTGAGCTAGTTGAAAGGATGTTTCCTTAAACATACCAAAAAAGGTCATTTTCTGGGAAAAATAAAGACATTCTCCAAAACAGTCAGCTGAAAGATGGAAGTAATACAGAATAACTAGATGATATAGAGGTTGAAATGTGGAGAAACTAATGCACTTTGATACACTACACCATGCAATCTAGAAGTTGCTTGGACTGTGATGATTAGAGTGGAAACCATTTTGTAAAATAATTGGTTTTCAATGAACATCCATACTAGAAAATAAAAGTTGGAAACTACACTTCCAAGTCCGCAGAAATATTGAAAATGTTGATTTGGTATTATAAAAATGTGCTTTCATCTAATTAAATTATTAAAAAAAAAAAAAAAAATAAAAAAATCAAAAAACAACAACAAAAAACATTTCAGTCTATATCAGAGTGACTAGATGCCAACCACAATACTATAAATAAATTTCATGGTTATACAAGCATTGCTGATTGCACTAGAAGTGTATATACCTGCTTTTGATGGTCCTGCCCACATAATCACTAAAGTCGAAGTCTCCAAAAAATCCATCCTCCATGTTACACTGAATAAACTCTAAAAGACAGCAGATCTGCTTAACAAATTTGTTCTTGGTAGAATCCCGTATACCAGCAACAATCTCTGATTGAAGTATCTCCATGCGAAACAAAATCTGCAGCTCATACCTAGACAATGCTTAAGGAACTACCATGACAAATCAATCAATATGTCGCAACCAGTAATAAAGCAATAGTAAAATCATGACAAACATTTATTATTAGCCAAACAAAGTTAATGGAAGAAAAGGATACTGTCTAATTCTATCTTCAGATGAGGTATTTGATGAATGTGCATCTGTTGCTTTAGAGGATAGATCACTATCTTTGTGCTTTCCTGCTATGTCTTTTGGATTGATTAGTAAGAGTTTGATGAGCTCACCAGCTACTAGTCCTCCATAACTGCTACCATCTGATTTTTCAAGGGAGGCTTGACTTTCTTCTTTTGTATTTGGTTCTAGTTTCCGCCTAAGCCAATAAATACATGAAGAAACTACCCGCTGCGCAAAAGCCACTAAGTCAACTCCTGATGCAATACCATTTTGAATTCTCTGAGATAAATTACTAAAGAAAGCTTCAGCAGCTTCTTGTGAAGCTCCAGTTTGTTTTATTTGAGGTCCCACAACAGCGTGTTCTTTAGCCAGAGAAGGAAGTGGTTGCTGACTTTCTTGATGCAACTGGCACAATCTCTCCTCTGTTTTCTCCATAATTTTAGGTGTGTCTGACTTGCATGGAAGTGATGAGCTACTTTTTGCGGCCTGTTTTATCCAACACTGCAAAAACTTTAACTTCTTTGAAGTATCACATTCCTTGGAAAAGTAAGCTCCCTCAAGTTCCATCTCACAGGGTCGAGCAGCTGCTTTGCAGAAAGAGCCCCAGGAGAGATCCTTGTACCTGTGGGGATGCATTCTGTGCTTTCTTCTACTCTCACTTTTACATACCCCACTCACAGAATCCATACTCATGTCAATTCCAACAGTTTTTTCTCCTTTCTCTGAGCTACCGTGTCCAAGGTTTAGCTCACTTACACCATTTTGAGCTCCACATAAGTCAGTACAATCTTTCAGAATAAAAAGAAAAGCCGAATTAATAGTAAAAGGTTTGAGAACCCCCTTGGTTATGATGCCCTTGGCATTTGACAAATGCAATGATGCCCAGTAACCTTTCCTATATAGAAAGCTTAAAAGAATCTGCCAGAGAGGTGGTGATTTTCTCTTGGTAAACCTACCTGTTCCTTCCGAAAGCAGTTCAAGAACTCTGTCAGCAAAAAACTCAGTAGATGACTTCTCTTTCTTTTTCTTTGAATCTGTTGATAACTCATCAACTAGTACCACATCAGAAATTTGCTCATCCATATTTACACTCTCTCCATTTCTACAGAGAGATTTTACATCAATCTTCACCACCCCATCACCAAAACTCTCCCAAATTCCACAGGATTGTTGAGAAAGTTCTCCAGCTTTTTCAGACCCCTCAGAGATTGAAAGACCATGAAGCCTACGCCCACGTAACATTTTAAGATCAAGCAGTTGGAGATCACAATACTTGCATTCCATAGGTTTCCCACTCACATCCAATATCTCAAGATTCAATTGCCCACAAACTTTCTTACATTTATCATTTAATTTAGGGAAAGTAGCTGAAACACCAATCATCGGATAAATTAAGCCAAACGAAACAAGAGCAGAACCCAAGACAATTGAATCACTAGAACATAAACCCCAACCTAAACTCTTAACACCATTTTGAAAAAACCCCACTAATCTGCTATATTCATCAAGTTTATCTTTTTTGACATCGTTTCCGCCATCATTATCAAAGTTCAAGTCTACCCAGCTGAAATGAATATCCCTACTAGCAAAAGCATCTCTCACATGCCCAAAAACCCCTCTAAATTTATCACAAAAAACATCACAATCATTCACAACATCATCAACACCCATAAAATCAATCAAATCCTTATTTGATCTACAAACAGGTGAGAACAATACAACCAAATTCGACCTAACAGTCCCTAACAAATCAGAATCATTACAACAATCAGACAAATCCCAACCATAATCATGAATTACCTGCGCAATCGAGCTCGATAAATGCGAAGACCTAGAACCCGAACCAGAAATCGAAGCATCCACCAAATTACAAGCCAATTCAAGGGTTTGAGAAAGCAAATTTAGGGTTTCATCTGGTCGATTGAAGGAGAGAGAATTAGGGTTATACAATGAAATTGGGATATTGGGAAGAGAAGACGACGATTTGAGAGGAGAAAGAGAGGAGAAGAAGAGCTTGAAGGAGGAGAGAGAAAGTGAAAGAGGGGGAAAAGAGAGGAGAACTTTGGCAGAAGTAAGGATTAAAGTGAGGTAAGAATTAGGGTTTTGGAGGTAAAGAAGAGGGTTGAGATCGATCAAGAGGACGATTCTTTGGGTTTTAGAGTAGTTGATTGGATTAATGCCGGCCATTTTCGGCCGGAAATTAGCCGGAGTTTGAAGGTTTTAGGGATTGAAAATTGAAATGGCGGAGAATTGGGGATGAAATTGGGGATTTTGGAGGAGAGAGAAAGAGGGGATGAAGAAGAAAGGGAGGAGGGAAATGAAAGTTGAAATTTGAGGGTTTAGGCGGGAAATCAATGAATAAGCTGCCAAAATTGTTGAATATATACTGTCACGTACTCACGTGGAAAAGGCACAAGTTGTGATTGATGATTTGAAATAATGGTCCAATAAAATAATCCAATTTGAACCAATGAGGTTATGAGGGTGGTATTTTAAGGCCCTCTTCTTTTGGGATGTTTGGTCATGTAATTTGCTCTGCTTACTGAGTCTTGATCTACTGACTCAATTTGCTCGGTTGATACCTGCTCTACCATACTGAAATTTATTCTAACTGTCAAGAATCTTAAAAGAAACAGGGCCTAATTTGGTCAAAATTTCATTATTTACAGAATAGTCATTTTAAGGAACTAATCCCTATAACATTGTACGAGTAACTATGACCATTTTTTTTTCGAGAAAAGTAACCCTAGCCACATATAAAAATTTATGTTTACAAAATACGTATCTTTATTTTGTATAATAAATTTAGGTCAATGGTTAGGGAAAAAAAACTTGATTAAATCTCATTCTCTATTGATTTCTTAATATTAGGAAGAGATTGGTTACACTAAATTTTTTTTTAGTTTGATATTTTTAAGTTGCAAAAATCAAACAAGATATTATGTTTTAGTTACCAATTTAAACAACTTTAATCAACTACTCATAATCTATTTAGAGCTTGTTTTCTTCAGAATAATTTCAATTCAATTCAGTTCAGTTTAACTCCAATCATTTCAGTTCAATTCCTAATTTTTTCCTCTCATTAACAATTCATTTCAGTTTAGTTCAGGTCAATTCAGTTCAGTAAATCAAAACAATTTTTGTAAAGAACACACATTTCAAAAAACAGTGTAGAGATAGAGTTATTGTACTAAAAACAAATGAATTAAACAAGACTTGTTCTCAATACTTTTAAATGATTAATTTAATTAATTTGAAGTTTCTAACCAATTAAATTAGTTAGCATTCTCATACTATTTGAATCAATGTAAATTTTCTCCAACAACTTTCAACAAAACTTGTGAGGAAAATTTGCAAATTGCAGCCATTTAAAATTCGTATTTTGCAAATTGCAGCCATTTAAATTTTTTTTGCAAATTGCAGCTCAAAAGTTCATATAAATTGTAAATTGCAGCCCGATTCAACTTTTTCATCGGTTTACAAGTTGAAAAATCTTCGATTAAGGTTTTAGGGGCCATTTTAGGCCATAGGGGTCCGAATTGAGCTCGGAATTAGCAAAAAAATAACGCAAGTATCTCGTTTTGCGTAATAAAAGTGTATCGATTTGTGGGAAACTGTAAATATGAGACACTTACGTTATTTTTTTGCTAATTCCGAGCTCAATTCCATTCCCTAAGGTCTAAAATGACCCCTAAAACCTTTACCAAAGATTTTTCAACATGTAAACCGATGAAAAAATTGAATCGAGCTGCAATTTACAATTTATACGAACTTTTGGGCTGCAATTTGCAAAAAAAAATTTAAATGGTTGCAATTTGCAAAATACGAACTTTAAATTGGCTGCAATTTGCAAATTTTCCAAACTTGTGACTATACATCTTTACATCATACATGGAGTACGTAATATCTGGCCAAGAATTATTATTATTTTTTTAAAAAAAAAAAAAAAAAAAAAAAACGTGACATATAATATGGATCACGGAGATTCTCATGTTTAATGCAATGCACCTATGCACGACATCAGTCTTTGATAGAATATGTAAACAATCAATTAATCACACGAATATCTGGGTATGATTTTATGTAATCCCATAAAATCCGGAAGATTATGTTATTTATGTACCTGTTATCATGTTTTAGTAGATAGTAATTGATTCATATAATTTCTGTTGATGAACTAACCTGGTAACCTTTTTTTTTTTTTTTTTTATTTTTTTTTTTTTTTTTTTGAACTCGTAGTCTTCATTTCAACTCAAGTACCCATGAACGAGTCTGACATTTTGATACTTACTCATATGCGACATTAATACTAGCTGAGTTTGGGCACGTAACAATGTACTGCTTATTTTTAATGTATTGTTAATGACGTACTGACAAATGATTATGGGATTTTCTTGCAGGCCAGGTAAGTTCTTTTAATCGTCAAAGTTTGATGCTAATCAAATTAAGTACTTCTGTCATATCTTAAGCAATCTGATGCTAATTAAATAAGTGCATAATTCACTGATCATATGTATAAAAAGATGGTAGTACTTCTGAGTTATTCTGTCAACTCTCTCAAAACCAAAGGTAATCTGTAATCATCCTCTTTTTTTTTTTTTTTTTTTTTTTTTTTTTTTTTTTTTTTTTTTTTTTTTTTGTTTTCATGATAATCTTGTGTTCTTGTTCATGCTTTGATTAAAAGATTATAGCTTTATATGTGCTGATTCTGTTTATATGTTAATGCAGAGAAAAGATTGCTGAAACATACTCAATGCAGAATCTGTGGACTGTATTTTGTGGGCAATCTGATTGCGAAAGAAACAGTTCCGAGCTTTGTAATCCTCAGTTTGAGTTAGTTACTCATCCTTCTTCATGTGTCAACCATGCTTCTCTTGTTTGTTTTAATGTACTGCTTATAGCAGTCCTCTTGTATAACTTCATTTGTAAACTTCTTTCTAAGAAACTCGAGCTACCAGCTCATAATAGGCAACAGTTCTCTGCTGTCCTGCAGATACTGTCAGCTGTTTTTAATGGCTGTCTTGGACTTGTTTATATCGGTTTTGGCATTTGGGTTTTGGAGAAAAAGTCGAAAACTGATCATTCTATTTCACCAATTCATGGGTGGATTGTATTTTTCTTTCATGGAGTTACATGGTTTTTGGTGGGACTAACAACAAGCCTCAAAGGAGACCTTTTCCCAACAGCCAGATTGCGACTCTTGTCCATTTTGGCTTTCCTCTATGTTGGGATTTTCTGTTTTCTAACTATTATTGCTGCTGCAGTAAACCATGAAATGGCAGCGAAGGGGGTGTTAGACATTATATCTTTTGTAGGAGGGTGTTTGCTCTTGTTAAGTACTTACAAGGGGTACACTCCTCCGGATGTAGAGGAGAATGACAGCAGTAAATTTGGTTTAGCTGCCCAAGTTACTCCGTTTTCCAACAGTGGGTTGTTCAGTAAAATGTCATTCTGTTGGTTGAACCCTTTGATGAAATTGGGTAGGAAGAAGATTCTCGAGGAAGATGACTTACCCAAATTACAAGACAGAGACATGGCAGGATCTTGTTACTTGCAGTTTATGGAAAAGATGAATAAACATAAGCAGGCTAAATCACCATCAGAATCCACAATGTTTTGGTCAATTGTTGCATGCTACTGGAGGGAGATGCTGATATCAGGGTTCTTCGCGCTTCTGAAGATACTTGCTATGTCAGCTGGACCTCTTTTCCTTGATTTCTTCATCCTGTTTGCTGAGGGTAAAGAAGCATTCAGACACGAAGGTTATGTATTGGCGATTTCACTCTTCCTTACTAAGATCTTGGAATCTTTGTCACAGAGGCAATGGTTCTTTCAAAGCAAATTGACCGGTCTCAAAGTGAGGTCCATGCTCACAGCAGCTATATACAGGAAGCAACTACGCTTATCAAATGTTGCTAGGAGTATGCACTCTGGTGGTAAGATAATGAATTATGTAACTATTGATGCTTATAGGATTGGAGAATTCCCTTTTTGGTTACACCAGATTTGGACAACAGGCCTCCAAATTTGCTTGGCATTAGTTATCCTGATCCATTCGGTCAAACTTGCAACCATTGCATCATTAGTAGTGATTATTTTAACCGTGATTTGCAACATTCCCCTAGCCAAATTACAGCATAAGTTTCAAAGCAAGTTGATGGTTGCTCGAGACGAGAGGCTAAAGGCTAGCTCGGAGGCTCTTGTGAACATGAAGGTGCTAAAAATGTATGCTTGGGAGAGTCACTTCAAAAACGTAGTAGAGTCATTGAGGAAAGTGGAAAATAGATATTTATCAGCAGAGTTGACACAAAAAGCATTCAATACTTTTCTATTCTGGATATCTCCTATAATGGTGTCTTCAGTTACATTTGGTGCATGTTATTTCCTCCGAATCCCTCTACATGCCAGTAATATTTTCACATTTGTCGCAACCTTGCGACTAGTGCAAGAGCCCATCAGAGTTATCCCTGATATCATAAGTGTAGTGATTAATGCAAGACTTTCGTTTACTCGAATTGTCAAGTTTTTAGCAGAGCCAGAGATTCAGAATGACAATGTCAGGAAGATTAATATGACCAGCACGAGCCATGCCATACTAATAAAGTCAGCTAATTTTTCATGGGAGATGAATTCATCTAAGATATGGACGGCTACAAGGATCCCACAAGATTGGAGGAAGAGCACCTTGGTCCCGGTTTATAAAAACAAAGGAGACGCTCAAGATTGTTCTAACTATCGAGGAATTAAGCTTATGAGCCATACTATGAAGTTGTGGGAAAGGGTGATTGAACAAAGGTTGAGGGCATGCACAAGCATTTCAGATAACCAATTTGGTTTTATGCCTGGGAGATCTACTATGGAGGCAATCCATTTGATAAGACAAATGATGGAGTTTTATAGGGTAAAGAAGAAAGATCTTCATATGGTCTTTATTGATTTAGAGAAGGCATATGACAAGGTGCCAAGAGAGATACTTTGGTGGGCAATGTTGAAGAAAGGTATCCCACGAAGGTATGTAGACCTAGTTAAGGATATGTATCGGGATGTGTCAACAAATGTGAGGACATGCGGAGGGTTGACAAAAGATTTCCCTATTACAATCGGATTGCATCAAGGGTCTGCATTAAGCCCTTTTCTTTTTGCAACGGTTCTAGATGAAGTAACTAGACCAATTCAAGATGAGGTTCCATGGTGTATGTTGTTCGCAGATGATATCGTTTTGGTGGATGAGACTAAGGATGGGGTTAATGTCAAGTTGGAGCAATGGAGGCAAAGGTTGGAATCTAGAGGGTTTAAGCTAAGTCGGAGTAAGACTGAATATTTGGTTTGTCGTTTTGGCACTCAGAGGGGGACAAGCAATGAAGTGGTGAGTTTGGATGGAAAGGATTTGACCATGAGTGAATGTTTTAAGTACCTAGGGTCGATCATCCAGAAGAATGGTGACATTGATCAAGACGTGACCCACAGGATTAAGTCAGCGTGGCTTAAATGGAGAGCGGCCACGGGAGTGTTATGCGACCGCAGCATTCCCTTAAAGTTGAAGGGAAAATTCTACAGGACTGCCATAAGACCAGTGTTGCTCTATGGTACAGAATGTTGGGCTTCTAAGAAAGAGCATATTAAAAAGATGGAGGTTACGGAAATGCGCATGTTAAGGTGGATGTGTGGAAACACTTTAAGAGATAGAATCAGAAATGAGGTTATTCGCAAGAAAGTAGGTGTGGCGGGCATTGTAGATAAATTAAGGGAAAATCGTCTGCGTTGGTTTGGACATGTAAGACGGAGACCCGAGGGTGCACCGGTGCGAAGAGTGGAAGAGTGGGACCATGGAGGGATTAAACGAGGAAGAGGGAGACCAAAGATGACTTGGTTGGAAGGAGTGAGGAAGGATATGAAGTGCATGGATTTACGTGAGGATGAAGTTTTGGATCGTAAGGGATGGAGGAGAAAGATTTATGTTGATGACTACACGGAATAATCAAATTTGGTTCATGTTAGCCGACCCCACTTTTGGGATTAAGGCTTTGATTGATTGATTGATGAATTCATCTAAGAGGACACTCAGAAACATAAATCTAGACGTCCGTTCAGGTGAAAAGGTGGCTATATGTGGAGAGGTTGGCTCCGGAAAATCAACATTGCTAGCAGCTATTCTTGGAGAAGTACCATACATAGATGGAAATGTAAGCTCCTTCAGCAACCCTTAAATCATTGCATCATTTTATATATGTAGTATAAGATTGTTTGTTTCTTTTTTTCTTCTTTCAGATCACCTTGATTTAGGCCTATTGATAGTACAGCAGGTCAGCAGGTGATTTATTGGAAAAATTTACTAAATATTTCTCCTTATACAGGTAGAAGTTTTTGGTAGGATCGCTTATGTTTCCCAGACAGCTTGGATTCAAACAGGGACAATACGCGATAATATTCTTTTTGGAACTGACATGGATGACTTCAGATACCAGATTACTCTTGGCAGGTGTTCATTGGTAAAAGACCTTGAACTTCTTCCTTATGGTGACTTGACCGAAATAGGGGAAAGAGGAATTAATCTAAGTGGGGGTCAGAAGCAACGGATTCAACTTGCTCGTGCATTGTACCAAGATGCTGACATATATCTTTTGGATGATCCATTCAGTGCTGTTGATGCACACACTGCAACTAATCTCTTCAATGTAACTTCTTGATCTTTACCTTTCAACTTTCTTCGTTTCCTTAATATATGTATTCATGTAACATCTGAACTTTTTATGCTGCGATAGGATTATATTATGGAAGCTCTTTCTGAAAAGACCGTCTTGCTTGTGACACACCAAGTTGATTTTCTTCCTGCATTTCATTGCTGTTTGGTGAGTTCTTCAGTTGTATGATGCTTGTGGAGCATTCGATCTTATGATGCATGCTTCAAGAATCCCTTACCTTAAGAGAAATTCGGTTCCTGTAATTTTAAAAAAAAAAAAAAAAAAAAAAAAAAAAAACAAAGGCTGTAACAGAAAAATACTGATGCTTTGTGAAGATTAAATGATGAAACACCTATGTCCTCGTGCCATGGCTTTGCATCCAACACTATGGACCTTCATAGTTATCTACTGTATTTGTGTATATATTTCCTATTAATAACAGGTAGTTGTACTGTTTGCAGCTGATGTCAGACGGGGAAGTTCTTCGTGCAGGCTTGTATCATGAGTTATTAGAATCAAGTCAGGAATTTATGAACCTTGTAAATGCGCACAAAGAGACTGCTGGTACTGAAACACTTGCTGAAGTCAGCTCATCTGAAAGACACAATTGTTCTGCAAAAGAGATTAAAAGACCGAACATTGAGAAGAATGAGAACCACAGTCAAGCATTAAAAGGGGGTCAGTTGATCAAGCAAGAAGAAAGAGAAGTTGGAGATACTGGTTTCAAGCCATATGCTATATACTTGAATCAGAGCAAAGGCTGGCTGTACTTTTCTATTGTTGCTCTTGCTCATCTCGCCTTTTTGACCGGCCAGATATCACAGAATGCATGGATGGCCTATGGTGTAGATAAACCACATATCAGCAAATCAAAATTGATTGTGGTTTACATCATCATTGGATTCTGCATGACACTATTTTTACTCATTAGATCAGCTGCAGTGGTTACATTAGGGATGGAATCATCAAAGTCATTATTTTCAAAGCTAACAAACTCTTTATTTCGAGCTCCAGTTTCTTTCTATGACTCTACACCTCTTGGAAGGATACTAAGTCGTGTAAGTACATATAAAGCTCTTACAAGTTACACAACAATAATCCAAATTGAACTAACATTTCACATATGCTACTTTCCCCTGTTTCTATAAACCCTGCAGATTTCATCTGATTTGTGTATCATCGATGTTGATATCCCAGTCGCCTTCCAGTTAGCTTTTGGAACTACTGCCACGGTATATGCTACTTTAGGAGTTTTAACCTTCATTACTTGGCAGGTCTTGTTTGTCACTGCACCAGTGATTTACATGGTTATACGATTACAAGTAAGATATTCCATCATAGAACTTTCCCTTCAACAAAATACATGCTGTCATTTTATAGCTTACACAAGCGTGATTGTCATACATTGATTTCTGATGAAAAGAGTTACCTAACTAGTCTCTGAAACATATTGGCAGCGTTACTACTTTGCTACTGCAAAAGAGTTGATGAGACTGAATGGTACAACCAAGTCCATGGTGGCAAACCATTTAGCTGAAACTGCAGCTGGAGTTGTGACAATTAGAGCTTTTAAGGAGGAAGACCGTTTCTTTGCTAAAAGTCTTGAGCTTATTGATATAAATGCAAGTCCGTTCTTCCACAATTTTGCAGCTAGAGAATGGCTGATTCAAAGGATTGAAACTCTCAGTGCCACTGTTCTTGCAACTGCAGCACTGTGTATGGTTTTGCTTCCTCGCGGGACTTTTAGCCCAGGTGAGATCAGATTCTGTTACAGAAACATTGATTTTTGCTTCAATTAACAAAGACAAGATGGACAAACTGACTTTATTATATACCAAAAATAATGCAGGGTTCATTGGAATGGCACTATCATATGGCCTCACATTAAATGTAGGTATGGTTATCTCAAATCAATGTCAATGCATTTTGGCTAACCATATTATTTCCGTGGAGAGGCTTAATCAATACATGGATATACAAAGTGAAGCTCCAGAAATAATAGAGGATAATCGACCTCCACAAAATTGGCCACTGGTTGGTAAAGTGGAGATATGCAATTTGCAGGTGAATCTATCTGTATCTATTTTAATTTGGCAGTTTGCAAAGATGGGGAGACACTAAAAATTTCCATGGTCAATGCAGATAAGATATAGGCCAGACACACCACTGGTTCTTCAAGGAATCAGTTGCACATTTGAAGGGGGCAATAAAATTGGTATTGTTGGTAGGACTGGCAGTGGGAAGACTACGCTAATAGGAGCATTGTTTCGCCTAGTAGAGCCAGTAGCAGGGAAGATTATAGTTGACGGTGTTGATATATGTTCAATAGGACTTCACGATCTAAGGTCACGTTTTGGGATTATCCCTCAAGATCCTACTCTCTTTAACGGCACCATACGATTTAATTTGGATCCGTTAAGTCAGCATAATGATGAAGAAATCTGGGAGGTATGGTTTCTCTTTCTGTAATACAGATTTTACATTCTACATAATGCTAGAATGCTATATCTCATGCATTGTGAAAATAAAAAATAAAAGAAAAAAAGAGCTTACTTTACTGTTTTTTGGGAAGGTGCTTGGCAAATGTCAGCTTAAACAAGCAGTGAAGGAGAAAAACCAGGGGCTTGATTCTTTAGGTAAGTCCTTCATTCTTTCAGAGCACAAATAACCAGTCTTCTACCATTTTGTTAGAGAAGACCTAGCAGAACAATAATTTCAAACCAAAATGTGATTTATCGATTTTTGCACTACATTTTTCACCTTCAGTTATAGAGGATGGGTCAAATTGGAGCATGGGACAACGACAACTGTTCTGTCTAGGGCGTGCTTTACTGAGAAAAAGCAAGGTATTAGTGCTAGATGAAGCGACTGCATCCATTGATAATGCAACTGATATGATCCTGCAGAAAACGATAAGAGCTGAGTTTTCAGATTCCACTGTGATCACTGTAGCCCACAGGATACCAACAGTTATGGACTGCACAAAGATCCTTGCCATAAGTGATGGTGAGTGTTTTGTTTATAACATTTCTTATATGTTTAAGTCAGCTCAAATTTCAACATGTAAAAGCCAAACTCAGTTCACAGCCACCTTCCTGTGTATAATTAGTTGTAGACCTTGTAGTGTTGCAGAATTCAGATAAAAGAAAGCCATACTAAAAATTAATATCAGCAGGATGAGAAAATGTTAAAAGTTACATTGTACCTCTTGCAGGAAAACTAGTGGAGTATGATGAGCCAATGAAGCTAATGAAGAACGACGACTCATTATTTGGCCAGCTCGTCAAGGAATATTGGTCTCATATTCATTCCGCTGATCAGTCACGCTGAGTAAATTGCATTTAGCATACCAAGAATGAAGAACTAAACTAGATATTGTTGCTCTTGAAAGCATGTAAATTTTCATGGATTGATCCAAAAACTATTTATTACAAGAATATTTAGCATTTTGTTGAGCACTAGTCAATATGTCCAGTCATGGGCAACAATATGATCAATGCAAGAGATATTCAGAATTTCAGACATGTACAAAGTTCTACTGGCTCCAGTGCTCCACTAGTACAAGTGTATAACCATAGAAAGCAAATTAATACCTTAATGTGGTTCGACAAACTAATGAACATGTATGCATTCGAGCATTTCTATACCATTAAATAACTCCATAACCTTGCTTACTGTCCTCCCAGTACAGCATTCTCAATATCTTCTCTACTCATAGCTGAATCTCTTCTTCATATCTTCTTCAAGATTGCCTGGTCCACTCTTAAAATATCTGCACACCAACCAGAAATAATCTAGCAGTGTAAGGTATGCAGGACATTAATTCTTGCTAATAGCATTTGACTAACCAAACATTTGACAAAACAAGGTATAATGAAACTCACCCAATCAAAATCAATCTAATGCACATATTTTTTTCCCTAACAATTCGTTTTCAAGCAAATTCAATCAGCAATCCATAACACTAACTAGTCACATTCCGAATTTAGCAACTTTTTCAGCACCAATTCACATTCACCAAAAATCAACACAATTGCAAACACAACATTGCCAATTTGCTAACATGTTAACAAAAACACAAAATAAATGCCCTTTTCACTTATACGATTATACGTTATACCCAAGAATGAAATTAGTAAAAAAAAAATTGATAAATTGCAAAAATCCAACTTTGCAACGGTAATAATGATTTGATTATATAAAAAATAAAACAACCCAGGAAGCAAAAATTAAAGAAACGCATACCTATTATAATGCTCAGTGATATCAGATTATCAGAGGACAGTTTGTATTAAATATTGCTAAGTATTATAATATGGTTACTCTATAGTAATTTTGTCATATCTACAACAACTTGGTGCTAATTAATTTAATAAGTGCATTATTCAGCATTCACCACCTAAAGCAAAAACAAAAATAATGTTGCAGTACTTCTAAGTTCTGTCATCTCTATAAAATCCAAAGCAGTACTTTTGTCATCCCTTTTTTTAGGTGAGTATTGTACAAGAGTCTTTGCAAGAGCTTTTAATTATTGTTTCTACAATGACCAATCTAGTTGACTAAATCGTAACAACAATCTTGTGTTCCTGTTTATGTGTGCTAATTCTGAGTTCTTATGTTAATGCAGAGAAAAAGGTAGCAGAATCAGAATGGAAAATCTGTGGGCTTTATTTTGTGGGCAATCTGATTGCGAAAGCAGCAGTTTGAAGACTTGTAGTCCTCAGTTTGGGTCAGTTACTCATCCTTCAACATGTGTCAACCATGCTTTAGTTGTTTGTTTCAATATATTGCTTCTAGTAGTCCTCTTGTACAGCTTCATTTGCAGATTTCTTTCCAAGAAACTCGAGCTAAATGCTCGTGGTATACGACAGTTCTGTGTCATACAGATACTGTCAGCTGTATTTAATGGATGTCTTGGACTAGTTTATATAGGCTTTGGTCTTTGGATTTTGAAGCAAAAGTTGAAAAGTGATGATCATTCTATTTCACCAATTCATGGGTGGGTTATATTTTTATTTCATGGAGTTACATGGCTGTTGGTGGGACTAATAACAAGCCTTGGAGAGTTTTTCCCAAGAGTCCAATTGCGAATCTTATCCATTTTGGCTTTCCTCTATGCTGGGATATTCTGCTTTCTAGCTCTTTTTGCTGCCTCAGTAAATCATGCAGTAGCAGTGAAGGGGGTGTTAGACATTCTATCTTTTCTTGGAGGGGGTTTGCTCTTGTTAAGTACATACAAGGAGTATACTCGAGCTCCTATGGATGGGGAGGAAATTGGGAGCTGTAAATCAGGTTTAACTGCTCAAGTTACCCCATTTTCCAAAGCTGGATTGTTCAGTAAGATGTCGTTTTGTTGGTTGAATCCTTTGATGAAATTGGGTAGGAAGAAACCTCTCAACGAAGATGACTTGCCCAAACTACGGGACATGGACATGGCAGGATCTTGTTACTTGCAGTTCATGGACCGAATGAATAAGCATAAGCAAGCTGAATCACTGTCAAACAGCTCAATGTTTTGGATCATTGTTGCATGCTACTGGAAGGAGATTCTGATATCAGGGTTCTTTGCACTTCTGAAGATACTTGCGCTGTCAGCTGGACCTCTTTTTCTCAATTCTTTCATTCATGTTGCTGAGGGAAAAGAAGCATTCAGATATGAAGGTTATGTTTTGGCTATTTCACTCTTCCTTTCAAAGATCCTGGAATCTTTGTCCCAAAGACAATGGTACTTTCGAAGCAAATTGATTGGTCTTAAAGTGAGGTCCATGCTCTTAGCAGCAATCTATAGGAAGCAGCTGCGATTATCAAATGGTGCTAGAAGGATACACTCTGGTGGTAACATAATGAATTATACAAGTGTTGATGCTTATAGGATTGGGGAATTCCCTTTTTGGTTTCATCAGATTTGGACAACAAGCCTTCAACTTTGCTTTGCATTAGCTATTCTGATCCATTCAGTCGGACTTGCAACCATTGCATCATTAGTAGTGATCGTTTTAACAGTAATATGCAATACACCCCTTGCCAAACTGCAGCATAAGCTACAAAGCAAGTTGATTGCTGCTCAAGATGAAAGGCTAAAGGCTTTCTCAGAGGCTCTTGTAAACATGAAGGTGCTAAAAATGTATGCTTGGGAGACTCACTTCAAGAATGTAGTCGAGGAATTGAGGAAAGTGGAGTATAAATGTTTATCAGCAGTGCTGTTGCAAAAAACATACAATTCTCTTCTCTTCTGGACATCTCCTACATTGGTGTCTTCTGCTACATTTGGTGCATGCTATTTCCTCCGAATTCCTCTACATGCTAGTAATATATTCACATTTATAGCAACTTTGCGTCTAGTGCAAGACCCCGTCACTATTATACCCCATGTCATAAGTGTAGTGATTCATGCAAGACTTTCATTTGCACGGATTGTGAAGTTTCTAGCTGCACCAGAGCTTCAAATTGAAAACGTCAGAAAGAGTAATATGACCAGCAGCACAAACTGTGCCATACTAATGAAGTCAGCAAAGTTTTCGTGGGAGATGAATCCGTCAAGGTCAACACTTAGAAATATAAATCTTGATATTCGCCCAGGTGAAAAGGTAGCTATATGTGGAGAAGTTGGCTCAGGAAAATCAACATTACTAGCAGCAATTCTTGGAGAAGTGCCATATATAGATGGAAATGTAAGATTATTCAATAACCCTCATAGTTAAACCTTTGCATCATTTTATTCACTAGCATTTCATCAAATCTTTAATGTCTAATTTTACTGATGTAACTCATGTAAGTAGGAGATTGATAGTAAAATTGTTTCCCAAACCGTACCTTTCCCTTGTACAGGTCGGAGTATATGGGAGAATTGCTTACGTTTCCCAGACAGCTTGGATCCAAACAGGGACAATACGTGAGAATATTATTTTCGGATCTGCCTTGGATGATCTGAGATACCAAGAAACACTCCATAAGTGTTCATTGGTGAAAGATCTTGAATTTCTTCCTCATGGAGACTTGACCGTGATAGGAGAAAGAGGAATTAATTTAAGTGGTGGGCAGAAACAACGGATCCAACTTGCTCGTGCATTGTACCAAGATGCTGATATATATCTTTTGGATGACCCATTTAGTGCTGTTGATGCACACACTGCAACTAGCCTCTTGAATGTAACCATAGACCTTAACTACTGATTTTTTTTTTTCCCTTGACAACTGAGTTAACATCTGAATAATCTTATCTTTTTACATTGTTGTAGGATTATGTTATGGAAGCTCTTTCTGGAAAGACTGTCTTGCTTGTAACACACCAAGTTGATTTTCTTCCCGCATTTCACAGTTGTTTGGTGAGTCCCTCAGTAGTGTGATGCTTAACTTGCGGAGTCTTTGCTTCAAATTTGTGCTTCAAGCCTCATTAGCCTTCAAATTTTCAAAGTTCATAATATTCCTTTAAACAAACAGGATATCATTCTTGTGTTTCAGCTGATGTCAGATGGGGAAGTTCTTCACGCAGGCCCTTATCATGAGCTATTAGCTTCAAGTCAGGAATTTTTGGACCTTGTAAACGCGCACAAAGAGACTGCAGGGACTGAAACACTAGCAGAAGTCAGCACATCTGAGAGGCACAATTGTACTGCAAAAGAGATTAATAAAGCCAATGTTGATGAGGACCAATATCAAGCATTAATTGGTGACCAACTGATTAAACAAGAAGAAAGAGAAGTTGGAGACACTGGTTTTAAATCATACATGATTTACCTGAATCAGAATAAAGGCTGCCTGTACTTTACTATTGTTGCTCTTGCACATCTCGCCTTTGTGACCGGTCAAATATTACAAAATACATGGATAGCCTCTAGTGTTGATAATCCTCACATCAGCAAATCAAAACTGATAGTGGTTTATGTCATAAGTGGATTCAGCATGACATTCTTTTTACTCATTAGATCACTAGCAGTGGTTAAATTTGGGATGGAGTCCTCAAAATCTTTATTTTCTAAGTTGCTGAACTCTCTCTTTCGCGCTCCAGTGTCATTCTACGACTCTACACCTCTCGGAAGGATACTAAGTCGAGTGAGTTATAAAGCTCTTGCAAGTTACACAGCATTAATCAAGTTGACATGACTTTAACTTCCCCTGCTTCTTTTAAAACCTGCAGATTTCATCTGATTTAAACATCGTTGATGTGGATATTCCCTTCAGCTTTCTGATGGGCTTTGGAGCTACTACCACGGCATATGCTACTTTAGGAGTAATGGCCATCATTACTTGGCAGGCTTTGTTTGTCATTGTACCAGTCATTTACATGACAATAAGATTGCAAGTAAGTATGTAAAGGATCTCCTCCCTCCTTCTTCTTCCTCGTGCAAGTGAGTTGTTAGTAGGTCAATCCGCTTTCTAATTCGTTTTTCTAAGCTAAGGCCATCAGTATCGGTAGGAAGCAAGTTAGTTGAGTAAAAAAGGTTCTATGAGTGGAGTAGTGAAGGTCGCAGGCAGCCATCTTGATAAGTTTTCTCTTAATAGAGCTTTTGTCTTTTAGACTTAGTATTACTAACCTTATGGTAGTTCCGGAAAGCAAGAATGGTTTCTAATTCAATAGGGAATCTATTTTTGATTATTAGTTTAGTTAAATAGTGAACGAATCTAAATAAAATTGAGAACTAATCCGCCTAGTCCTATCTAGAGTGTCTGCGCACCAGGCGGCTAGATAGAGCAATTGAGGAGTGGAATTCAAAGAAACTTTTAACAAAACCTTGAATTTAAAGAAACCTTCCTTATCGAAGGAGGCAGAAAGGAACGCCCTCATCCCATTTCCTACCAGAAATGGTAAGGGCGGATAGCAACATTAACCACATTAGCTACATTAAGAAGGAACGCGACCCCCCAACCCCACGGGGGAGAAGTTTACAAAAAATCTATTTAGTAGACTTCATTTCAAAAAGACAGAAGATTCAAGTCTTTTTGAAATCATCGTAAGTGACCATTGAACCATTTCGAGGCTGCCTAATAAGCAGGAACATTCACAACAACAGGTCATAGACTTATAAGTGTGAATGAATGACTCGGAATGACAAGACGGCAATGGTTGTGTAGCCGATGCTTTACCGGCCCTTTCAGAACCAACTCACGAATCAACTAAAAGCCCCTCCGAGAACCGCTACCTATTGCAAAGCGGGGGCTTTAGCTTAGGGATTGAGGTAATTCGAAGGCTACACGTGAAAGGATTCTTTAGATGTATGTTGCCCTCCTTGGACATCTGAGAAGGTATACTACCTGACGTAGCAGGACGCGAGGCAAGGCTTATCTGCTCGGGATAGACAGCTTTTTACCCTTGCGCCCTGTGAAAAGGTTGGTGCCCGGAAAAAGACAAGCGTGTAAACGCGTTGATCCGGGGGTATAAAAGGTCCAACTCGCTGTAACCAGAGGAATTTAAAAATTCGCTCTCGGTTACCGGACTGAAGCCGTAAAACCTAGCTCAAAACACCAAAGCCCCAAAAGGGCCCACATATTATCTTCCTGATCTTGATAACCTCCAAAATTGGTAAACTGCATGTAAAATGTTAAGATGTCATTTATTTGTGAAGCATAGTGTTTTCTGAAACTATAAACTTGTTGCTAGGCATAACACCTAATTAGCCTATAAACATATCAACAGCGTTACTACTTGGCAACAGCAAAAGAGTTGATGAGACTCCATGGTACAACCAAGTCTACGGTTGCAAACCATTTGACTGAGTCATTAGCCGGAGCTATGACAATAAGAGCTTTTCAAGAGGAAGACTGTTTTTTCGCAAAGAATCTCAACATTATTGACACAAATGCAAGCCCATTCTTCCACAGTTTTGCAGCCAACGAATGGCTGATACAGAGGATTGAGGCACTCACTGCCACTGTTCTTGCAGTAGCTGCATTATGTATGGTTTCGCTTCCTCCAGGAACATTTAGCTCAGGTGAGATAGTTCTCTCTTTTGCTCTTTGTTGTGAGGTTTTTGTGGTTAACAGATGTTATATGAGATGAGTAAAATTAAATTGCCTAGGAGCATTTCTGCAAGGTAATGCTAAGAAAACCAAAAATGCAGGGTTCATCGGAATGGCACTGTCGTATGGTCTTACATTAAACATGAGTATGGTTTTCTTAACTGAGAAACAATGTATATTATCCAACGATATAATTTCCGTGGAGAGGCTTGATCAATACATGGATATACCAAGTGAGGCTCCAGAAGTCATCAAAGATAGCCGCCCTCCACAAAACTGGCCATTGGTTGGCAAAGTGGAGATATGCAATCTGCAGGTGAATATCTTTGTATCTAGAGTTAAATTTTGATGATTCTAGAAAGAGGGCAACGTACTAAAAATTTTCATGTTCAATCAGTTAAGATATAGACCAGATACTCCACTGGTTCTTAAAGGAATCAGTTGTACATTTGAAGGGGGCAACAAAATTGGCATTGTTGGTAGGACAGGCAGTGGAAAGACTACCCTAATAGGGGCATTGTTTCGCCTAGTGGAACCATCAGAAGGGAAGATTATAGTTGATGGTGTTGATATATGTTCAATAGGACTTCACGATTTAAGGTCACGTTTCGGGATTATCCCTCAAAACCCTACTCTCTTTAATGGCTCTGTACGATTTAATTTGGATCCGTTAAGTCAGCATGATGATGAAGTCATCTGGGAGGTATATTTTCTCTTTCTGTAATGAAGATTCTACTGTATATTATACCTAATGAGATACTGCTATAGATTTTTCAAGTGATGCAAAAAATCTGAAAAATCTGACTTTGTGTTCTTGAGAAGGTGCTTGGCAAATGTCAACTTTTAGAAGCAGTCAAAGAGAAAAACCAGGGACTAGATTCTTTAGGTAATTCTTTGTTCTTTCAGAGCAAAAAAAAAAAAAAAAAAAAAAAAGAAAAAGAAAAAAAAGTCTTTGACCATTTTGTTATTGCAGACCTTGCAGATCAGTTCATAATTCACATCAATATGCATTTTTATCAATTTTTGCACTAAACATTTTTCACTATTAGTTATGGAGGATGGGTCAAATTGGAGCATGGGACAACGACAACTGTTCTGTCTAGGTCGTGCTTTGCTGAGAAAAAGCAGGGTATTTGTGCTTGATGAAGCGACTGCATCCATTGATAACGCAACTGACATGATCCTGCAGAAAACTATAAGAGCAGAATTTTCGGATTCCACTGTGATTACCGTAGCCCACAGGATACCAACAGTGATGGACTGCACAAAGGTCCTTGCCATAAGTGATGGTAAGTGTTTGGTTTTTAACATTACTAATATGTTTAGATTAGCTCAAACACTTATTATTCAGATATGCAGCAGAGAGCAAAATTCAGGAAAAATAAAAATAAAAAAACTGTAACTTTAAGATAAAAACAGCAGATGAGATCAATGCTAAAAGTTACACTGAACATCCTGCAGGAAACTTGGTGGAGTATGATGAGCCAATGAAGCTAATGAAGAACGAAAGCTCATTATTTGGCCAACTTGTCAAGGAATATTGGTCTCATATCCATTCTGCTGATCAATCCTACTGAACATAAGGCATTTAGCACACCAATCATCAATAAATAAAGAAAACAAAAGCCTGAGATTCTTCCAAAGTATTTGAGCTGAATGTAGAAGTAAACTACATATTGTAAGTTCTTGAAAGCATGCAAACATTCATGCATTGATTGAAGAACTATTTTTGACATGTATTGATAGGATTTCTAGTGCTTTTTTTTAGGATAGTCAATATGCCAAGTTGTGGGCAACAATAAATCAATGCAAGAAATATTTCAGACATGTACAAGTGTATGACCATATAACGCAATTTTTATAACGAAAATATTGTTCCACGACCTAATGAACGCGTATGCATTTCAGAATTTCTATACCAATAAATAACCCATATCTTGCTTATGGTCCTCCAAGTACAGCATTCTCAATATCCTCTCTGCTGAGAGCATAGCTGAATCTCCTCTCCATATCTTTTTCTAGATTGCCTGATCCACTCTTCATATATCTGCATACCAAATGCAACTACTAGGTCAAAAAATCATACAGTAAGATTATAACAATCACAAGCTCAATTTACAAGAAGTAATTATGTCTAGCTTAAGGATCTAAAGATTGATTAAGCATGCCATGAGAAGGTGGGCAAAGATATTGAGATGACACGAAAAGGGAAGCAACAAATCAGCAAATTGAAGGTGCAATGAAATGGCTGAAGATCAAAGGAAAAAGAAGAAATGATCATTGTAAACAGAAGTAATTAAAGATAAGTACAGTATTTTGAGAGGTTTGTTTTCTCCCAAAGTACATAAGTAAACTAAACTAAACTCCATAACTTTATATCTCCTTTCTTTGGTCTTCAAGCTAATCCTACAAAATTAAGAATGCAACTTATGCAAGCCCTAAAGAACCTCTCCCCATTAGATCAGTTCATTGCAGAAGACTCTCCTCCAAAAATCACTTTACCTAACTGCAATATTTTGCCCTCGATTCCTTAATGCCACGATTATATCCTTAGCTATTCAAATTGGCGGAATCCATGGTAGAAATTAAGGGTCACAGCTTCACAGGTCAATGAAACTCAAAAGAACATTTTGCTGGTATATACTGATATTACGCGAAATGATGGCTTCTACACAGTTACACGATCACAGACGACACATTCTAAGTAACACCACACGTCCACACCACAACTTATAAGCCTGAATGCAGAACACCACACTTCTTACCCCAAAAAACAAATCCAACAAACCTATCCCCTAATTCACCACGGAAATCCCATAATCAAATAGTCCAAAGCTAACAAATCAGCCCCAATTCTTCCAAAACTCCTGTTGGTCTGGTTAACTGGTTTAATTATCAACCAAAAATTAATCTGACATACAATTTGGCAGTGTCCAATCCAACCACAAATAAGTTACGAAGTATATAGCAACTCATCCAATTTGCAATCTACAAAAATATTTAGTAGTACAGCACATACTTTATTTTTTACTCGTACCATTTTATTGTTGAAAAGTTTCAATAAGCAATCCTTAAATCACATTCCAAATTTAGCAACTTTTTTTAGCACAACTATTTCACCCAAATTCACCAAAATCATCGTAATTGCAATTGCAAACACAAATTTCCCTATTTATTTTCACAGATTAACAAAACCCATAAATTAAAAAAACAAGAAATTGCAAAAACCCAATTTAACAACAATAATAATGATAAAGAGAAAATTAAAGAATCCAAACCTAATATAAAGGTCAGTGATATCAAGGGAAAGTTGGGCACGCCATTCAGAATTATCAATAAACCAAACAGCCCTATCTTCATCACTTTGATAAAAACCTAAACTTTTAAGCCAAGCTTCAATGCAGGGCAAACTATGAGCATATAAAGGTTTCTTTTTGTCAGGTAATCTGGAAAGCCATTCATCTTCTGATTTTGTTGTAGCAACTTCTGCTTCTGCTTCTGAATCTGATGAAGCTTTTGGTACAAAATTAGGAGAATTTCTTGAGGAAAAAAGGTGGGAAATTGATGGGGTTTTGGGGAATTTTAAAGGGTATTTGAAGATTTGATTGGAAAATAATGAAGAAATGGAGGAGGAAGAAGAAGAAAAGGATAAAGTGGGTCTGGTTTTGGTGGGAAGAGTGAGACGAGTGTTTGGGAGAGATGAAATGGATAACATTTTTTCTTTCACTTAGTGTTTGTTCATTGATGATTATTTTTGGTTTGATTGATCCAATTTTTGGAACTTTTTCTGATGAGTGTGTGTATGAGCCGGGCTAGATTTTTGGGTTGAACTTGGTTTACATAATTTTTAGTTATACCCCATGTAGCCCAATGAGAAAGGGCACTAAGGGAGTGACAAAAGGATTTCCTTGTGTCGATATTGGACATATCAAATTAAGGTTTGTTCTGATTTATTGAATTGATCTAAACTAAATTAAACTAAACTGATTGAAGTTGAACTGAATTGTCTATGAGTGAAGAAAATTAGGAACTGAACTATAGTTAAGCTAAAGAGAACAAGTCCTAAGTAGGACAATCAAATTGTACTTTTGTTCGAATTTTCTCACTTGTCAATCCGACTCGTATTGAGGACTAGATATTTCGAAAATAAAGCAAGGTGGAAGATAAGAGTGAGGAAAACTTCAATCTTTAAAGTATCTTTACAATGAATAAACCTCTATGGTTTACCAATTTTTTAATGGCGGAATGTACAATACATTTTCAACACTATGTTAAATAAATCATTTCACCTATTGTCACTCTCATTTTGTTTCACACGACAAAAAATTGTTCCCTTTTAGGACACCTTATTTTCACTTATTCCTGAAAAAATAAGTTTAAAGAATATAAGTTTGGGAAAATAAATTTATAGACAGATTATCTAGGATCAAATTATAAAAAATACGAAGTAAATTTTATAATAAGTTCATATAAGTTAATAATTGAGTTTATAAAGCACACCATAATTGACTAATTTTCCAAATCACAAATCAAAATTAATAACCATTACTTTCTTTGATTCAACATTTCTGTCTAATTGTATATACTTCGTGATTTGTAATCAGGAAAAAAAAATGTCCTGCACATATTTCTTTTGAATTACTCCTTCTGTTTTTTATTTGCACCAATTTGACTGATACATTTGTCGAGATGAAACTTTGACCATTAATATCTTTCATTGTTTACTAGTAAAAAATTGTAAAAAAATTACATTATGAAACTAGATTAATTTATGACTAATCTAATGATATATTATATAATACCATTTATTTATTTTATAGAGGTGAAAAAATTAATTCAACCACGGTATGTAAATAGTGCAAAAATCAAAGTAATGCACTTAAAAAAAACAGGAGTACTTAAATAAAATAAAGATAAAATTTTAAGAAACCGCACAACTAAGTAACTAACATATTATAAACACCAATTTTTACGTATTACTTCCTATGCTTCTTTATAGTTGCAACACTTTGTCTCTTTTCACGCTTGTCATGTATGATTTCAATTGTTAATATTTTTAAATACCAATTTGTAAAAATTATAAATATTTGATGTTAAAATAGTATAAATTGAGATGAATATTATATAACAGGATCCCACGTGACTATATTTTTGCATAACTATAAATTATCAAAGCTAGTCAAAAAGGAATACAAGAATAGTGTAAAAGTCAAACTTTTGCAACTATATAAAAAAAACGGAGGAAGGTCCTGTTCTAATCAGATTATTTTCAGTTCAGCTCCTAATTTCATTCTCTCCTAAAATATTCATAGTATTCATTTTAGCTCAGTTTAGCTCTAATAAGTTCAGTTCAGCTCTAATAAGTTCAGTTTAGTCAATGAGAACAAGCACGAAGTATATAAGTAATCCAACATTCCAACTTATTGGCTGAAATGACAAATTTGCCCCTTTTTCGATCTTTAACAATTAACATGTTTCTCAAGTTGAGCGAAACATAATTTTCTCCATAATTTGCATTTTCAGACTCTGGTGTGCAGCCACAGTTCGCTTCTCAATTTCGGATTTCGTGCATTCCATCCAGGTAACTTTCTTTCACTTAATTTCTTCTATTTCGATCCATTAATTCTTGATAATGGCGAATTATCAAAACACTATTATACGATTTATACCAAACCATTCTACTTTTTCAATCTTTTAAAGTCTAATTCTTCATGAATTCAATCATAATTTCTAAAATTGGCTTCAAAATTAATTATACACATTTGTAATCAATTTTACATTTATCAATTTTGAAACAATTCAACCTAATTGATGTATTTTTAGCTGAATACTATAGCTTCTGTGAATATTGTTGCATTATTAACCTGATAATATTCAATTACTTGCTTATAATGTCCTGTTATACTCTGAAAGAAAGAATTACATAGTTTTTTCACCTTCAATGCCTTTAGTTTTGAGGCGATTGTCGATTACATTTGGAATGAGACCGGTATTCCTTAACTAGTTGCCCGAATAGCGAACCTTCCTTGTTCATTAGATTCAGTGGTTCATCATACTCTACCAAATTTCCTGCAGAAGTATCACATTACAGTACATCAGAATTTAGCGTGTTTTATAGTATTTAGGCCTCTGATGTTAATCTAGAAGAACATCATTTAGCGTTATACAGGATTGTAAACGCGAAAGAATACTAACCATCACTTATAGCAAGGACCTTTGTGCAGTCCATCACAGTTGGTATCCTGTGGGCTACTGTGATCATAGTGCAGTCTGTCAGTTCTCTTCGTATTGTTTTCTGCATAATCATGTCGGTTGCATTGTCTATTGATGCAGTTGCTTCATCGAATACCAATACCTTGCTTCTTCTTAGTAAAGCACGGCCTAGACAAAATAGTTGTCGCTGTCCCATGCTCCAGTTTGATCCATCCTCTAGAACTGATAGGAAATTTTAGTGAATATTATGGTTTAAAGATATTAATTGGCTGAAATGTGGTTTTGAAATAAGTGTTACCTGAGGAATCTAGGCCATGCTCTTTATCTAGGACATCTTCTTTTAGTTTGACATTTTTCAAGCACCTTCATATGAATACAAAAAAGAAGGTGCAGTTGTCATGGGTTGAATGAAATGTTCGGAGATGTATCTATTGAAGAAAGAGAGACTTTACCTGCCAGATTTCTTCATCATTGCTTTGGCACAATGGATCTATATTGAATCTTACAGTGCCATTAAAGAGAGTAGGCTCTTGGGGAATAATCCCAAAACATGAACGTAGATCATGAAGTCCTATTGAACCTATGTCAATTCCATCAACTATTATCTTCCCTTCAACTGGCTCCATCAAGCGAAACAAAGCCCCTATTAGAGTACTCTTCCCGCTTCCAGTCCTACCAACAATACCAATTTTGTCTCCCCCTTCAAACGTACAACTGGTTCCTTTAAGAACCAGGGGTGTATCTGGTCTATATCTTATCTGTTTAAGAAATGAGAATTCTTTACGCCTTGCTTTTATAGAATTTATTAAATGTGATTCTAAATGTAAAAAAGTTCACCTGCAGATTGTATATCTCCACTTTACCAACTGATGGCCAATTTTGTGGAGGGCGGTTATCTTTGATTATTTCGGGAGGCTCACTAGGTATGTCCATGTACTGATTTATCCTCTCCACAGAAATAATATAGTTGGCTAATGTGCATTGATTTTGAATTGAGTTTACCATGCTTATGTTTAGTGCTAGACCATATGTTAAAGCCATTCCAATGAAGCCTGCATGATTAGTTGTATTAGAGTTTCTTTATTCATTTATCTTTGTTGATTTGTGCACAACTCCATGCTCTTTGAATAAGTGGAAGATTTGCAGCAATTGAAATTTCACAAGAGAGATAGGGAGGTATAATTACTCACCTGAGCTAAAAGTCCCGGTAGCAAGCAAAACCATGCACAGTGCTGCTGCTGCAAGTACAATGGCACTGAGGATCTCAATCCTTTGAATTAGCCATTCATTAGCTGCAAAATTGTGAAACAATGGACTTGCATTTGCATCAATAAGATCCAGAGTCTTAGCAAAAAAGCGATCTTCCTCCTGAAATGCTCTTATAGTCATTCCCCCAGCTACAGATTCAGCCAAATGGTTTGCAACCATAGACTTGGTTGTACCATTGAGTCTCATCAACTCTTTTGCTGTTGCATAGTAATACCTCTGCAAATTTAAGAATTTTTTTTTTTTTTTTTTTTTTTTTTTTTTTTTTTTTTTTTTTTTTTGACACAAAATTTAAGAGTTATTATGACTCTTTCTCTTCACTCAATCACAATATGTATTATGATTTAGAGTTCATTCTGTAGCAGGTGAATAAAGTTGTCCTCTACACCTTGAATATAGTAGAGAAATTTCTGTAACTACGGTTTCCCCTAAAAACATAGTTCTGCCCCAAATTGCCAAATAAGGAAGTTTAGGCTCCAAAACTGTGTCACAAAACTCACAATTAAGTTGTCCTATTTAATTTTTTTGGTGACAAAGAGTTGTGGGGAGAGTAGAATTGGGAGAGGGTTATTTAAAAGATTACCTGCAATCGAATTGCCATGTATATTACTGGTATGGAGATTAAGAAGACTTGCCAAGTAACTATGGTCAAAACTACTAAATTAGTGTATGCAACTGCAGTAGCTCCAAAGGTTGTCATGAAGATGAAGGGGATATCAAGGTCTACAATGCTCAAATCAGAAGAGATCTGCATAGTAAAAGAAATGCAGGTAAATTACTGTAACAATTTTAGTGTGGATCACTGTTGGGAAGCTTATGATAACTTTAGTCTTACCCGACTTAGTATCCTTCCAAGAGGTGTAGAGTCATAGAATGACATTGGAGCGCGAAAGAGAGAGTTTAGTAACTGTGAAAATAAAGATTTTGATGTTTCCATCCCTAATGTAACTGCTGCAAGAGATCTAAAAAGTATGCAGAATGTTGAGCAGAGTCCAATTATGAGGTAAACCACAATCAATGTTGGTTTTCTGACATGAGGATTATCGATGCCATAGGCCATCCAAGTGTTCTGTAATATCTGGCTGATCAGAAAGGCAAGATTAGCAAGAGCAAGAATTGAAAAATATAAATAGCCTTTATTCTGATTCAGGTATATTAAGTATGGCTTAGAACCAGTGTCTCCAACATCTCTTTCTTCTTTTTTTATCAACTGATTCCTTTTCAGTGGTTGATATTGTTTCTCAATATCCATTGATGTCATAACCTCTTTTGCTGGATAGTTATGCCTTCCATCTCCGGCCAGTGTTTTAGTACCAGCAGTTTCTTTGTGTGCTGTTACAAGGCCCAAAAATTCTTCACTTGAAGCTAATAATTCATCGTAGGTGCCTGCTTGAAGGATTTCCCCATCTGACATTAGCTGCAAATAAGAACATTTTGATGATTACTGATGCTGGGGCTCAGATAAAAAGAGAAAAAAATTGTAGAAAAGCATAGTTTTAGTGGGGGCAGAAAATACCTAAGTTTACTGAACCCTTTTGCATACATTTTAAGAACACTTACCAAACAACAATGAAATGCAGGAAGAAAATCAACTTGGTGTGTCACAAGCAGGACAGTCTTTTCAGAAAGAGCTTCCATAACATAATCCTGTCACAATGTGTGTAAATAGTCATTTATTACTTTAGGTAAAATATTAAGGAAATGAAGAATTTTATGGTGAAGCTGCAAGAGTTACATTGAAGAGGCTTGCTGCTGTGTGTGCATCAACAGCACTGAATGGATCATCCAAAAGATAAATGTCAGCATCTAGGTATAATGCACGAGCAAGTTGAATTCGTTGCTTCTGCCCACCACTTAGATTAACTCCTCTTTCTCCTATTTCAGTATTGTCAGCATAAGGAAGAAGTTCAAGGTCCTTTACCAGTGAACATCTCTGGAGAGTTTCTTGGTATCTAGAATCATCCATGGCAGAGCCAAAAAGTATATTCTCACGTATTGTCCCTGTCTGGATCCAAGCTGTTTGGGAAACATAAGCAATCTTCCCATAGACTACCACCTGTAAGAGAAAACATGTTGAAGAACAAGGCAATATATCCAATAAAAATCTCTATAAATTTGTTGTTATTTACGGAGTTAGCTATGTGACTGTGCTATCAAGAAGGTTCATGCAGTCATGAGAGTTAAGCTTACAGTTCCATCTGCATGTGGTAATTCTCCCAGAATTGCTGTTAGTAATGTTGATTTTCCTGAGCCAACTTCCCCACATATAGCGACCTTCTCACCTGGATGCACATCCAGATTTATGTTTCTTAGTGTCGGCTTTGATGAACTTATTTCCCATGAAAGATTTGCTGACTTCATCTGAATGACATGGCTTGTGCTGTTCATTTTTCTCTCCTCCCTGATATTTTCAATTTGAAGCTCTGGAGCTGCAAGAAATTTCACAATTCGTGCAAAGGCAACTCTTGCCTGAATAACTACACCAATGACATCGGGGATAGTTTTGATGGGCTCTTGTCCCAGCCGCAAAGTGGCAAGAAAGGTGAAAACATTTCTGGCATGTAGAGGAACTTTGAGGATATAACATGCCCCAAATGTAGCAGCAGAGATCAATACAGGAGATGACCAGTAGAAAAATAAACTGTATCCTTTTTGTAACTGCACCGCTGATAATCGTTTACATTCCACTTTCCTCAATGCTTCGACTACATTCTTGAAATGCGTCTCCCAGGCATATAACTTTAGCACCTTCATGTTCACAAGCGCCTCAGAGCAAGCCTTCAGCCTTTCATCTTGAGAAACCATCAACTTGCTTTGAAACTTATGTTGTAATTTGCCAATAGGAGTGTTACAAAGCACGGTTAATATAATCACTACTAAAGATCCAACGGTTGCAAGTCCAATTGAATGGATCATAATAAGTAATGCAAAGCAAAGTTGGAGGCCTGTTGTCCAAGTACGATGAAACCAATATGGAAATTCCCCGATTCTATAAGCATCAACGGATACATAATTCATTATCTCGCCAACAGAGTGCATCCCCCTGGCAACATTAGATAATCTTAGTTGCTTCCTGTAAATTGCTGCAGTGAGCATGGACCTCACTTTGAGACCAATCAATTTGCTTCGGAAATACCATTGCCTTTGTGACAAAGATTCTAAAATCTTTGAAAGGAATAGTAAGATGGCCAAAAGATAACCTTCATACTTGAAAGCCTCTTTACCCTCAGCTACCTTAATGAAGGAGTTCAGCAAAAGAGGTCCAGCTGACAGTGCGACTATTTTAAAAAATGCAAAGAACCCTGACATCAGAATCTCCCTCCAGTGACATGCAACAATACTCCACAAGATTGTGGATTCTGATGGCAACTCATTTTCTTGTTTCCGTTTACTCACTTGATCCAGAAACTGCAGGTAACAGGATCCTGCTCTGTCTATATCTCGAAGTTTTGGTACATCATCTTCCTGAAGTGTCTTTTCCTTACCCAATTTCAACAAAGGTTTCAACCAACAAAATGACATCACACTGAGCAACCCAGCTGTGGAAAATGGGGTGATTTGGGAAACTAAATCAGTTTCTCTAAGACCTTTTTCCTCAACATTCAAAGGTATGTAAAGGGTATTATTTCCATCACTAGCCATCCCTTCATTTTTGTATCTTCTGTAAGTACATAACAAGAGCAAACCTGCTCCTAGGAAAGACAGAATATCTAAGCCAGCCTTAACTGTAATTCTTTCATGGTTCATTATGGTGAAGTAAAGAACCAGACAGCAGTAAATCCCAGCATACACGAAAACCAGAATGGACAAGATTTGCAATGGGGCTTTTGGGGAAGACCCTCCTCCTATAAGTTTCGTTGTTAGTCCCATGACCAACCACGTAACTCCATGAAAGAAATATATAACCCACCAATGAATTGGTGAAATAGAATGATCACTTCTTAACTTTTCCTTCAAAATCCGAATACCTAAGCCTATGTAAACAAGTCCCAAAGATGCATTAAAAACAGCTGATAACATGTGTAGGGTTGAAAACTGTCTATGATTAGCTCGTATCTCGATTTTCTTGGAAGAATTTTGGTAAATGAAGCTTAATAAGAGGATTGTCAGAAGCAGTAGATTGAAGCAAACAATGGAAGCATGGTTGCCACAGGCAGAAGGATGGATAATAAACATAAACTGAGGACTGCAAGGCTCAGAACTGTTTACTGCACAATCAGTTTGCCCACAAAATAAAGCCCACAAATCCTCCATCTTTATATTACCCATAAAAGTCTCTAATATCAATCACCAAGGCAACCAATGCATCGAACTTTACCAGTAGCTCATGCAACTCTGGTGATTATCGATATTTGATCTGAAAAAAACTAAAGCATGGTACAATTAGACAATAAAGATGACAGAAGTTCTCTCACCTCAAATTTTTGGGGTTGGCTGATGCAGGACACTCATTTATCAAGAGCTTACCTGAATGAAAAAACATATTGTAATAACTCGTTCCAAACTTTCTGCACATACAGCAGCTGCAGGAGGTAGCTGCTTGAGGTTGGATACTGTCAAATAAAACTATTAAGAAGTTATAACACATCAGAAAGAAAATACAGAAATTAACCAGAATGAACTAATCTAGACAGTAGATGAGTGCTTGGGGTAGTGAACTAAGCAGGATATCCAACTGTGGTTATGAACTGTGATTAGACTCTGGTATATCTGTGATGAATAGTCCAATAGTCCATTTTTTCTTTTAATATTCTGTGTTATACACTTATACTGTCATGTTGGGATTAAGGCGTTGTCATTGTTGTTGGAAATAGTATATTAGTATATTACTAATACGGTATTGGTTTGCACAGATGGGTTGTAGAATTTTCTAATTTTCTTCTTAGCTTCTAGCAATGATACGATAAAGATATAATCTGTAGCTTTTCTTGTAATTCTTGATTAAGAGCTATATCTTCTTTGTACCATACCCTTGCAATTCGAATATGTGACTATTAACTTTAATTCATATTAGGCTAGTTTTGGGTGGAAATATAGCTTTACTAAGAATCTTGTGCGCGATGCATTATAAAAGCATATGTGAATAAACAAATTATTTCATAACTTTTTCTGGGTGAATGAGGGAATACTACCTTTGGCTTTCTGAATTTTTAATGATTTTTTTTTTTTTGGCCTTTTTGTGTTTTGAATGAACAAGTTTCAGTGCGGTTACTGTCGTTTAGTTACTAATTTAAGTGATTAGTGACTAGTGTGCTTTACATGTGTGTCACTTACTCTCCACTAAGATGTACTTTTATGTCATACTTGTAGTTGGTAGAAGATTATTTTTGAGATAATAGTAATGATTTTGTATGTTTAACCAAGTGCTGTGAATAAATTGAGGTTGCCAATGGGCTGGGGACACCGGGCTGGTAATTGGGGAACCGAGGCTGGACTGAACCGACCGATTCACAAGGCAGTTCAGGTAGGCCAATCAGAACCAGGTTGGTGGGCTGGGATTAGTGGATTACTCTGGGTGTTTGGCTGGTGGACTGGTTTAAGCTGGGCTGAGACGGATTGGCTTGTGCTAACCCAGCCCCTTCATCTTGCTGTTTTGTACTTTTGTTGTGTAAATGTGTGATAGACTAATTACAATATTCTACTATTATATCAATTTGTGGTATTTGTTTATCATAATTGACTGAGTTTGATCATTCTTGTCCAGTTCCTCTTCATGATAATCTGAATTTAATGTTGCAGCTTGCAATTCACATGCAGAAGACTGAGTTTGATCATTCAAGTGAAAGATGTTGAAGGGCATAAAAAAATTTACTCGTCTAAAACACGAGTTCGGGTTCCAGCCTGATCCAGCTGAATGCAATACCACTGTTTAAAAAAAGTAAGCCAAACTTTATACTTCCTGAAATCTGTCTTATGATTTCTAGTTTTCTACTATTATTGCCTACAAGCAGTCAAGTTTGAATAATATGTTCTCATTGCTTCTCTAATTTACCAAGTTGTAGCTTAGAAGTAGATGAGCAGTTGCAGAAAATTGCATGTTGCCCTTGCCGTGTCATGAGATTCATGACTCAAACAAATTAAAAGAGGATAGAGGGATCTTCATCAATTCAAAATAGATTGGTTGCTCCTTCACGACTTATGTTTAATGTGACTGACCAGCTGAGTGAATATGAGACCAATATTCTTTGACAAGTTGGCCAAATAACGAACCTTCCTGTTTCATCAGCTTCATTGGTTCGTCATACTCCACTAAATTTCCTGCAACAGAATCAAGATATCTTTTTAGATTCTGATCTCATTTTGGTAATACAGAACATAATTTATGGTTTCTTCTGTATTCTGTAACTTCTGTTTCAGATGTATTCTTAGATTTAACATTGCTAAATCACATTACAGCGAGATTTCCTTGTTAAAATGGAAGTTGTCTCTAAATTTATGTTTGGTTTATACTTAACTATGTTGAAAATTTTAGTGAGCTTAATCTTTTGAAATCTTGAAAGGAAAGTAAGATTACTGACCGTCACTAATGGCAAGAACTTTTGTGCAGTCCATCACGGTAGGTATCCTGTGGGCTACAGTGATCACAGTGGAACTTGCAAACTCTGTTCTTATTGTTTTCTGAAGGATTGTGTCAGTTGCATTATCAATTGATGCAGTCGCTTCATCAAGCACCAGCACCCTACTTCTTCTCAGCAAAGCACGCCCTAGACAGAACAGCTGCCGTTGCCCCATGCTCCAATTTGATCCGTCCTCCTCAACTGGTAAGATTGTTCAGTGCAATCATTTATAAACCATTAATAAATCATCTTACTAGGGAATTTCTTAATACATGGATTGTAAAATGGTTAGGTGTTTTTCTAGATGAACGACTTGCCTAGAGAATCTAGCCCCTGGTTTTTCTCTTCAACAGCTTCTTTAAGCTGACATTTGATGAGGACCTTTCCATAGAAAATGAGTAAGTTAGTTGTTTTGCATTACTTGAGAAAAATAGAGCATCAGCATTGTGTTATATGTTTAAATCTACCTCCCAGATTTCTTCGTCATTATGTTGACATAAAGGATCCAAGTTGAAGCGTACTGTGCCATTAAAGAGTGTAGGATCTTGTGGTATTATCCCAAACCGTGACCTTAGATCGTGAAGTCCTATTGATCCTATATCAATGCCATCAACTATAATCTTTCCTCCTACTGGTTCCACTAATCGAAATAATGCCCCTATCAGGGTCGTTTTCCCACTGCCAGTCCTGCCAACAATACCA
The DNA here is from genome assembly GCF_948465745.1 of Chenopodium album. Lineage (NCBI taxonomy): Eukaryota > Viridiplantae > Streptophyta > Magnoliopsida > Caryophyllales > Amaranthaceae > Chenopodium > Chenopodium album. Next base: position 4,045,029 of record NC_137838.1, read on the forward strand.
ATTTTATCTCCCCCTTCAAATGTGCAACTGATTCCTCGAAGAACTAGTGGTGTATTTGGCCTATATCTTATCTGTTTGAGGCATGAAAAATCTTAGCATCCCACCTTTCCAGAGTCTGTACTGTTAAATGTCAGCAAATGTTGAAAGTATTACCTGCAGATTGATTATCTCCACTTTACCAATTAATGGCCAGTTTTGTGGAGGGCGGTTATCTTTGATGACTTCTGGAGCTTCACTGGGTATATCCATGTATTGATTAAGCCTCTCCACGGAAATGATATTGTTGGCTAATATGCATTGATTCTGAATTGAGAAAACCATACCCATATTTAGGGTAAGACCATAAGACAGTGCCATTCCTATGAAGCCTGCATTAGCGGTGGTATTAGCATTACTCTATGGAATTGCTCATAGAAAAAAAAAAAAAAAAAAAAAAAAAAAAGAAAGAAAAAAATATTCATTTCTTCATCTTATAAAATTTTGCAGCCACAGAAACCTCGCAAAAGAGAGGAAGAGAGAGAAAGAGCAATCTCTTACCTGAGCTTAAAGTACCAGGAGGAAGCAAAACCATGCACAGTGATGCTACTGCAAGAACAGTGGCACTGAGTGCCTCAATCCTCTGAATCAGCCATTCATTGGCTGCAAAACTGTGGAAGAATGGGCTTGCATTTATATCAATAAGATCGAGATTCTTTGCAAAGAAACGATCTTCCTCTTGAAAAGCTCTAATTGTCATGGCTCCAGCTAAAGATTCAGTTAAATGGTTTGCAACCATAGACTTGGTTGTACCATTGAGTCTCATCAACTCTTTCGCAGTTGCAAAGTAATATCTCTACACACATGTTTCATAAATTAATAAGGTGTTAAACCAAATGGTAAGTTTAAAGTTTCAAAATACGCTCTTTATAAATGACAATTTATAGTTAAGACTTTAGAGTTCATTATAGCTGTAGGTGGAAAAAATGCATACTACATCTTGAAATTTATGGTGAAAGTGTTTAATAACTGTGGTTTACTCTGCAGGTACAATTAACCTCAAAACAAATGCAAATTCAAAATCATATTATGCAACTGTCTAAGACTTGCTTTGCTAGAAACTCAGCAGAATCTTTATGAAGCTACTGAAAAAGCGATCTGGCAATGGTTCTATCCCAAGCATGGCATATAAATGTATGACAATCACATCCGGATGATGACATAGAAGGGTAGAGGACAGGGGAAGTTTCCCTGTGGGTGATCTTTCAAAAACTTACCTGTAGTCGTATTGCCATGTATACCACCGGTATGCTGACAATTAACACTTGCCAAATGATGACAGCTATCACACATAAATTAGCATATGCAATTGTAGTGGCTCCAAAAGCTGTTTGGAAGTTGAAGGGGATATCAACATCAGTGATGCTCAAATCAGAAGAGATCTGCAGAGTTCAAATTTACTGCATAATCAGTTGAACCAAGTTGTGTAGATCAGAGCTGCAAAGCTTATGACAGCTTTATACTTACCCGACTGAGTATCCTTCCAAGAGGTGTAGAATCAAAGAATGACATTGGAGCCCGAAATAGAGAGTTTAGTAACTTATTAAACAAAGCTTTTGAAGATTCCATCCCTAATGCAACCACTGCAAGAGACCTTATGAGTAAACAGATTGTTGAGCAAAATCCAATGATGAGGTAAACCACAATTAGTTTTGATTCGCTGACATGAGGATTATCGACACCTGAGGCCATCCAAGTGTTCTGTAATATCTGGCCTGTGACAAAGGCGAGATGAGAAAGAGCAACAATGGAGAAGTACAAATAACCTTTATTCTGATTCAGGTATATTAAGTATGGCTTAAAGCCACTGTCTCCAACTTCTCTTTCTTCTTGTTTAATCAACTGATCCCCTTTTAATGCTGGGTTTTGGTCCTCAACATTGACTCTCTTAATCTCTTTAGTAGAAATATTAAGTTTCCTTGGACTGCTAACTTCAGCCTGTTCAGTACCAGCTGTCTCTTTATGAGCATTTACGAGGTCTAAAAAGTCTTTACTTGAAGCTAATAACTCATTATACGATCCTGACCGGAGTACTTCCCCATCTGACATCAGCTGCAAACAAGAAGAATATCCTGTTATGATTTCAGGCAAAATGACTAGCAAAGAACAGCACAGGTAAATATAGCTGAACAAGAAATCAATCCCGCAACATTCAAGATGATGTAAGATTGTAAACATCATTTATGTATCATTCATTAAAATGAGTAAATTCATTTAGAAAATTAAGCATGGTATTTTGGTTAATAAAGACTTGACATTTTGTAACCAATAATCTAGTATGTAGTTTCAGCTTCCATTAGAGAGGACTAGACTTTTCTTACAGATAAAGGAATGATTCTAAAACTCAAGGCTGCAAAAATAAGCGAGTATGACATCTTTTTCTTCTGTATGTTGATAAGCAGATTACAGAGTCTGCTGATGACCTTTGCATTTTCATGGGAAGCAGCAGCATAGATAAGCTGAAGACTTGATAACATAGAGCACTACAAAGGTAACTACTGTATCAATAGTCTGCAAGTTCATATATTCGCCATTGGATTTTTATTTATTTTTTCTTTTTTGGGTTTCATCATTCATGTAGACAACTAGACATTATAATGGTAAAATCTACTGAATCCAAATGCAAGACAGCAGTAAACTATACATTTTTTTTTTTTTTCAAAAAAAAAAAAAAAAAAAGTCAGCAACTGATGTTAGACTCACCAAACAACTATGGAAAGCAGGAAGAAAATCAACTTGGTGTGTCACAAGCAAGACAGTCTTTTCAGAAAGTGCTTCCATAACATATTCCTGCCACAATATAAAAAGTCCAGATGTTAATTTGGATTCAAAATTAAAATTTACTTTTATTTTAAGGTTTAAAAATTACATTGAAAAGGCTAGTTGCAGTGTGTGCATCAACAGCACTAAACGGATCATCCAAAAGGTAGATATCAGCATCTTGGTATAATGCACGAGCAAGTTGAATCCGTTGCTTCTGTCCACCACTCAAATTAACTCCTCTTTCTCCGATTTCTGTCATGTCACCATAGGGAAGAAGTTCAAGATCCTTCACCAATGAACACCTTTGAAGAGTTTCTTGATATCTCAGGTCATCCATGTCAGACCCAAATAGAATATTATCACGTATTGTCCCTGTTTGGATCCAAGCTGTCTGGGAAACATAAGCGATTCTTCCATAAACTTCCACCTGTAAGAGATAACCGTTTCAAAGAAAAATAACAAATTTTCATAAATCTCTTAATGAATATGCAAAGTAGATATTTATAATGCTAGTTAGGTGACTTTTGTCTTCACTAGGCCTGATTTTGCTGCTAACTAAATCATTAAAACATGCAATATTTCAAGGAGTATAAAGGTTGCTGAAGAAGCTTACTATTCCATCTATACATGGCACTTCTCCGAGAATTGCTGCTAGTAGTGTTGATTTTCCTGAACCAACTTCTCCACATATAGCTATCTTTTCACCTGGTCTAACATCTAGATTTATATTTCTCAGTGTTGGTTTGGATGGATTCAGTTCCCATGAAAGATTTGCTGACTTCATCTGAATAGCGTGGCTGTTCATATTGTTATTTTTTCTGACATTTCCAGTCTGCAGCTCTGGTGCTGCAAGGAACTTAACAATCCTTGCAAATGCAACTCTCGCTTGAATCACTACGCCAATGACATCAGGAATTGCTCTGATAGGCTCTTGTACCAGACGCAATGTTGCAAGAAATGTGAAAACATTGCTGGCATGTAGAGGAACTTTGAGGAAATAGCATGCCCCGAATGTAGCAGCAGAGACTAATACAGGAGATGTCCAAAAAAGAAAAAAGTTGTACGCCTTTCTCAACTGCACTGATGATAACCATTTAGATTCCACTTCCCTTAATGTCTCAACTACATTCTTGAAGTGACTCTCCCAAGCATACAACTTTAGCACCTTCATGTTCACAAGAGCCTCCGAGCAAGCCTTCAGCCTCTCATCTTGAGCAACCATCAATTTGCTTTGGAACCTATGCTGTAATTTGGCTAGGGGAGCATTGCAAATTACTGTTAAAACAATCACTACTAAGGATGCAACAGTTGCAAGTCCGATTGAATGGATCAGAATAAGTAATGCAAAACAAAGCTGGAGGCTTGTAGTCCAAGTTTGATGAAACCAAAAAGGGAATTCCCCAATCCTATAAGCATCCACCGTTGCATAATTCATTATCTCACCACCAGAGTGTGTCCTTCGGGCAACATTTGATAGTCGTAGTTGCTTTTTATAAATCGCTGCAGTGAGCATGGATTTCACTTTAAGGCCAACCATCCTGCTTCGGAAATACCATTGCCTCTGTGACAAAGATTCCAAGATCTTTGAGAGAAAGAGAGTGATTGCCAAAAGATAACTTTCATATCTAAAAGCCTCATTACCCTCAGCAACCTCAATAAAGGAATTCAGCAATAAAGGCCCAGACGACACAGCAACTACCTTCAGAAAAGCAAAGAACCCTGAAATCAGAATCTCCTTCCAGTGGCATGCAACAATAGTCCACAAGATTGAGGATTCTGATAAGGATTCAGCATTTTTCTGCTTATTCAGTTGTTCAAGAAATTGCAAGTAACAATATCCTGCTCTATCTATTTCCCGCAGTTTAGGTATGTTGTCTTCCTTCAGAGTCTTCTCCCTACCCAATATCATCAAAGGGTTTAACCAACAGAATGTCATCTCACTAAAAAACCCGGCTTTGGCAAACGGAGAAACTTCAGCAGCTGAATCACTTTCACTGATGCTGTCATTATCATCAGCAATCAGAGAAGTGTAAAGGGTACTCCCATTGCCAGCCACCAAAGATTCTTCACTTTTATACCCCTTGTAAGTACATAACAACAGCAAACTTGCTCCTGGAAAAGACAGAATATCTAAGACCACCTTAACTGTTAGTCTCTCATGGTTCACTATGACAGAAAACAGAGCAAAACAGCAGAAAATCCCAGCACAAAGGAAAGCCAAGATGGACAAGATTCGCAACGTGGCTTTCGGAAAGATCTCTCCTTTAAGGCTTGCTGTTAGTCCAACCAACAACCATGTAACCCCATGAAAGAAGTACAAAACCAAACGATCGATTCTCAACCTTTCCTCTAGAATCCAAATACCAAAACCAATGTAAACAAGTCCCAAACATCCATTAAAAACAGCAGATAATATCTGCAAGACTGAAAACTGTCTATGACTAGCTCGTAGCTCGACTTTCTTGGCAATCTTTGTGTAGATTAAGCTCCATAAGAGCACTACCAAAAGTAATACATCAAAACATACAATGGAAGCATGGTTCATACATGAAGAAGGTTGAATTACTAACACAAACTGAGGATTACAAGGCTCTGAACTGCTGCTTGCACAATCAAATTTTCCACAATATTTGATCCACAGATCTTCCATTATCATTTCTCAGCCACCTTTTTTCTGCATCAATAAAGAGATAAAAAAAAATTAATGATCAATATAAATCTATTAAATACAAAGCATAAAAAACATAAAGATATGATAACTTTTAACTTTGTGGTCTTTTACATCAATAATAATAATAAGTATAAATCAGAATGACACTTTCTAGCTTGCGTACAAGAAGAAAGAACAAACAATGATCTTGAAATCTAGTAAATCAAATTTAATACGGAATAGATATATAATAAAACAATATACATGTAACTAAAAAAATGTTTTAAAGTAATTATTAAAGTTAAAGTTAGATTAATACTCCGTATATCATGCAAAACCTTGCCATTAGTATAATATATACTTCATATGAAACAAGATCATCTGTTTTTATTTTTTAATTAATTAGTTTGTCAACGCAGTGCATTTAATAGAGTAATGATGCATTGAACTCCCCCATTATCATCAGTATTATAAATATACTGTAGTTTATAAAAGACCAAAATAGAAACCCAAAACTATAAAATATATGCAAGTGTTATACCATAAGAAGATCAATTCCAGAAAACCAGAATATTATTTAACCAAGAAATTGATCATGAAATAATTTTGGAGTATTCAATTTATTTATTTATTTGGATGTTATGTGATTTTATAGATTATAGAAAAAGAAAAGTGATGTAATTACATGAATAGTGGGCAAAAGGACACATAAATATTGGGAAATGAACAAGGGTTGGTTTGACTGTCAGCTTTAGCAGGAGACACTGATTAAAAAAAGAAAAATGTTATACATAGCCCTTAGAGCTACATATAAACATTAAAAATACTCTTGAAAACTGTTTAAATTTAAAAAATCATGACAAATTCACACTAATTACACTGATCTACGCGTATTTTTGTCATGAATTCCTAACTTTATACAATTTCCAAGAGTATTTTTAATGCTTATATATAACCCTAAGGGCTAACTGAACAAGGGTTGTTTTGACTGTGAGCTTTAACAGGAGACACTTCCAAGTTCCAACTGATACGCACCGCAAATAATTAAATGTGAGTATCATGCTACAGTATGTGTTGGGTGATAATAATCTAATATAATTCTCACGCCTAATGTATGAGGCGGACTAACAATAATACAAGTAATTGTCATATGAGTCATATGACTAATATCCGATTTACAAGTTATAGTATGGACTATGGAGTAACAAAGCGAATGGATCGGAAACCGATTTACAATTATGCACTGGAGACCAAAATGTAAAAGTTAATTAAGCCTTAATTCCAACTCCACCTAATTCATTAAAGGGAGTCCTACACGTAACATTATTATCTAATGGTTTTAGGTTTAAACTATAGTCTAATCTCTATCATATTACTCTCTCCGTCCTCGAAAGAACGACCCATTTGGCCTAATTTTAGTCCCAAAAAGAATGACTCATTTGCGTTAAAATCTCCACCAATTTGCAATAATATTTGTGCAAAATTAGCTTCCCCATATAAAATTTTGTTTCTCCATGTACTTTTATTACTTTCTCTCTCTACTTTTTTACAAACTCTAGTAAATTTATCTTTCCAATATACTTTTACTTCTTTTTATTTAACTTTCTTAATACCCGCGAAATCAACCCAAATGGGTCGTTCTTTCGGGGACGGAGGGAGTACTATTTACTGTTTTTTTTAAGGCAAAAGCTAATGAGCGCGCGTTAGATAAGAGAATTAAAGTGCAAATATTAAAGTAAAATTAACATTAATTACACCGAACGACGCGTGATTTTGTCATGAATTTCTAACTTAATACCATTTCAACCAATATAATTTATCCTTATTTAACCCCTGGGGCGCTCGTTAACAAGATTTTTTTTAATTATGTTAACAAACATAATGCATGATCACAAATTCCCAATACATGATATTGATTTGTTTTGACATATGTATAATAAATTACTAGAAGTTGTTATGAAATTGATATCGATTGTTTAGGTATGTCTCGACGTTTACTTTATAAGTTATAAATACAAGATATTAACTACTGTATTTTATTCTGAGGGGTTGTTGCCCTTTGATTAATTACTATTATTAGTAGGAGAAAATCAATTAAATGCTGGAAGACAAAGTTAGGAAAGAAAGCTTTAATTTACATGTTTGTCACGGACTGATTTGAAGTACAGGAATGTATAGCTTCATGCATGCCACACAAGTCACACTCTATCACTATCATTTATGGACCGATTTGCGATTTATACACTACTCCGTATATTATATAGTGGACGGAACTACCAGAAATTTTCAGCATATAATAACAGTTGTTATTGAATTATAATTCAGAAAAAGAAATATAACTTACAGAAATAGGACAGTTTACTCTGTCCTTAGGATAATATGCACGCGAGTAACGTGTCAAAGTGCTAAATCAAATGATATACTACTAATCATCAACTAACAAATTTATGACCAAATCCTAATCAAATAGGCCCAAAAACAATTAAATTACACATAGCACACACCCCACAAGTTGGCATCCAACGTATCTTATTCTTTCCATGTGAGAGAATTTTTCCACACTTAAAAAATTCAAACGTTGAAGACTACATTTGCTAGCATTATATAGAGTGATAAATTAAATATTTACATTTGATGGTACTCATGAACAAGTAATTTGGTGTTAGAATGTGTTAAAACATACCGAGTAAACAAATAACTACATAGCACATGTGACTATGTGAGTGTCTTACATTGAAATAAAAAATGGAGCGTTAAAACAATTTATAAGATAATAAGATTAAGAAAGCCAAATCTTTTTAAAGGATTATTGCATGTAGCAACCTAGTTAAAGCTTAGTGGAGTTGATGGGAAACTCACCTTGTGAATTTGAGATCACAAGTTCCAGTCCCACTAACTATAAAATGATTGGGAGTAAGGGGATTCCCTTACCTCCTCCTCTACTCTCAAGCAATGACCTGCAAAGCTAAATTAGTTAAATCTATGAGATGTGTCTGTTCAGTACGATCCTTCATCTTACCTTAAAAAAAGAATTAAATAAATAAAAAAACAGCAACCTAGTTATGCCTCTTGAGTCTTGACGAAGGGTGATATATATATTTACCTTTGCATTATTTTTACTAGTATTATTATTCTTGATTGAGTTATTCAACAGGTTATAAATTACGTTATAGAAAGTTGGCAATAAAGGTTTGTACTCGTATTTCTGAAAAAGATAGATACAAGATGAATGATGATACATAACTCAAGTCTTCAAAGGTATAATTGTTATTGATGGCTGTATGAGTTTCAAATAAAAAATGTATGGAGTATTCTTATTGTTTTTATCTTTTGTCTTTTACTACTCCTGTATCATTGACTTTATCAACTAAATTTTGGGGTTGTGGTAAAAAAAATTGACCTTACAACTTTGAGGTTGAGCTTCAATCCTCACCAAGACCTGGTTCTCTTTAGCTTAATTTTATTTCAGTTCAGTTCAGCTCCAATCAATTCAGTTTAGTTCATAATTTCCTTCTCTCATAATTAATTCATTTCAGTTCAGTTTAGCAAAATCAAAACAGACCCTAAGTCAATTCGAGTACTCCAATAATGAGGATTCATGTATATGTCCTCTCGGGTTTTAAGAGTATGAGTTAACCTACTATCCCAAATCGAATTAACTTATACGGAGTATTGAAGTATAAAAAAACTCCGATCCATACCGATAGGTTATTTGTCTTACTATACATACCCTTAAAAAACAATTGGACTATACTACGGAGTATTATGATGTACAAAGTGTATAGTGATGTAGACAGTAGAATAATAAAGATTGTAGTGCTCTTAAAAAGGTTACAAAAAAAGGTTCACTATTGTAAGGTGTATACATAGTGATGTAGACAGTAGAGTAATAGAGCTAAAATAGTGCTCATACAAAGTTCAAAATTTCAGTATCAAGCTGCTCATAACTTAGTTAGTGGGAGTGTTATTGGATCTTGATGGTTACTTTTCTTTCGGTGAGAATCCCTTTTCTAATTCTTAGTACACAAAATTATATTTTCGCATCCATTACTTTTATTTTAGCTTCAACAATTTTCAACTTCCACCTTATCAAAAGTTAACAAATTAGAATATAAAGTTTTGAAATGGCAGTATATACAATATTAATGAATTATAAATTTATGACCACAACATTACTTCTGTACTCCCGTCCCTAAATTACATTTCTACTTCTCTCTATTATGTGAGGAATAAATACTAGAAGTGGGAATGTAATTTAGGGACGGAGAAAGTACTTTATTATACACTGATAATATGTTTAGCAAACGAGTTTGGACTAGTGGTATAGGAGTTTAATAGTAGAGCTTTTACTTTTTAATATGAGTATTTAATTACTCTGTAGGTTTTGACTCATACAATGCACGAATTAAATTTATAACTAATGTGTAGTGCGGGTGATGCCCTGGGTTGCTAGTTTGTACTTGTTTAATTTGCTAATTAAATTCAACTGTTTAGATAGTAAGACTTATTAGTTTTGAGTTTAAGTCTTGCTATAAATATTTTTTAGCTGTCAAACTCAATCATTACATAATGAAAACAAATAGTATAATAAGACACAAATTAACTTATCTAAGTTAACTATATTTTTGTTGGATAAAAAAACACAAGTAATAAATGGCTAAGATGGTAAGACTCTTAACTTAAGACTTGTTGGTCTTGAGTTCAAGTTTGCTTATATTGCGGCCATTGAGAGGCTGAAATTTTTGTTGCAAAAGTGTTGGATTGTTATTTTGTACAGTGCGCATAACTTTTATGAAATTATTGCAAGTTTTATGTGTAAATCATGTTGAACTAAAGCAAGAAAATGTTTTTTTTTTGTTTGAACTTTTAGGGATCAATAATACAAGCTTTTATGTGTAAATTATGTCTGAACTAAAGCAAGAAAATGGTGGTGGTGGGGGAAGGAGATCGATATAGGTCACCAATTCACCATACCTTTGTTAAACAGAACCCTAAGGCCCTGGATAATAATGGAAAGTTGATCCCTCTTTTTTCGTACCTTAAAAAAATCTTCACTAAAATTCACATAATTACCATAACACTTTTGAGTTCATAAGTATTATAACCTTTGATTTTAGAGTGTTATTAAATCGTTATCCTATACTTAATGTTAGAGCTGTGAATTTGGGTAAATAGGTCGGGTTTTGGTCGGGTAAGAATGGGTCAGATCAACTTGGGTTGGGTCAATTAAGATTAATTCTATAACCTATACGGGTCGATTTGGGTTGGGTCATGCTTGAGTCGGGTCATACTTCTTATCGGGTTTAGGTCGGGTTAATAAGAGGTCAGGTTACATTCGGGTCAGGTGAACAATAGGTCGGGTTTTCACGGGTTAAAATGAGTTAGGGTAATTCTCGGGTTCTATTCGGGTTCGGTTCAAGTCAATAATTTGTGTGTTCGAGTCAGGTCGAGTCATTCTCGAGTTTGAGTCGTGTTCGGTTCAAGTCAATAATTTGCAGATTATAATTAGGTTGGGTCATTTTCAAGTCGGGTCATTTTCGGGTTTAAGTCGGGCTCGGTTCAAGTCAATAATTTGCGGGTTATAAACAGGTTGGGTCATTTTCAAGTCTGGTCATTCTCGAATTCAAGTCGGCTTATGTTCAAGTCAATAATTTGTAGGTTACAATCAGGTCGGATCCTTTCTAAGTCATGTCATATTCGGGGTCAACTAACTATAAATAGATAATTATCATTTTTATCAAGCTAATTATTTCCTTTGACTATAATATATATGGCAATATACTAGGGAACTATAGTCTATAATTTAGGAAGATAATTATCTCCTTTGACCATACAACAAATAAATTCTATATTTTACTCTTAAATTTTGAGGATGATGCTCCTGTTTTTTTGCTGGCCTGGACCGACTTGGTCTTCCAAGATAAAATGCTTTGATCTAGGGATGTCAATGGGGTGGGGCGGGTCGGATGTTGACCTTCTCATCCCCATCCCCGCCTAACAAAGTATTATAATTAATATTTTATTTCACGTTATTATTTTATAAAATAGTATAGAAGTATATAATTTTGCTTTTAAAGATATATAGACGTGGGTATGAGGTGGAGATGGGGCGGGTACGAGGGGGGCGGGGCGGGTACAACTTAAAATCCACCCCCGCCCCATCACCCATGGCGGGTATGGTTTTTATCCCCATCCCCACCCCACCACCCGCCAAACCAAGACCCATCCCCGCCCCACTGGGGCGAGTCTCCCACTTGACCCGCCCCACTGACATCCCTACTTTGATCAACAATAATATGGTGGTCTAAATTGCATTTAAGGTGATTTGAAATCGGGTCAAGAATAATTTGGGTTGAACTAAGGTCGGGTCAATAACAAGTTGTATTAATTTCGAGTCGAGTTAGTAACAGATCGGGTTGAAATTTGGGTAAGTGATAGATAAGGTAAAATTCGGGTCGGGTTAATAACAAGTCGGGTTGAATTTGGGTCAAGTCAATAACAGGTCGGGTTTGTAACAGGTTAGGTTAAATTCGGGTCGGGTTAGAAACAGGTCGGGTTAAATTCAGGTCAGGTTAGTAACAAGTCGGGTTAAATTCGGGTTTTGACGGGTTAAAACGGGTTTGGGTCAATTTCGGTTCAAGTCGGGTTCAATGCAAGTTTTGTAAAGTGGCCGTTGTAAACCGGTAAATTGGTGCAAGTTGTAAACCGGTAAATTGGCCGTTTAAAAGCAATTTAAATGGTTCCAAACACCCAATTGGACTCCCGGAGGTTATTAGGGTCCATAGTAAACATTTCGGCAATTTTTATTTCCGGGCGAAAAAAAGTCAAAAAATTCCAAAATTGAAGGCTAATATCCACGATTTTAGAGAAATTTTGGAGGTTTCGGGGCCCGGTGTCGAAAAGTTTTGAAATTCTATGGGATACATCTCGGGGTCATATAATATAATGCTGTTTGGAACCATATATGATCATTATTTGTTGTCATAAATGTTCGTGGTAGGCTTGAATTAATGAAATCGGTGGAAGTTATAAACCGGTAAGTTGGTCATTTAAAGGCAAATTGGATGATTCCACCCACCCAATTAGACTCCCGGAGGGTATTAGAGACCATGGTAAACATTTCAGTAATTTTTATTTCTGGGCGAAAAAAAAATAAAAAAATTTCAAAATTGAAGGCTAATATCCATGTTTTTTGAGAAATTTTGAAGGTTTCGGGGCCCTGTGTAGAAAAATATTAATATTCTAGGGGATGCATCTCGGGGTCATATAATGTCGTTTGGATCTATATATGATCATTATATGTTTTCATAAATGTTCGTGGTAAGCTTGAGTTAATAAAATCGGTGCAAGTTGTAAACCGGTAAATTGATCTTTTAAAGGCAAATTGGATGGTTCCACCCAGCCAATAGGACTCCCTGAAGGTACTAGTGATCATGTAAACATTTCGGCAATTTTTATTTACGGGTGAAAAAAAGTCAAAAAAATTCCAAAATTGAAGGCTAATATCCATACTGTTTGAGAAATTTTTGAGGTTTCGTGTAGAGATGTCAATTCGGGTAAACAGGTCGATCGGGTTTGGGTCGGTAAGAGTGGGTTAGGTCAATTCGGGTCGGGTCAATTCAAATTAATTTCATAACCTATGTGGGTCAGGTTTGGGTTGGGTCATGCTTGTGTCGGGTCACGTCGGGTCATACTTATTATCGGGTTTGGGTCGGGTTAATATTAGGTCGGGTTACATTCAGGTTGGGTGAACAATAGGTCGGGTTTAATTCGGGTTAAAATGGGCTAGGGTAATTCTCAGGTTCGAGTCGGGTTCGATTCAAGTCAATAATTTGCGGTTAGAATCAATTCGGGCCATTCTCGGGTTTTAGTCGGGTTCAGTTCAAGTCAATAATTTGCAGATTATAATTAGGTCAGGTCATTTTCAAGTCTGGTCATTCTCGAGTTCAAGACGGGTTTGGTTCAAGTCAATAATTTGCGGGTTAGAATCAGGTTGGGTCATTTCCAAGTCGGGTCATTCTCGGATTCAAGTCGGGTTATGTTCAAGTCAATAATTTGTAGGTTACAATCAGGTCTGATCATTTCCAAGTCAGGTCATATTCAGGTTCAACTAAATATAAATAGATAATTATCATTTTTATCAAGCTAATTATTTCCTTTGACTATAATATATATGGCAATATATACTAGGGAACTATAGTTTATAATTTAGGAAGATAATTATCTCCTTTGACCATACAACAAATATATACTATATTTAACTTTTAAATTTAAGGATGATGCTCCTTTCTTTTGTTGGCCTGGACCGACTTGGTTTCCCAAGACAAAATGCTTTGATCAACAATAATAAGGTGATCTAAATTGTATTTGGTGATTTGAAATCGGGTAAGGAACAATTTGGGTTGAATTTAGGTCGGGTCAATAACAAGTCGTATTGATTTCGAGTTGGGTTAGTAACAGAGCGGGTTGAATTTTTGGGTCGGGTTAGTTATAGGTCTGGTAAAATTCAGGTCGGGTCAATAACAAGTCGGGTTGAATTTGGGTCAGGTCAATAACAAGTCGGGTTAATTTTTGGTCGGGTCAATAACAAGTCGGGTTGATTTTTGGTCGGGTTTGTAACAGGTTGGGTTAAATTCGGTTCGGGTTAGGAACGAGTCAGGTTGAATTCATGTCTGGTTAGTAACAAGTCGGGTTAAAATTCGGGTTTTGAAGGGTTAAAGCGATTTTGGGTCAATTTCAGTTCAAGTCGGGTTCGGTTCAAATCAATAATTTACGGGTTACATTCGGGTCGGGTCATCTCCAGATCAGTTCATGTTCGGGTTCGGGTCCCACATACTCGGGTCAACTCGGGTCTAGGGTTGGTTTCAGGCCGGGTTAGGTCGGGTTTGGGTCACCATTTTTTCGGGTTCAGATAGTCGGTTAATAATCGAGTTTGAGTCGGTATTTGGGTCGGGTCAACTTTTGACAGCTCTACTTGATGTATTACTTTAAGCAATTAAAAAAAAAGGGTTTTTCTATATATTAACCTTGTTTTTTTCACTTTTCTACGTTGTGCCCCAACATATATCACTTTCTACACTGTAACCCCAATATATTTTTTGTTTCCACACGGTAACCTTGCCGTTAAAAAGTTCAGTTAGTGGGGCCCACTCTCCATTATTAATATTTTTTTATCGATTTGCGCGTTGAAAAATACTCCGTCCAAGGTTTAAAGGGCTATTTTGGCCCTTAGGGGTCCAAATTGAGCCCAGATTTGGCAAAAAATAACGTAAATGCCTCGTTTTGTGTGTTAAAATGTGAACACGTAAATCGAGACATTTCTTAATAAGCAAAACGAGGCATTTACGTTATTTTTTTGCCAAATCTGAGCTCAATTTGGAACCTTAAGGAAGGACCAAAATAGCCCCCGAAACCTTTGACGGAGTATTTTTCAACGCGCAAATCGATTAAAAAAATAATAATGGAGAGTGGGCCCCACTAACGGAATTTTTTAACAGCAGGATAACAGTAAGGTTACCGTATGGAAACAAAAAATATATTGGGGTTACAGTGTAGAAAGTGATATATGTTAGGGCACAACGTAAAAAAGTGAAAAAAAAAAAAAAAAACAGGATTACTATATAGAAAAACCCAAAAAAAAAAAAAAAAAAAAAAAAAAGAAGTATTGCATAAGTTGGATTTCGCACGTTTTGTTATCGCCTTTCTCGCCAATTTAGTGTCTTTAGGATATATGTTTATGTCAATTTGGACAATCCAAGTAAAGAATGTTGTCTTATCTTATTTTCACTACTAATACAATCTCTCATAACCACACCAGTGAGCTTACAATACCCTCTTTTGGTTCTTAGACTTTTGTGTAGAGCATACTATTTTCTCAGTTTTGTCCTAAATATTTAAATTCACTTTCAAGTTAATTTAAATTCTTAGACGAAAATATACATATATATTGAATACAAATTCATCGATTATTGAAGGAAATTAAAATCATAAGCTTCAATTATTCAGTAGTATCAAATATTGTAACTTGCACATTCGGGCACAACAACACATCTTCCAAATGAAACTAGTACATTTATCGTTTGTTGCTACACCGCCTTTTAATCAATGTGACTGATCTGCTGAATGCAAATGAGACCAGTATTCCTTCACAAGTTGGCCAAATAATGAATCTTCCTTCTCCATTAACTTAATCGGGTCGTCATATTCAGCTAAATTTCCTGCAACAACATTTCATTACATTCTATCCTACTAAATAATTTAGGACTTAACTCAATCAATAATCTCGCCTGCTATAATTTTGTTTTAGAATTTGCTTTTGAATTTTGCAACTGTTATGTTGCTTGAGGTTCATTATATATGGTATAGGAATATCAAAGAAAACACACCTTCACTAATGGTAAGAACCTTGGTGCAATCCATCACGGTTGGTATCCTATGGGCTACTGTAATTACTGTGCAATCAGCAAACTCTGTTCGTATTGTTTTTTGCAGAATCATATCAGTTGCATTATCAATTGATGCAGTTGCTTCATCCAGCACTAGTATCCTGCTTTTTCTCAATAAAGCGCGGCCTAGACCGAATAGTTGTTGTTGTCCAATGCTCCAATTTGATCCATCCTCCAGAACTAATATGAGAAAGTACAATAATAATATGTCAAAAACTCAAAATACATTTGTTATGGGAAATTCCCTGTTTCTCGTGATGTTCTCGTGGGGGCATTTTTGTGAATAAATCAACATCTGATCTTTTTCATTATTGTGGGCTCTACAGTTGAATGAAGTTAAATAAAACTGTTATTAAAAAACTAGGACATCCTCGTTTGTTATTAAAAAAAAACGAATAATTGAAGGAGAAATTCATACCAAAGGAATCTAAACCTTGCTCCTTCTTTTGCACAACTTCTTTGAGTTGACATTTCCCTAGCACCTTTTGCAAGAAAAAAAAAGTTCAAAAATTGCCATGCATTACATAAAATGTATGTATTCTAGATATTGTTACATACGAAAGAAAGGGAAATTATACCTCCCAGATTTCTTCATCAGTATGCTGACACAATGGATCTAAGTTGAATCGTACACTACCATTGAAGAGTGTGGGATCTTGAGGGATAATCCCGAAACGTGACCTTAAATCATGAAGTCCTATCGAACTTATATCCAATCCATCGACGATAATCTTCCCTTCTACTGGCTCTACCAGGCGAAATAATGCCCCTATCAGGGTAGTCTTTCCACTACCTGTCCTACCCACAACACCAATTTTGTCTCCGCCTTCGATTATGCAACTAATTCCCTTAAGGACCAGTGGTGTGTCTGTTCTATATCTTATCTGCTTCATACATAAAAATGTTAAGCATATCTTTCTAGAATACATGTTGATAAGATATTGAAAAGTTCACCTGTAAATTGTGGACCACTACTTTTCCAACGGATGGCCAATTTCGGGGAGGGCGACTATCATTGATGACTTCTAGAGCTTCACTTGGTATATCTATGTATTGATGAATCCTTTCCACTGAAATGATTTGGTTGGCTATTATGCATTGATTTTGAATTGAGACAACCATACCCAAATTTAACCCTAGACCATATGATAACGCCATTCCAATAAAGCCTGCAATATTATCGGTTCTATTATAAACGAAATATTTGTAAATATAGAAACCAAAGAGAGATAGAGAATGTTTTACCTGGGGAAAATGTTCCAGGTGGAAGCAAAACCATGCATAGTGCTGCAGTTGCAAGAACAGTGGCACTAAGGATCTCAATCCTCTGAATAAGCCATTCAGTGGCTGCAAAGTTGTGGAAGAATGGGCTTGCATTTAAGTCGATAAGATCAAGACTTTTTTCAAAAAAACGTTCTTCCTCTTGAAAAGCTCTTATTGTCATGGCTCCTGCTAATGATTCGGCTAAATGGTTTGCAACCATAGACTTGGTTGTACCATTGAGTCTCATCAGCTCTTTTGCGGTTGCAAAGTAGTACCTCTGTGCATGTTTTTCAATTAGTAATTAGGTTCTAAGCCTAACAATAACCTCAAGAAATTAAAGAAATGCAATTGTTTGATGGAAATTTTGTCTAGAACTAGGGTCATTTGTGAACAACTATCCGGTTTTTTAAACAACCCTAAAAAAATAGGCAGTTGTTCACAAATGATTCTATCTTTAAGGTAGTTCTAGACAAAATTTCCTTGTTTGATTCATGGTTATTTTTTTTAGAAAATTCATTCATCGCATGAGCCCATAGCACTGCATTGTGGAAGGTCATTTTGAAAACTTACTTGTATTCGTATCATCATGTAAATCACTGGTATGGTTACAAATAAGACTTGCCAGATCATGACAGCCAACACTCCCAAATTAGCATATGCTGTTGTAGTAGCTCCAAGGGTTGAATGGAAGCTGAAAGGGAGATCAAGATCGATAATGCTTAAATCAGAAGAGACCTGTAGAGTTTAATTAAAACATCAAGTGGGGAAATGTTATTGTGGAATAAGTCTAGTCCACTTGAATTGCATGAAATATATATATATATATCTGTGAAGCATATGACAACTTTATACTTACCCGACTCAGTATCCTTCCAAGAGGTGTAGAGTCATAAAATGACATTGGAGCACGAAATAAGGAGTTTAGTAATTTAGAAAACAAGAATCTTGATGAATCCATCCCTAATCTAACCATTGCAAGAGATCGAAAGAATAAACAGATTGTCGAGGCGAGTCCAATGATGAAGTATACCAAAATAAGTTTTGATTTGCTGAGTTGAGGATTATCAATGCCTTTGGCCATCCAAAGGTTCTGTAATATCTGGCCTGCTAAAAAGGCTACGTAAGCGAAGAAAACGATAGAGATATACCAGTATCCTATATTCTGCTTCAAGTATATCAAATATGGCTTAAGGCCAGTGTCTCCTACTTCTCTTTCTTCTTGTTTAATCAACTGGTCCTTATTCGCTTGATTTTCATTCTCCACATTGGCTATCTGAATTTCTGTATTCGAAACGATTTGTCTATTAGATTTGCTAGCTTCACCCGTTGTCTTTGTATTGGCAGTCTCTTTGTGTGCATTTACAAGATCTGAAAACTCCTTACTTGAAGCTAATAAACTATGATAAGAGCCTGACTGATGGATTTCTCCATCTGACATCAACTGCAAAAAAAAGATGTCGTTTCATTGATGATTACAAGTTATTTATTCATACAAAATTAAAGACAAACTCACCAAACACCAATGAAATGCTGGAAGAAAATCAACTTGGTGAGTCACAAGCAAGACAGTCTTTTCGGAAAGAGCTTCCATAACATATTCCTGTCACAACATAAAGAGTCATGTTAGTTAAGTTGAAAAGGTTATCCATGTTTGAGAACTTGAGGTGTGAGAAATACTATACATTAAAGAGGCTAGTTGCAGTTTTTGCATCAACAGCACTGAATGGATCGTCCAAAAGGTAAATGTCTGCATTTTTGTATAATGCTCGAGCAAGTTGAATCCGTTGCTTCTGTCCACCACTTAGATTAACTCCTCTTTCTCCAATTTCAGTCATATCACCATAAGGAAGAAGCTCAAGGTCCTTAACCAATGAACACCTGTGTAGAGTATCTCTATATCTGAGGTCATCCATGGCTGATCCAAACAGAATATTTTCGCGTATTGTCCCTGATTGAATCCAAGCTGTCTGGGAAACATAAGCAATACTCCCAAAAACCTCTACCTATAAGAGTAAAATAGGTTTGAAATGTAACAATTATATAGCTCTTTATATAGTAGTCTAATTCTATTAAGCTAACTCATCAATATTCATTTGTCTAGAGGTCTATATGCAGCTTGGTGGGAAATTCCCTGTTTCTCATAGTGAGAAACGAAATTTGTTTCTCATATGAGCATTTTCGCGAATAAGTCAACAATTTTTTCATTCTTGTGGGCTCCACAGTTGAATAGTTGTTGGTTTATTTACGAAAATGACAAAAATAAGAAGTATGAAAGTTGCATAAGAAGCTTACTGTTCCATCCATGCATGCTACTTCTCCGAGAATTGCTGCGAGTAATGTTGATTTTCCTGAGCCAACTTCTCCACATATAGCTATTTTTTTACCAGGATGAATATCAAGATCTATGTTTCTCAATGTTGGCTTTGATGTATCCATTTCCCACGAAAGATTTGCTGATCTTATCATAATGGCATGATTTATAGTGGCCATATCGCTCATTTTTCTGACATTTTCTGTTTGGAGCTCTGGCGCTGCAAGAAACTTCACAATTCTTGCAAATCCAACTTTTGCATCTATTATTACAGCAATGACATCAGGGATAACTCTTATTGGCTCTTGCACTAGACGCAATGTTGCAAGAAATGTGAATACATTGTTGGCATGTAGAGGGATATGGAGTAAATAACATGCCCAAAATGTAGCAACAGAGACCAAAACAGGAGACATCCAAAAAAGCAAGTAGTTGTATGCCTTTTGCAATTGCACAGATGATAAGCGTTTGGACTCCTCTTTTCTTAAGGACTCGATTGCTTTCTTAAAGTGATTCTCCCAAGCATATAACTTAAGAACCTTCATGTTCACTAAAGCCTCTGAGTACGCCTTCAACCTCCTATCTTGAGCTACCATCAACTTGCGTTGGTACTTATGTTGTAACTTTGCAATAGGCGCGTTGCATATCATAGTTAATACAACTAGTACTAAGGAAGCCACAGTTGCGAGCTTAACTGAATGGATCAAAATAAGTAATGCAAGACAAAGCTGGAGGCTTGTAGTCCAAGTCTGATGAAACCAAAAAGGGAACTCCCCAATCCTATAAGCATCCACGGTTACGTGATTCATTATCTCACCACCAGAGTGATTCTTCTTAGCTACATTTGAGAGTCGTAGATGCTTCTTATAAATTGCTGCAGTTAGCATGGACCTCACTTGAAGACCAATCAATCTGCTTCGAAAGAACCATTGCCTCTGTGTAAAAGATTCTAATATCTTCGATAGGAAAAGTGAAACTGCCAGAACATATCTTTCATATTTAAAAGCTTCTTTGCCCTCACCAATCTCAATGAAGGAATTCATTAATAGAGGTCCAGCTGACATTGCAAGTATCTTCAAAAGAGCAAATACTCCAGTAACTAGAATCTCTTTCCAGTGGCATTCAACAATTGTCCACAAGATCGAGGATTCTGATAACAAATCGGACTCTTTTTTCTTAATCAACTGATCAACAAACTGTGAGTAACAATATCTTGCTTTGTCTATGTCCCGTAATTTGGGCATGTCTTCTTCCTCCATAGTCTTTTTCGTACCCGATTTCATCAAAGGGTTTAGCCAACAAAATAACATCTTATTAAAGAACCCAGCTTTGGCAAATGGTGTAACTCTGGCGGGTGCCCCCTTTTCACTAATGCTCCCTTTATCCTCAGAATTTTTTCCACAGTCAGATTGCCAACAAAACATTGTCCACAAATCCCCAATCATTCTTCAGCTCTTTCACTGTACCAATGCAAAGCTACATAAGTACCAGATTATCACATAAAATTTACTCTTATTTTGCGTTAGTTGCTACACTTGGACTTTTATTATATTGTTCATTATTCATCATTTTTTCTACTATAACCCTACTGTATTACTTTTATTGACATTTAAAATATGAACAATATTTTTCCTTTTTTTAAAATAAGTTATACATCTCATTTCACGTTTGATAATCATTGTTTTAACCAGAAAAATCTTTAGTTACCTGTATTAAAAATGACAAAATATTGATATTATTTAACAATATTTATCCTTTACTAGAAAATTATCAAACTTATCAAAGTATAGTGTACAAATAACAAGCAAGTTAAAGTGTTGAAAGTAATTAAACAAAAAAAAAAGAATGGAAGATGTATGAAAAAATCAATTGCGTTGGATTTACATTTTTCACATTTTGGAAAAATTAAAATTAATTTCACCAATTTACGCGTCATTTTGTCATAAATTCCCAACTTAATTCCATTTTGGAAAATATATTTAATGCTTATACATAAGCCTAAGGGCTATATATACCATTATCCATTCTATAATACTCCGTTCGTTTCTTAATGGATGCATGAATTCAGGGCCTTTCTAGATTAATGTACTATGCAATTAGTTCATGCCTTCATGGCCTTTGCATTTCCCATAAATGGTAAAACCATTCATCCTCCTCAGTCATTTATTTTCTTGATTTACTCAAAATTTTCAAGTTTTCAATTAAATCACTCTTACCTTCCTCTCTCTAAATCACAACAATTATGCAATTTTTTTCAAACACAATGAAATCAGTACTCCAATTGACAAATTTAAGTCGAAGAGTAAAAAGATAAGATTCATAAAGTATCTTTCTTGCTATGAATTACAATCTACAAATTTGTGCAATATTTTCACAAGCAATGAAATTAGTAATTTGTATGCTTTCAAAGGTAGATTACTATATTTACTGTTAATTTCAGATTTTGTAAGTGCTAATTATTGCAAATTTGAAGGTAGAAATCCAGATATTTTGCAATTGTGAGTTATTGAATTGAAATATGGCAACGACATTTAATTATTTGAAATTTAAGCGATTGTCAATTGGATGAGTTTGAGTTTTTGTTGACCTTTGTATATTGTAATTTAAGTATGGTAATGTTGAATATTTATATAATAAAATTGCTCTTGTTTTGGTAAGGCCTAATTTCAAAAGTTAGGAGATTTAGAATAGGGCTCTCAAAATATTTAAGACGGCCTGCATGAATTTGTACTAATTTTTACCATTAATATGTATATATAATGATCTACATAGTATTATTATACAAGTACTTCGCCTTTCATTTTATCTTAACAAAAAAAGTAAGGGTTTGTTCACATTTACTGAAATTAGCTGAACTGAATTGAGATGAACTGAACTGATTGGAGTTGAAGTGAACTAAACCGAACTGATTGGAGCTGAACTAAACTTAACTAAACTGAGTTGAAATAAATATTTTATGAGAGAGGGAAATAGGAGCTGAAGTGAACTGAACTGATTAGAGCTGAACTGAACTGAAATGAAATGAAATTAAGTAAATGTGAACAGACCCTAAGTAAACGTGGTCATAATTTTATGAAATAATAATGTAAAAGGTCAAAGTAATACGGAGTACATTTATTGAAATACATGATTATGCAGCACTTTCTCTCTTTCTTTTTTTATTGTTATACTTTGACCTTCGCAGTTTTTGCAGTCTTCAACGTGCACATTTTGACTACTTATGTGTTCAATCTAAAATATACGGAGTAGCAAACTAAAAAAATACGGAGTACTCTGTATTTTTTATATAGTAAAAATTCATTTTAAGACGAATTTAACAACATTTTACATGATATAGTTTTGATCTTTATATATAATAATAGTTTTCCCTAGTTTTTATTATAATCAAAGTTTTTAGACGTTGACCACTAAAGTCAAAATATAATAATAGGAAGAAAAAAATAGGGAAAGTGGCTGATGATTTAAGATTGCAATTGCCTCAGAGAGAAAAAATACGAGTAAATAAATAAAGATTGCAATTGTTTAACATTTGTCACCGTTACCCCACAAAAAAATATAATGAGAATTGAAGTCTAATAATGGCAGTCTTTTGTGCAACACAAATCTCATTTTATATCTTCCTCTCTACTTATCTACTCTTGTAGTCTTGTAGTGAATTCAATTAGAATTAATGGCAAAAAAAGTAGTGATGTTACACTTATTTTGCTACTTTTGAATTTAAGAAATGTTATGCTCATAAAATAATAAAGATTAAAATAAAAATAACTACGGAGTAATAAAAAAAATAATAATAAAAAAAAAACAGAGAAAGTATATACATATATTTAAAACTTAAAAATGATAAAAGTAACGCTACCTTTTATCTTTTCTTCTTTTTTTTTTCGAATTTGTCGACGCAGAGCACCTAAAGTTTTGAAGGAGAACAACTGCAAGAGAATATTTTTTCCATTTTTGTTAGTATAATCATCAATCCACCAATACATTAGTAATTTTTTTTTTTTTTTTTGAAATAAAATCAACTTAAACTTGAATTACCCAAAATGTGACATGCAAATTAATTGAAACCCAAATATACAAAGTAAAACTTACATGCAAATATTTTTATTTTTGTTGGGGAGAGAGGCGAATGCCAGTGTTAAGCTTTGTCTCTAACTCTCTATTCTCTGTTTCTCTCTGCTTATATAACTCATGAATTTTTTTAAATATTTAATAAATAAATAATGTGTAGTGTGTACCATGTGTCACAAAGGAGAAGTGAGAATGGCAAACAAATAAGGTAATAAAAATAAATAAATAAAAGGAAATAATTATGATAATTACCAAAGTAATCAGTATGGACAAATCATCTCCCATAATTGTTAATCACATTTAATTTTGTTCCTTAAATGCCCAAGTAGAATCACCTAATTTAATACTCCAGGATTTCTTGTCATTGAATTCTGCACAAGAGTTTTATTTTATTTTTTTTTTTAAAAAATTAATTTTTAATAAATTGTGCACCAGAGATTGGTTAAACAATCTGTGTCAAGTACAGTTTGTACATAATTAATGACTTCATTATCAAGATTATTACCTCGTTTTGTTTTTTTTGGACAGCCAACATTTTTTTTCTTTGAGGTAACATTATCAAGTACTCACTTATACATAGTGATAGACTATAAAACATATTTATGAACTTCAATCATCCGCTTAAGCTTTTAGTAGAGTTGGTCCTTTAACATGGTATCAGAGCCAGCGTGACACAAAGGTCACGGATTCGAATCTCATCTACCCCTCTTTCAAAGTGGAATTAATTCGCGCCGGGTATGAGAACGCCTATGCTGCATCCACATTTTAAACCCAAAGAGCCTTTTATGTGAGGGGTAATGATAGAGTATAAAACATATTCATGGAGTTCAACCATCAGCTTAACCTTTTAATTGAGTTGGTCCTTTTAACACATAGTTCCAATTGTACACATTTAAAGTTCTAAAATTCCTATTAAAAAAAATTTTAACATTATATATTTAAGTTTATATTTTAAATACTCTAGTTGACAGAGAGTGAGGGATATCTCAAGTGGTTAGAGCTCCCCTCCCGATTACAAGAGATCTGGGGATCGATTTTCATCACCCGCCTTTGTGGCTCTCTAAACACCAAAAAAAAAAAAAAAAAAAAAAAAAAAACTCTAGTTGACATGGTGACATTACATAACAACATATTTATCAAAGTAGGTTAACACATGATTACTGAGGATATCAGGAGCTGAAGTGAACTGAACTGAATTGAAATTAAGCTGAAGTGAACATATTATTCAATTAAAGTACTTTTAATTTAGTACTCCATATAAATAAGTTTTTAATCATTACAGAGTACTATATACTTCATCCGTCCCATAATTACAGGCAAATAGCTCTAAAAAGTACGGTTTTTAAAGAGGATGAAAAAGTAGAGGAATATTGTATGGAAAAGCTAAAAAGTGAAGAATGTTGATAAAAAGTACTCCCTCCGTCCCTAAATTACATTCCTCCTTTCTATTTTTGGTATTCCAAAATTACATCCCCCCTTCTATTTTTGGTAAGTTTTTTTTAGTAAATCAACTCTTTTTTTTCTGTTTTATATTTAATGCTTTCTCACTCATCCTTACCTAATCTCACTCATAATCCTTGTGTCAAATTACAATGAATATGATTGGTTAAAAATTTTTAATTAGGAGCATGTGATTGGTCCTTTTTTTTTTGCAAAGGATTGATGACATGTCATGAGTAATAACTAATCTATCTTTGTACTTCCCATTGCATTATCTAATTATTGTTATTTGTCTTATTCTTTCCTCCTTAATTCTCGTGTAAATTTCCAAAGAGGAATGTAATTTAGGGACGGAGAGAGTAGAGAATATTATATGGAAAAGTTAAAAAGTAATAATGATTTTTTTAGTTATGTGTGTATTTTGTATGAAAAAGTGAAAAAGTAGGTAATGATTTTTTAGGTATGTGTGTAATTTGTATGGAAAAGGTAAAAAGTAAGTAATAATTGGGTGTTATTTTTAGTAATAGGAGGAACATTTTGGGACACCCATAATAGTATATTTGCCTGTAATTATGAGACGGAGGAAATACTTTGTAATTTTTTTAATTAGACCAAACTCAAGTTCGAACTATATGCCTCTATATAGCATCGCTCACGTTTTCTTTCAATTTTCAAAGTATAAATTGCATATGTTTCAGTGCACAAACTGTCTTATTTATTATAAACCATAATTTAAGGAGAAAGCATATTAATAAAGAAAATAAGAAACCTTTACGTTTATGCCATCTGCTCATCTCTCCGCAAAATTCAAAGCATTGTTACATGAAAATCTGGATTATAATTTGAAGGAATTAAAAAACTTCTGTAATTTGAATGTCCACACATATTGAGGGCTAAATGTTTAACTATAAATGTAGTAGCTTTATTATTATGTTGTCGTTTGAAAATATTTACATAGTACTTCGTATTTTGGTTTAAGTGTTTTTGTTAAATTCGTAGTTTTAAAGTAATACTCCATAATTTTTTAATAATTTTTACACTATAGCTAGTAGCAATTAATGTTGGCAAAGCCTTGATTTATTATTATTATTTTTTTTTTTTATTTTTTTTTTTTTTTTTTTGAGGTATAAATGTAATTTGTGCTCTTGAACTATATAAATCTAACAAGAGGAATATAAACATTAAACAATTAACAAAAGGTTCATTATCATTTGATGTCATTTTAGTAATTTTTATGTTGAGTTTCAAAGAGGTATATTTTATTTTACGGAGTAGTGTTTTAGGGAAGAATGTCGGAGTTTTCATTGTCAATTATATGAGAGTCTACACTGCACGATGACCTATCTTATAATCTCATCTACTATCCCTTAAAAAAAACTTTTTAAAATATATTTAATTTTTTATTACTCCATTATTTATCTATCTCTTCTTTTGTATTCAAGAAATACAAAAACAAATGGTATGGACTTAGGGCCTGTTCTCATTTTTTGAAGATAAAGGATGCATAGATTAATTAAAAGTTACATTACAAGAAGTTTCAGCTGGTACATCACCAGCATCAGTAGAAACCGAAAGTTCAGTACAATTAGATAAGTCTCTTACAAAAGCTTCGCTACAAATTATAGGCATATGATCCAAAATACAAATCTGATTCAAGTCCTGGAGGTGGCATCTTGCATCCTTAGCTAAGACATCTGCAACTGCATTTGATTCTCTTGGTTCAAAGCGCATATCCAGATGGAGCTCCATTTGTAGGGCCCTGCACTTAGAGATTAAAGAAGGAGCATTAAGAATTGGATCAGCTGAAGTTACTTCCTCAATAGCCCTTTTAGCATCAGAGCATAAAATAGAGCTCGTCCATCCCTTCTCTCGAATGAGATTCATAGCCATTTCAATAGCTTTAAGTTCAACATCATAACTAAAGGCTAAGAATCCCCTCCAAACCAGACCAATGACCCACTGCCCAGAACTGTCTCTGCACACTACATCACAGCCTGCTTCCTTTTTGTGGTCTAAGAAAGATGCATCACAGTTAATTTTAATAGAATTTGGGGGAGGAGAGGACCAGCGAACGGACATGGGCTTTAGACTTTCAGAGTTTGACTTAGAAAAGTAATACTCCGAATCAGCCAAATACACTGGTGGACTGATGATGGGAGAGAGATGTTGATTTTGGAGAAAGACCAAGCATTACGCCTTAGCCAGAGGTGCCACAAAGCAAAACAGAATAGGACATTCCAAGGGATGTCCCACATAGACATGATGTCGATGCTGAGGTTCTTAGATAGCCAATCTTCCCAGCTAGTAGAGGAGGGGATAGGAGATGGGCAAGGTACACGATTCCAGAACTCTACAACTCTAGTACAATGAATGAAGATATGGTCACGAGATTCTTCTTGGGTGGGACAAAAGATACAATGAGGAGAAATGTGGCTCAATCTAGAGTGGAGATTTTTCTTGTTGGGTAGGCGGTTCCAAGCTGCAAGCCATAGGAAGTGTTTTATTTTTGGGAGAGTGTGAGAGTTCCAAATCAAATTCCAATTGAAGCAAGGAGGGTTAGCAGGATTTGTCAGCAGAAATTTCTTTGCCTTGCTGGAATTAAATTTATTCTTGTAAGACCAGGAAGAATAGTGGGTGTCGGGTTTATCAGAAAGAACGGTTGAATGGATGACTCCAAACAAGAACTCATCGATTTTAAACGAAAGAAGCAGTTCAAGCTGCAACTTGGTAGCTGAGAGAATGTCAGAGAAGTTGAGGGAGATAGCATTTTGGTGGATTGGTCCAATGAGACACTCTCTTAAGGACTTGTGAGTTAGCCATCTGTCCTCCTAAATATTAATTGATTCACCATTCCCCACCTCCCACACAAGGCTATTCTGGAAGATATGCCAAACTTTACCCAATCCCTGCCAAATGTAAGATCCCTTAGTGAAGGGGGTAGGGGATCTCTTGTCAATGTAAATTTCTCTAATTAGCTGGCAGCCCAACCCCTGCTGTTATACACAGCCCAACAAAATTTTGTGAGGGAGATTAAATTGAGATCCTGATGTTTTACAAACCCAAGCCCTCCCTGATCTTTGGTCATACAAACTTTTTCCCAAGAAATCCAAGTGATTTTCCTGGATTCTTGGCTACTCCCCCAAAGAAAGTTAGAGCAAATGGAATCAAGTTTTTGGCATATGCATTTAGGAATGAACAAAGATTGCATGAAATATCTAGGGATTGATTGAAAGGTGGATTGAATTAGGATGCTCCTCCCTGCTTTAGTAAGAGTTTTACTCTTCTAGGAGGCTAGCTTTGCTCCAACCTTATCTAAGAGGAACTGTAGAGATCTTTTGGATGGTTTTTTCGAAGAAAGAGGAAAGCCAAGGTACTTCCCCAAATCAGAAGTGGCGATGATGTTGAGTTCCTGCTCGAACTCATCCATCATTGAATGGAGGGTGTTAGGGGAAAAAAGGATGGAACTTTTCTGGTCATTCATCTTTTGCTCGGACATACCGAAAAAATCATGAAGTGTTTTTGAAAGAGATTGGAGTGTCTTCCGGTCTGTTTGACCAAACAATAAAACATCATCCGCGAAGAGAAGGTGGGATATAGCAGTTTTCCCTCCTCTAAATCGAAAAGGAGTCCAATTTTTTCCCTCATATTCTCTATGTATCATTGTAGAGAGGTACTCCATACAAATGATAAATAAATAGGGGGAGAGGGGATCTCCCTGCCGAAGGCCTCGAGAAGGGGTAAAGCTTTTTGAGAGGTGGCCATTAATGAGGATGGAAGAGGAGACAGAGGAAACACAACTCATGATGAGATCAATAGAGTCAAGGGAGAAGTTAAAGAAGTGAAGGCAATGGCGGATGAAAGGCCATTCGAGTCTATCGTAAGCCTTTTCGAGGTCAATTTTTAGAGCAAAGAAACCCTTCCTACTCTTCTTTTTTTTACTCATGGAATGGATGATTTCCGATGCAATTATGAAGTTTACATCGGTACCACGACCCGGGAGGAAACTGTTTTGGTTCGGAGAGATGAAAGAATTGAGATGGGGTCTAATACGGTTGACCAGAATTTTAGAAACAAATTTATAACAAGAGTTAACAAGGCTAATTGGACGGAAGCTTGTAATTCTTGTTGGGTTTTGGATTTTGGGAATTAAACAGATTACTGTTTTATTCAAGGAAGAGAGAATTTGTTTAGAATGGAAAATAGAGGAGATGAGATTGAAGCATTCAGAGTTGACCACCTCCCAATATTTTTGGAAAAACAAGGCATGGAAACCATCTTCACCGGGAGCTTTTAGAGGACCCACCGAGAAGACAGCTTCCCGGAGTTCAGAGAGGGAGGGGTTTGAAGCACAACTGATCTGTTCTGAAGATGGGTGAAGGGGTGGCAAGTTAAGAGGCTCTGAAGTGAAAAAGGGATGAGAAGTGGGCTAGGATATGATCATGGATTTGATTGGGCTTAGATAGCCACTCACCAACATTGTTTTTTAAGGAAACAATTTTGTTTTTCTTTTTCCGGATTGTGGATGATAGATGAAAGAAATGAGTATTCCTGTCACCATTGATTAACCAATCCGTTCTGGCCCTAGCAGCCCAATACATCTCCTCTTGTTCATGTAGGAGATGGAGCTCCTCGTTCAATGATCTTTCCAAGTCAAAGAGAAACCCATTAGATGGATATGCCAGAAAGGCTTGTTGGGCCCCTTCAATCCTCGAATTTAAAATTTTTATTTTTTTTTGAACCGATCCAAAATGGCTGGAGGCCCAACTAGAGATTGACTTGGCTAGATCATCCAACTTGGAAGGTAAACTGGTTCGGATCGCAATCCACTCAGATGAGATAAACGGGTCGAACTCCGGGTCCGAAATCCACATTGGTTCAAAACGAAAAGGTTTTTTACCCGTAATTTGGATCCGTTTATCTAGGTGTAATAAGAGTGGGTTGTGATCCGAGGAAATTCTCGGCAAATTTTAGGCCACCGCCTCTTGAAAAGTCTGAATCCACAAAGGGCTGGCCCAAAATCTGTCGAGGCGTTCGAAAATTGGCGAATCGCTTGTTGAACCAAGTGTACTTATGGCCTATATAGCCTAAGTCCACCAGGTTGCAAGCAGCCATAGTTTCTTTATAAGCTTGCATTTGATTTAAAGGATGTGGGTTACCACCCCATTTTTCGTGGGAAAAACATATATCATTAAAGTCCCCACAAACTAGCCATGGGAGAGAAATATTTGGCGCTAATTTTTTGAGATCATCCCACATTTCAAGTCTATCTTTAAAACAATTACTAGCATAAATTGAAGATAGAAAGAAAGGAGGTTTATTGTTCACCTGAACAACCGCGTGAATGAAGCGGCGGTCTTTGGTGACAGTGGTGATGGAATTGACTCCGCTGTTCCACAGGATGAGAATACCCCCGGAGAGTCCCACCGGATCAACCACCTCGAAGGAATTGAAGGGGAGGTTCTCAATTATCTCCTTCACTCCCGATTTTTTGACTTTTGTTTCGGTAAGAACCACAATTTCCGGGTCATGATCCTTCATTAACTGCCGGAAGTTTCTTTTGAATCCCCGGCGAGCAATGCCCCTAGCGTTCCAAAGCAGAATTGACAAGGCCTGTTCTCATTGACTGAACTCAGCTGAACTGAACTGAACTGAACTTATTAATTAGTGATTTTTAACTACGGATTAGTGATCTTTGATTATTAATTATTATACATATGTGTATATACAAATATACATATTAAAATATTTAAGAAAAATATACTATTATTATTTATTATTTATTGATTATTATTATTATTATTTATTGATTATTATTATTGTTGTTATTATTATTATTATTATTATTATTATTATTTATTGATTATTATTATTTAATTATTATTATTATTATTATTATTATTATTATTATTATTATTATTATTATTATTATTATTATTATTATTATTATTATTATTATTATTATTATTATTATTATTATTATTATTATTATTATTATTATTATTATTATTATTATTATTATTATTATTATTATTATTATTATTATTATCGTTGTAATAAGAGCTTAAAAGAATGAAATTTGGCTTTATATCATTTGCAATATCATTACACATGAGCTGAACTGAATTTCAACGTATGAGAACAGGCCCTCAAGGCCCTGTTCTCTTCACCTTAAAAAAATAATATTAAGTAAAAATAATTTCAGTTCAGT
The DNA here is from genome assembly GCF_948465745.1 of Chenopodium album. Classification (NCBI taxonomy): domain Eukaryota; kingdom Viridiplantae; phylum Streptophyta; class Magnoliopsida; order Caryophyllales; family Amaranthaceae; genus Chenopodium; species Chenopodium album. The sequence continues at coordinate 4,076,213 of NC_137838.1, forward strand.
AAAAATAAGTTCAGTTCAGTAAAATTAATTTCAGTTCAGTAAAAATAAGTTCAGTTCAGTAAAATTCAGTTTTCTTAAAGAAGAATTATAATAGAAAATCAGTAAAAATAATTTCAGTTCAGTAAAAATAATTTCAGTTCAGCCAAATTAAGGTGAATCAAATAGGGCCTTAATAAATGAAATGTTAAAGTTAGTACTTTTGTCCCTATTTTTTTTTTTTTTGCACAACAAGGCCATTGGCAACTTTAACCAAATATTCCTATAATCTATAAGAGATGTGGGATCTTATTGGATTCGTCTAGAATCTTATTCAATTCTCATAATTGTAAACTATATTAAAAATCTAATTTTCATAATTTTTACGATTATAAAATAAAGCTTTTTACTTTGTACGAGTACATATTAACACATGTCTCGAAGACCGTATTAAGTCAAATACGAAGGCAACTGGGAGTTGTCCCTGTAAATAGTGTGACCTGAGTCACAAAAACACGAGGTTTACTGTTTTCCTCAGATGAAACCCAAGTGCAAGGCAAATGTACATTTGATGAGTCAGCGTTTTGAAGTGCATGTCTTTTTCCAACCTTCTCATGTACCCTGGAGGCTGGAGTATTGAACATTGATTATGAAAAACAGGGTTCAGAAGAGAATTATTTAGAAGTCTAAAAATTAATTTTAAAAAGATATAGTATAATACTTACAAGTCTAAAAAGTATTACTAACCAAGTAAAGCACAATTGTAAAACAATGGAGCATTAATAATGTAACTTATTACATAGTATAATACAGTAGTCACAACATACAGGCATACGGCAGCATATCTGAAATATATAGCGAAAACTTTACCGAAGCAGAAAGCTGGAGAAAGGTAAAAGAATACAGGTGAATCAAAATTTCATTGGTTAAGCTTGATAAATTCGTCGTTGCCACTTAAAACAGGAGACAACTTTGAACTTGAGCAGCAATATGATCTACTAAGCTACATTGCTGCAATATGTACAAGATTAACAAAATTTTAACTGATGTTTGTAAAAATTGTGACATATATTTAGAAAGGATCGCCGCTGTCTTTTGTTCAATGTGCCTGTTCTGCAGATTGAAAATGAGACCAATATTCCTTCACAAGCTGGGCAAATAATGAGTCTTCCTTCTTCATTAACTTTATAGGGTCGTCATATTCAACCAATTTTCCTGCAACAACATAACATCACATTCTATAATTAGAATTCATTCAGTTTTTAAGGACTTACCTTCATTATGTTGATCTAGAGTATCATTCAGAGTTATGCAACTCTTGCATCTTGTTGATTAGAAATGACCACGAAAATATTGGAAATGTTAAAAAGAAAATAACCATCACTAATGGCAAGGACTTTTGTGCAATCCATCACAGTTGGTATCCTGTGAGCTACTGTGATCACAGTACAGTCTGCAAATTCTGTTCGTATTGTTCTTTGAAGAATCGTGTCGGTTGCATTATCTATTGATGCAGTTGCTTCATCAAGCACCAATACCCTGCTTCTTCTCAGTAAAGCACGTCCTAGACAAAATAGTTGTCGCTGACCCATGCTCCAATTTGATCCATCCTCCACAACTGACATCAAAATGTTTTAGTATAAATGCATAATAGTTGACTAGCTCATTTTGGTATATATCATAGAATCATTCCCTCCATCCTCCAAAAAAAAGGACAATAACCAAGTTTATAGTACTGAAAAAGTGTTACCTGCGGAATCTAGGCCCTGTTCTTTATCTTGGACGACCTCTTTGAGTTGACATTTCCCTAGAACCTTTAGAAGAAGGGAAAAAAAAAATACAGTAGTAAAGGAGTGCATCAGAAGTTGTCATGCATTGCAAAAAATATTGCACGACATAAATTAGATTACATAAGATAGGTGAAGTATACCTCCCAGAGCTCTTCATCATTATGCTGACACAAGGGATCCAAATTGAATCTTACAGTTCCATTAAAGAGTGTAGGATCTTGTGGAATAATCCCAAAATGTGACCGTAGATCATGAAGTCCTATTGAACAAATGTCGATACCATCCACTATTATCTTCCCAGCCACTGGTTCCACCAACCGAAACAAAGCCCCTATTAGAGTAGTCTTTCCACTGCCAGTCCTACCCACAATACCAATTTTGTCTCCCCCTTCAAAGGTGCAACTTATGCCTTTAAGAACCAGTGGTGTATCTGGTCTATATCTTATCTACAAGCAATCAATGTCTCTTAGTGAAAAATTCTATATAGTATCTGTCTAAAATAAATCCCAGTGCACTAAAAGTTACCTGTAGATTGCATATCTCCACTTTACCAGCTGATGGCCAGTTTTCTGGAGGGCGGCTGTCTTCAATGACTTCTGGAGCTTCACTGGGGATATGCATGTATTGATCAAGCCTCTCCACACAAATGATATAGTTGGCTAATGTGCATTGATTTTGGATCGAATTAACCAGAGACATATTCAAAGAAAGGCCATATGATAGAGCCATTCCAATAAACCCTGCATTATTTATAATTTTAGAATGGAATATTTTACAGCAAGAAAAATCTATCTTCGTCCCCTATATCTACTTCAAAACAATATACAAGTACTTCGTAAGAGATAATACCACACACCAGAGCTAAAAGTTCCCGTTGGAAGCAAAACCATGGACAAAGCTGCGGCTGCTAGAACAGTAGCACTGAGGGTCTCAAGCCTCTGAATCAGCCATTCACTAGCTGTAAAGTTGTGGAAGAATGGACTTGCATTTATATCGATTATATCAAGACTCTTGGCAAAGAACCGGTCTTCCTCCTCAAAAGCTCTAATAGTTATGGCTCCAGCTATAGATTCAGCTAAATGGTTGGCAACCAAAGACTTTGTTGTGCCATTCATTCTCATCAACTCTTTCGCTGTCGCAAAATAGTATTTCTGTTGACATGTAAAGCTCATTAGGCATAAGGGAATTTTTTTTTTTTAAGAAAAACTGGCAACTTGTAAATTTGCCAATGATTATATTGTTTAAGCGGAGGTGGAGGTGGATGAAAAGCTCTATATGAGTCCAAGCCATGTCAAACATGTTAGCAAATTAGGCAAAAAAAAATTAAAGTATAATACAATTATAAATACTTTTAAAATTTATAAAGTTGGTACTTGGTAGAACATATTTACATATGTAATTGGTATAACATATCAAGTTTGTTGAATGTTCAAAACCTAAATTCTAATCTTTTGTAATATAATTCAAATATCTAATTCTGAATTGTTCTTGCAAAATTTTAAGCAGAACCTTTGGCTATATGATGGACTGCATACACTAGCTGTCTCATTAAAATGTAAAATTAGTGTTTTGACAATCACTACTTCATCGAAATTCAAAATGTATTCTATGGACTTTCTTGGTTCATTAGATGACTCAACACATAAGCTTTTTGAGGTGAAATTTAATTTGAGGTATTATACACTAATTTGTTTACCTGCAACCGGATTGCCAAATAAATCACTGGTATGGAGACAAACAAAACTTGCCAAGTAATAACTGCCAGCACTCCTAGATTAGCATATGCATTTATAGTAGCCCCTATCGAAAAGAGAAGGCTGAAAGCAACATCAAGATCAACTATGCCCAAATCAGAAGAGACCTGCAAGGGTGAAAAGAAGGAAAAAATATACATTAACATTAGTACACCCCTGTATAAATAAGAGTTATGAAGCTAATGACAACTCTATGCTCACCCGACTTAGTATCCTTCCAAGAGGTGTTGAATCATAAAAAGACATAGGAGCATGGAAGAGAGAGCTCAGTAGCTGAGAAAATAAGGATTTAGATGCAGCCAAGCCCATTGCAACAACAGCAAGAGATCTGAAGAGTAAAAACAATGTCGAGGATGCTCCGATGATAAGGTAAACCACAATCAACTTAAATGTGCTGACTTGAGGATTATCAACACTAGAGGCCATCCAAGTGTTTTGAAGTATCTGGCCTGTGATAAAGGTGAGGTGGCAAATAACAGCTATAGAAAGGTAAATGTAGCCTTTGTTCTGATTTAGGTAGGTAAAGTATGGCTTAAGACCAGTGTCGCCCTCTTCTCTTTCTTCTCGCTTAATTAACTGATCCCCTTCTGATGCTTCATATTGCTTCTTAACAATGGTTCTCTTGATCTCCTTTGCTGGATTATTGTGTTCTCCAGATGATCCAGCCTCAGGTAGTTTTTCAGTTCCAGCAGTCTCTTTGTGTGCATTTACAAGGTCCAAAAATTCTTGACTTGAAGCTAACAACTCATGGTAAGAGCCTGATTGAAGAATTTCCCCATCTGACATCAGCTGCAATTAAGGAAAGTATTTACCAAGAATAATTAAGTTTTCATGGAATGACATAGTGAAACAAACTTTAAGGACCAAAGACCACGATAACCCTTTGTAAGTCCTCAAAGTAAAACAAGGACTCATGATACAAGGGAGAATTATTATGCCTAGTATTAGTAAACTCCAAAATTGGACATTTTGAAGTATGGGTCAAACCATTCATTTATATGACAGTCATAAAAAAAATGTTAGCTATGTAACATCAAAAAAATTAATAGCTCCGAAGTACAATGCATACAGATGACTGGCACCATTTGAATAATGTCTTCAACAATCAACATTATCTACCTGACAAGGTTACTATCCTTAGCAGAGTAAGGGGGACATAATGTATAAACTCATATCTAAGTGAAAATAAAGTAGTAGTTTCTAGTTGATAAATGATCTGCAATGCCACGAGCCCACGACCATCTGCTACTTACTATGTACGATGCAAAGATAGTCTAGCAAGATTAGAATATAGTTTGTATGGTCAATAATTGATAGGTTTCTTTCACTCCATCTTATTCAAATAGGAAAGGTAAACAAAATATCAGGGTAGCCTTCTCTGAAGACATTAACTCTTTGACTCCATAAATATAACAGAGAGTAGGTCAGAGACTAATGTCTTCTTGAGCCTTGAGCTCTGTAATTAAGATAGCAGTGTTTGAATTAACAATAACAATATGCATAGGCATATCAAGAAGAATGATAAAACTACTTGAACCTTTTTAACAAAATCTATGTCGATTGTGAAAGATGAAGGCTGCAAGAACACTAGGAAAAGTGATGGCTAACTCACCAAACAACAATGAAATGCAGGTAGAAAATCAACTTGATGTGTCACTAGTAAGACAGTCTTTGCAGAAAGAGCTTCCATAATATATTCCTGCGACAATTTCAAATATCAAATGTTACTAAATTGTGAATGTAAAAATATAGAAATGCACAGATAGGATCAAAGAGTTACACTGAAGAGGCTAGTTGCAGTATGTGCATCAACAGCACTGAACGGATCATCTAAAAGATATATGTCAGCATCTTGGTATAATGCACGGGCAAGTTGTATTCGTTGCTTCTGACCACCACTTAGATTAACTCCTCTTTCCCCTATTTCTGTCAGATCACCGTAAGGAAGAAGGTCAAGATCCTTCATCAATGAACACCTGCGAAGTGTTTCTTGATACCTTAGCTCATCCATAGAAGACCCAAAAAGAATATTTTCACGTATTGTCCCTGTTTGAATCCAAGCTGTCTGGGAAACATAAGCAATCTTACCATAAACTGCAACCTGTGTGAAAAACTATATTATTAACAGCCTCTGAATTTAGATAACCCCAAACTACTATAATGAGAGACATCAACAATTTTATTATGTAACATTACTGCAGCCTTCTAAATATAGGACCTTTTAAATATGCAAGCTTTAACAATACACAACAATATAAGAAATATGAGAAATGTTTAAGGAGGCTTACAGTTCCCTCTATATACGGTACTTCTCCAAGAATTGCTGCCAGTAATGTTGATTTTCCTGAGCCAACTTCTCCACATATTGCAACCTTTTCACCAGGCCGAACAGCTAAATTTATGTTCCTTAGTGTTGGTTTTGATGAATTTTTTTCCCAGGAAAGATTTGCGGACCTCAACTTGATGGCATGATCTAAGTTTCCCATGTCGCTCTTCTTTTTGACATTCTGAGTCAGAAGCTCTGGTTCCAAAAGAAACTCCACGATACGTGTAAATGCAACCCTTGCTTGAATCACCACACTTATGACATCAGGGATAGATCTGATAGGTTCTTGCACTAGACGCAGTGTTGCAACAAAAGTGAAAACATTGCTAGCATGCAAAGGAATTTTGAGAACATAACAAGCCCCAAATGTAGCAGCAGAGACCAAAACGGGAGATGACCAAAATAAGAAACCATTGTATGACCTACGCAACTGTACTGCTGATAACCACTTAACTTCCACTTTCCTCAAGCACTCAATTACATTCTTGAAGTGCGTCTCCCATGCATACAGTTTAAGCACCTTCATATTCACAAGAGCTTCAGAGTAAGCCTTCAGCCTAGCATCCTGTGCAACCATAAGCTTACTTTGGAATTTATGTTGTAATTTTGCAAGGGGGGTGTTGCAAAGAACAGTTAAAATTATTACGGCAAGTGCTGCAAGTGTTGCAAGTCCCACAGAATGCACCAAAATAAATAATGCAATGCAAAGCTGAAGGCTTGTAGTCCAAGTCTGGTGAGCCCAGAAAGGAAACTCGCCAATCCTATAGGCATCAACAGTGACATAATTCATTATCTCACCAGCAGAGTGTCTCATCCTGGCAGCATTTGATAATAATAGCTGCTTCTTGTAAATTGCGGCAGTAAGCAAAGACCTCACTTTCAGGCCAATTAATCTGCTTTTGAAGTACCATTGTCTCTGTGACAGAGATTCCAAGGTCTTTGAAAAGAAGAGAGCAAGGGCCAAAAGATAGCCTTCATGTTTGAAAGCCTCTTTTCCCTCTGCAACCTCAATGAAAGCATTCAGCAGAAGAGGTCCAGCTGACAGGGTAAGTATCTTCAAAACAGCAAAGAACCCAGAAAGAAGTATATCATTCCAATGGCATGCCACAATAGTCCACAAAATTGAGGAATGTGAAGAGGGTTTATCCTGTTTCTGTTTATTCAACTGGTTTATGTACTGCAAGTAACAAAATTCAGCTCTATCTACATCCCGTAATTTGGGGATATCCTCGTCTTGAAGAGTCTTCAACTTACCCAATTTCATCAAAGGATTCAACCACCAGAATGTTAATCTACCAAACAACCCAGCTTCAGCAAATGGAGAGACTTGGACTGCTGAATCAAATTTACAGCTGCCATTAGCCTCACCATTAAGAGGAGTGTAAAGGGTACCTCCATTACTCTCTCCATCTTCTTCATTTATGTACCCCTTGTAAGTACATAATAACAGTAAAGTTGCTCCTAGGAAAGACAGTATATCCAAGGCTACTTTAACTGTTGTTTCATTGTTAACTATGGCAGCAAAAAGAGCTAAGAAGCAAATAATCCCAGCAGAGAGAAATGCTAAAATGGACAAGATTCGCAATGGGGCTCTTGGGAAGTACTCTCCTCTAAGACTTGCTGTTAATCCCACCAACACCCACGTAAACCCTTGGAAAAAATACAAGGCCCACCAATGAATCGGTAAAGTAGAATGACCATTTCCCAACTTCTCCACCAGAATCCAAGTACCTAAACCTATGTAAAGTAGTCCCAAACAGCCATTAAAAACAGCTGATGCTATCTGCAAGTTTGAGAAGCGTTTATAACGAGCTGATAGCTCGATTCTCTTGGAGGAAATTTTACAAATCACACTAACTAAGAGCACTGCCAGTAGCAGTATGTCAAGGCAAATGATTAAAGCATGATTGACACATGAAGAAGGATGGGTCACAAACACAAATGGCACTCGAGTGCAAGGCTCTATATCGATAATTGAACAATTAGATTGCCCACAATATGAATTCCACAGACCCTCCATCAATATTATGTAGTCTTTCTTCCTCTATAGAGCCTCTGAATTAACCTACAAATATAATATCATCAATTAAAATTCCTTATCTAACCAGCCTAGAATTCTTCAATAGTGCAAAGAAAACTTAAAACTCAAACCAAAAAACTATTCTCTGGTACGACATACAAACAAAATCCAAATCAAGTACATCTCAAATAAAACAACACATGGTTTAGAATATGAGAGCATGGTTGTCTTCATTAATATATGAATACCTCGTACATAGTTTAAAATAAAAGAACATTCATTTCGTAACAATAAAGCTAAAGTACAATGAAATAACATGCACGTATAATCAAAATAACATTAACCAGTGCACATTGTGCTCGGGTCTAATATAAAACAATTGACGAGAAGAAAATAATATTTAAAATTAAAAGATATATAATTCAAAATACAAGACCATATTTGATCTTCATCGATAAATGAATATCTGAATATCTCGTATATAGTTCAAAATAAAAGAACATATCGTAATTGATAACAAAGCTAATGAAAGAACATGTATGTACAATGAAAAGAACATTAACTAGGAGCGTTACGCACATTGTGTTCCCGAGTGCATTATCTCACAATTGACAAAACACATTAAAAGGGTAAGAAAGTAATAGTACTAACAGCAAGTCAATGAAGGCCAAATTATCTAATTTCTGTTGGCACCAATGTCTTTATCTCCTGCAAGAAAAATTCAGCACTGTCAGCACTTTTTATAGGTTTTTAAATAAAACAATTGGGTATCTTAGAAAATAATTTCAATGAAAAAACAGGGAAAAACCCAGAAACCCTGAATCCAAATTAGACAAACTTACATTAAGAAGGAAACCCATATGAAAGATGGCATCTTGATGACAAAAACCCAGATTTTGATGAATTTGTTACAGAAACAAGATTTTTATTGCAGCAAATTACAATTAAGTAAATGATTGCTGCAATAATAGCGAGAAAATAATGGGAGAATAGAGTCAACATGATTTGGTATTAATACTATATATAGCACTACTTCAGTGACTGTTGTTGCACACAAACTGTTTGATGAAATGGCTAAGTGGGAGAAGCGTGATCCAATTGAATTTTGGGACGAATAATTTGTTGGCGTAATGCGGTGTAATACAAGTATGACAAATATATATAGCGTCACGGCTCACGTACCTTTTTGGAACATTTTTGCCTTTCTATTTGGATGTATTCAATGAAAAAATCATCAAGCATGTCAACATTCATCGACTTGAATCACTTGATTGAATAAGAGAAGTTGAGAATTTGATCTAGGCTTTAATCTTGATCTTGTTATTTAAAGATCATACAAGAGTCAATAATTGTCCATAAAATTTGTTGTTTTAATGGTATTTATTTATTTATTTATTTGTTGTATCAAAGTGTCTAGTGTAACTAGAGTTAAGTATTTATTTTATTGAACTTTGTATAGGTGAATTTGATTCTACTAGTTAGATTATATTATACACTTTGAGAGTGGAAGAAGGATAAAGGGATATCTTTCATTAAAGTGACCTAAATAATAAGAATTAAATCCTGAGAATATGACTAATTGACTATACGTCTATACTCGTATCATACCAAGCCAATAACCTTGTGCTCATATTACCCACAACTCACAAGGTCAAATCCTCCAACCTAGGGGTGCTAATCGAGCAAGTCGATTACGAGTAAAGGGTTGCTCGACTCTTGCTCATTAATTTTTGAGTCGAGCCGAGACGATCCCGAGTTGCTCGTTTAAAGGTTTAAATCTCTTAAATTTCACATATATGTTGATGATATTTTGTTCTCTTTATATAAATTTTTCCTACTTAAAGCCCGTGCAATGCACGGTTTTTCATATATAAATCTCAAGAAAATATATTTTTGTATAGATTCTATGTTTTTTTTTAATTATTTGATTTATTTTACTATCTAATAATTTCAGACAAAAAAACACATAATATTTTAATTAAAGTGTTATTGCCTATTACAAAAGTTTTTTTTTTTAAATGTAATTTTTAACGCGACTTTATTTATTGTTGTTTTGTATTTTATTGTGGTTGTTAATTATATAACAATTGGATTTAAAAATATGATTAAATTGTAAATATGATATCTTTCAAAAAAAAAAATTGTAAATGTAATATTTTATCGGTTACATATTAGGATAAAATATTTAATTTGAAAAGATATTTTTTATTTTTAAATAATTTAAAATAAATCATTATTTGTTGTTTTTTAAAAGATAAAAATATTATAAAAAAATAATTAAAAACATGTATACTATTTATCTTCTATTTTGATAGAATCACCAACTTCGTTCACACCCATATCTCTTCCATCTAATCAAAATGGATAAATAAAACATGTTAGCAAAAATAAATTTATATAAAATTAATTCTTTTTGTTAATTCTAATTAATATTATAAACAAATCAATATATATATTTACCAGGAAGTGAAAAATTATTGTGAAATTGATCTAAAAATTTTAATTGTAAAAAATCAAATCTATGCATTGGAATTTTTTCATCGTCCTCAATCGCCCGAACAATAGTATTTTAAAAAATTAAATCATTATTTTGTTGTCACTGACAATGCTTGCGATATTGCTTCTTAATTGTAACGATTGAAAAATATCTAATGAAATTGTACAAGGTTGGCTTTAATTGCGGCATGAACGTAATCACCCTGTAATTAAAAATAAAAATTAAGTTAATTTGATGACTTGATTATGCTACCTAAATCACAAAAATTTGTTTTAATCATATAATTAATTAATAAAAACTAAAAAGGTTTATAAAAAATTTAATAAATGTAAACGATATATAAAGATGTAATACCTCTTTTTACTTTGATTTTCCAATCATTTTTGCTCGAATTTAATTATCTGATTATATTAGATCTACATATAAAAACAAAATTCAGTAAATAAAAAATAAACATATAATCTCACAAATTTACAGTTAAACATGGATTTTAAAAATTAAACTTAGAATTACGCAACCATTGATGACATAAAACTGACACAACTGACACAAAATTCGCTTGATTTGGTTTTGTATTGATATGAAATTTTATTGGTGTTGTAGGATGCGTCAATTTATAGTGGTAGGCATCACAAATTTTAATTTAATTATAATTAAGGAATAATTTTTATTTCTTATTATAAACACTTTAAAGATTATCTTAGATATATAAATCCTATATCTTAAGATGATTTTTTTAAAAAGATAATTTTTAGTTTTTAAAATAAATTAAATCCTAATAAATCATTATTCGTTGTTTTTTACGTACGTGGAAAATTTCTTAAATCTCATTCGTCGCTTTTATGTAGGTGGCAAGTGAATTTTTTAATTCTAAAATAAAATAGAAATCTAATTTTTAATTGGTCAAAAATATACCTTTGCTTATGTGGCGCGCCGAATGCTCTCTAAAAATGCCTACTTTATTTATATATATTAGATTTTAAAGTTATTATATGCCAAAATAAATTTTTGTTTTAAAGATAGAAAAGTATTGCATTTCTTGTACACTTATCGAATTTTAAACTGATTCGAGCAAGCACGAGCAAACTCAAGTCGAAATTTGACCGAGCGTTAACCGAGTCAAATTCGAGTATTAGCGAGTTGCCCTCCTCAGTTAGCACCCCTACTCCAACCTATGGTAAATTGGTAATTGGGGATTTGGGGTGAAGATCTTTCCCTTTCTCTTCACTTTTACTAACTCGCGAACATTTGCAGTAACCGCCTGCCAAATAGGGAATTATTTTCTCTTCCAAAAAATTTCTATTTTACAAGAATAATTGGGTGAAACTCCGTTCTTTTGGTACAAATGCTTGGATGTTAATGGAAAATCTCCACTAAATTAGGCATGACGAACTCAATCTTGAAGGTAACCCCAATTTTCTTCTCTTCTCTACCATTGAAATTTTTTTGTTATATCTGGGAAACTTTCAACTTCATGTTTGTTCAATTTGTTTTTGGATAAAATTTGAAGGGTAATTTAATCAAGTTTCAATCTTTTAGGGTTTTGTGGCAACTAAAAATTATACTCCGCAATTGGTGTTATGTATTGATTTCTTAATCGACATTATTGTAGATTTGTAGGCGGCAATTTGATTGTTGTGTGCTGACTGCAGATTGCTGAGTGCTGCCAATTGTAGAATTAGGGATTTATGGTTGATTTGGGCATTCTTGTATAAGACGGTCTGACAATCATACAAAAAGTATTGGAATTTAAGCTAAGCAAGTAAATATTTAATCGTGATTACTCTTGGAAGTTGGCTAGATCATTAATGGCTTGCGTCAATTTTGGATGGAAACAACCTCAAATGTTATAAATTAGTGCGTAGTTGGTACCTAATGGCTAGCGTCAATTCTGGATACAAACAATCTCAAATGATATAAATTAGGCGTAGTTGGTACCTAACTAAGTAGCATCACACTTCATTACTGGTACTAATTAGAATTTAGACTTTAGTGGTAGTGTTCACATTAATTAGTACTAATAGGAGGCGCTTGGGTTTAGACTTCCTAACACATTTGGCTATAATGGTCACTTGATCAGTTGATCTTCTTCTGTATGACTTATTATTATTATTATTTGATGGCCTATTTATGTGTAGTGTTTCAAGATAATTATTGTGGTGTAGAATACCTTTGAATAATTTGCATTATAAAATTATAAACCCTTCTCCATTATATGAAGTATTGTTTTCGAGCCTATTAGCTCAAACGGTAGAGCAGGGTGCATTGGCACAAAAGATGTAGGTTCAATTCCTACATAGGCTAAGACGTTATGAACTTTGATGTTGCACTGAAAGAATGGACTAGAAAAGTGTCAAAATTATCAGTTAAGGTTAGGTTCTATGATTAGATGCAGTAGCTAAGCACATATAGTGAAAAGCAGATCATATTTCACCTGAAATTAGGTGCAAACTACTAATTATATTGGTAATCTTAATACAAATTATATACGAAGTACTTGTATATTAAGCTATAATAGGGTACTTGAATGTGGTGAATCATAAAATTCTGTAAAATAACACTTTCTAATTTGAGACTTCAAATCCAGATTTCTGATGGCAAATAAATGACTTGAACTGCAACAACTCTTAAGGCTTCCAAATTGACTTTTAGTTAAGTTTCCTCTTTTTTTTTCTTTGATAATATGCAAGTGAAGCATCATGTTTGAACTCTAACATTTTCTCCAAGGTTGAATCCTTCTTCACCAGAAATCACACATGCTGCCACATTAAAGCTAGCAAATTGGCTCAATTTGTAGTTTCATCTTGGTTGGTGGTGCCACTGGCACTGCTTCTGCTTGTGTAGTTTTGGCATATCTTTATTTTTTTTTTCTTTTGTTTTTTTGGATATCAAGTTATCAACAGACCTAAATGACAATATATTACAACTTGTCTTCATTGTCTTTCCTCGGCCTTTTTTTTTTTTTTTTTAACATTCTCATTTGATCTAGGTTTTCCACCTTTGTCTTTATTTTCTTTGGTGAAAGGGATGCGTTCTTATTAGTTTTCTTATTATGGCCATACAGCTTCTGCACTTGTTGGGCTTATGCATTCTCTTATGTTAAAGGGTGAGTTCTTTCTTGCCAGGCTCCTTTTTTAGGATGGCCTCCTGGTAACTTTCTAATAGCAGGTGGGGCTGGTTCAGGACTTCAGGGTAGGGTTTATAATTGTAATGTTTGATCTCTAGCAAAGTATTCATGACCACACCAAAAGCCACCATATAGATTGTCTCTAGTGTAGGCCTTTATTTTCCCATTTTGTAAGCTAATGCATAAGAGCAGCAGATGCCTGTGTAGTGACTCTAGTCACATTTTACACCCACGAGCCATCTGCTCTGAATCAATAGCCTATCCTTGTATTGAACAGAAAGAGTCTAGCTTTCACCTGGCCTTGTAGTGATTAGTGTGGTCACCTTAATAGTATAATACTTATAAAGTTTAGGAAATGATATCAAACTTGATTATCAAAAAGGTACAAATATTAATCAAATTTGATAAGGTGCAAAAATTTTCACATTATAATTTTCCTCTTAAATGCTAAAATCGTGAATAGTCTGCACTAGGTATAAACATTTCTAAAATGGCAATCCTTAACATAACTACATAAGCATGAAGCAGGGGAAAATTTTAGCCAAACAGGAGCTTGATCTCTAAGAATTCCAATCTTGGCATGTACCTAACTGAAATATGTACAAGATTTAAATATTTAAGTTTGGCTAAATTTATTTTTTGGCCAAAATAAATGTGGAACTATGATTCAGAATGAAAGTAGTAAATGAACTATTGTGCTGCTGCTGCCTTTAGCTTAATGTGACTGGTCTGCAGATTGGAAATGAGACCAATATTCCTTCACAAGCTGTCCAAATAGTGAACCTTCCTTCTTCATTAGCGTCATAGGGTCATCATATTCCACCAATTTTCCTGCAACATCACATTATATTCTATCAGTACACATTCTGTAGCACTTTTGCCTTAATTTTGTGAACTCTAATTGTCAAATCTGCTCTGAAATTCTGAATTCTACAACTCTTTCTTTAGTTTCAATAAAAATGGTCACTAACGCATGGCACAGAAAATTTTAAAACTCACCATCGCTAATGGAAAGAACCTTTGTGCAATCCATTACGGTTGGTATCCTGTGTGCTACTGTTATCACAGTGCAATCTGCAAATTCCGTTCTTATTGTTTTCTGCAAAATCATGTCAGTTGTATTGTCTATTGATGCTGTTGCTTCATCAAGCACCAATACCCTGCTTCTTCTCAATAAAGCACGCCCTAGGCAAAATAGTTGTCGCTGTCCCATGCTCCAGTTTGCTCCATCCTCCACAACTGATAGGAAATACAATATTTAATTAGTACATATTGGCTTTGTATGTCAGATTCACTATTTCATATCAAATTCCAGAATAAGGATTTTATTTTACCTAAGGAGTCTAGTCCCTGATCTTTCTCTTGTACTGCCTCTTTGAGTTGGCATTTCTCGAGCACCTTTACAAGAATATGAGGGGGGTGCATCAGCATCCAGAAGATTCCATGTTTGCACAATATATTGAAAATTTAATTCCTGATAAAAAGCTTTACCTCCCAAATTTGTTCATCTTTATGCTGGCACAATGGATCCAAATTGAATCTTACAGAGCCATTGAAGAGAGTAGGGTCTTGAGGGATGATTCCAAAACGTGACCTTAGGTCGTGAAGTCCTATTGAACATATATCAATACCGTCAACTACCATCTTCCCTGCAACTGGTTCCACCAACCGAAACAATGCCCCAATTAAGGTTGTCTTCCCACTGCCAGTCCTGCCAACAATACCAATTTTGTCTCCCCCTTCAAATGTGCAACTGATTCCTTTAAGAACCAGTGGTGAATCTGGTCTATATCTTATCTGCAAGACATCAAAATTTTATAATGTTATCTATCTAAAATCTGTCAAATATGAATCCCAGTGCACTAAAACTTACCTGTAAATTGCTTATCTCCACTTTACCAACTAAAGGCCAGTTTTCTGGGGGGCGGCTGCCTTCAATGACTTCTGGAGCTTCACTAGGTATATGGGTGTATTGTTCTAGCCTCTCCACACAAATGATATAGTTGGCTAATGTGCACTGATTTTGGATCGCGTATACCATGCTCATATTTAGCGAAAGACCATAAGATAGTGCCATTCCAATTACCCCTGCATTGTTTGTTGTATTATTGCAATGAAGATTTTATCTACTCCCAAAAGGCAAGAGAGAGAGAGAGAGAGAGAGAAATATTACCAGAACTAAAAGTTCCAGGAGGAAGCAAAACCATGCACAAGGCTGCTGCTGCAAGAACAATGGCACAGAGGGTCTCAAGCCTCTGAATCAGCCATTCATTAGCTGCAAAATTGTGGAAGAATGGGCTTGCATTTGTATCAATAATATCAAGACTCTTAGAGAAGAACCTTTCTTCCTCCTTGAAAGCTCTGATTGTTATGGCTCCAGCTATAGATTCAGCTAAATGGTTTGCAACAAAAGACTTTGTTGTACCATTGATTCTCATCAACTCTTTTGCTGTCGCAAAATAGTATTTCTGTTGACAAATTTTATGGAAAATTAGGTCATAATTCTCATAAAAGAGTGTTTATTTAATTAAAAAAAAAAATTAAAATAAATAAATAAATAAATAAATAAATAAATAAAAAACTATGATAGGTTCCTAATCTGTCTTATTTCTTTCTATTAACTTAGATGTAGATCGAGAAGTCAGATTATATTCTTTATTTTTTTGGTTGAATTTAGTTCAGAATTTGAAACCATGGACCTTCAGGTGAAATAGAGCAGCTACTGCTCAATGGTACTACTATGTGTCGGGATTGATTAATAGTCCTGCACTAGCTGTGTCATTATAAATGACGAATCTTAGTCCATGACGAGATATAATAAACTATTTGTGAACTTTCTTGTTTTTCTTCTCAACATACAACTCTTTTGGAGGCAGAAGTTATGTAGTGGTAAAGCTGTACAAATATTTCTCTGTTTACCTGCAATTGTACTAACATGTAGATCACAGGTATGGAGACAAACAATACTTGCCAAGTGATAACAGCTAGCACTCCTAGATTGGCATATGCATTCATAGTGACCGCCATGGATAAGAGAAGGCTTATAGGAACATCAATGTCAACAATGCTCAAATCAGAAGAGACCTGCAGATTAAGGGTGCAAAAGAAGAAAGGAAGCCCCATAACATTAGTTCTGAAACACCCTACCAGACCAGCATGCATCAAATTCTTGAAAAATTTCATGACAACTTAATGCTCACCCGACTTAGTATCCGTCCAAGGGGTGTAGAGTCATAGAAAGACATTGGAGCACGAAAGAGAGAACTCATCAACTGTGAAAAAAAAGATTTCGATGCTTTTAAGCCCAATGCAACAGCAGCCAGAGATCTAATTAGTAAAAAGAATGTCGAGGAGGCTCCAATGATGAGGTAAACCACAATCAATTTCAAAGTGCTGACTTGAGGATTATCAACACTGGTGGCCATCCAAGAGTTCTGTAATATCTGGCCTGTAACAAAGATCATATGACATATAGCTGCAATAGAAAGGTACAAGTAGCCCTTGTTCTGATTAAGGTATAGTAAGTATGGCTTAAGGCCAGTGTCTCCTGTTTCTCTTTCTTCCTGTTTAATCAATTGATCCCCTTCAGGTGGTACATGTTTCTCAATATCAGTTTTCTTGATCTTCTTGATCTCCTTTGCTGTATAGCTTTGTCTTTCGGTTTCAGATGTCTTAACCTCCGATGGCCTTTCAGCTCCAGCAGTCTCTTTGTGTGCATTTACCAAATCCAAAAATTCCTGACTTGAATCCAATAATTGGTGATAAGGGCCTGATTTTAGGATCTCCCCATCTGACATCAGCTGCAAACAACAATTTTTCATTAGAACATGATTTATCAAATAACAAGTGCTCTTTCCATCCTACCTCAAGGTTTTTATCAATAAAGGATGTCCGAACTTAAACATTTTACTTTTACCCATTTTTTTCACTCTCATCTACTCATTCAATTTTAAATCTATATCCTTAATCTTCGTGCTAAAACTAATTCTTATCTAGCCCGAGCTTAGAAGATGAGGATAGCAGTTGACATCTAAATAGAAGATAGAAACTGTGAATTGTTGATACTGATGACTGGCAATATCTGATAGATCTGTCGAGCCTTGGGGAAGCTCAAGATAATTGAGATGACAACTGACAACACCCACGAAAATTGATCCAAACTTCTTTAATTTCTGAATACAGAGCACCTCGGACTACTTTTATGGGCCATAGGTGTGCAATAGAGTTATAGCCTTATAGGTTTAAACCAAGTTAATGAAAGGCTCCTACAATCTGTTATACTGAAGCAAGACGTCTTTTGGGTGATGAAAATTCTAAGATTTATTTCAAGAAGAAAGCTGCACTGAACATCAGGAGAGTAGTAGTTGACTCACCAAACAGCAATGAAATGCCGGAAGAAAATCAACTTGATGTGTCACAAGTAAGACAGTCTTTTCGGAAAGTGCTTCCATAATATATTCCTGCCACAATTTTAGAAGACATAATTATCAGTTTATGCTAGGACTAAAGAAACAGAAAATTACATTTTTAGGGTGAAGAAGTTACATTGAAGAGGCTAGTTGCAGTATGTGCATCAACAGCACTGAATGGATCATCTAAAAGATATATGTCAGCGTCTTGGTATAATGCACGAGCAAGTTGGATTCTTTGTTTCTGGCCTCCGCTTAGATTTACTCCTCTTTCCCCTATTTCTGTCAAGTCACCAAATGGAAGAAGCTCAAGGTCTTTCACCAATGAACACCTCCGAATAGTTTCTTGGTACCTTGGCTCATTCATGGCAGACCCAAAGAGAATATTGTCACGTATTGTCCCTGTTTGGATCCATGCTGTCTGGGATACATAAGCGATCCTCCCATAAACTTCTACCTGAAAGACCAAACCAATTTAAAGAATATAAAGCTAAAAGCACAATCATGTGCCCAACAGTTGTACTAGTACGGGGATTGATTTGAAAACTTACAGTTCCCTCCATCAATGGTACTTCTTTAAGAATTGCTGCTAGTAATGTTGATTTGCCTGAGCCAACTTCTCCACATATAGCAACCTTTTCACCAGGTCGAACTTCTAGATTCATGTTTCGTAGTGTTGGTTTTGATGGATTCATGTCCCAGGAAAGATTCGCAGACCTCATCAAAATGGCGTGTTGGGCATTGCTTTTCTTCTTGGAATTTTCAGTCTGAAGCTCTGGTGCTTCAAGAAACTCTGCAATACGTGTAAAGGCAACCCTTGCTTGAATCACCACACTGATAACATCAGGGGTAGCTCTGATAGGGTCTTGCACAAGACGCAATGTTGCGACAAAAGTAAATACATTGCTGGCATGTAGAGGAACACTGAGGAAATAACAAGCTCCAAATGTGGCAGCAGAGACTAGAACTGGGGATGACCAAAAGAGAAAACCATTATATGCTCTCCACAAATGCAATGCCTTTAACCACTTAAGTTCCACTTCCCTAAAGCGCTCTATCTTATCCTTGAAGTAATTCTCCCATGCATACAATTTCAGAACCTTCATGTTTACAAGAGCCTCAGAACAAGCCTTCAGCCTTGAATCTTGTTCAGCCATAAGCTTACTTTGAAACTTATGCTGTAATTTTGCAAGGGGGGCGTTACAGAACACGGTTATCACAATCATTGTTAGTGCTGCAAGTGTAGCAAGTCCCACTGCATGAACTAGAATACATAGAGCAATGCAAAGTTGAAGGCTTGTAGTCCAAGTCTGATGAAGCCAGAAAGGAAACTCGCCAATCCGGTAGGCATCAACAGTGACATAATTCATTATCTCTCCACCAGAATACTTTATCCTTGCAGCATTTGACAATCTTAGCTGCTTCTTGTAGATTGCTGCAGTAAGCAAGGACCTCACTCTAAGGCCAATCAATCTGCTTCGAAAATACCACTGTCTCTGTGACAGAGATTCCAAGGTCTTTGCAATGAAGAGTGCAATGGCCAGAACATACCCTTCATTTTTAAAAGCCTTTTTGCCCTCTGCAACCTCAATGAAGGCATTCAGCAGAAGAGGTCCAGCTGACAGGGTAATTATCTTCAGAAGGGCAAAGAACCCAGAAATCAGTATATCAGTACGATGGCACGCGACAATAGTCCACAGCAGTGAGGGCTGTGAGGAAGTTTCATCCATCTTCTGTTTACTAAACTGATCCATGAACTGCAAGTAACATGCCTCCGCTCTGTCTGCATCCCGTAATTTGGGAATGTCCTCTTCCTCAAGAGTCTTCTCCTTACCTAATGTCATCAAGGGATTCAACCACCAGAATGTCAACCTACTTAACAACCCTGCTTTAGCAAATAGAGAAACTTTGTCTGCTGCATCATTTTTACAGCTGCCATTAGCCTCGCCGTTCAGAGGAGTATAAAGGGTACTTCCACAGTCACTCTCTCTAGTATCTTCATCTTCGTACAATCCGAACCCCTTGTAAGTACATACCAACAACAAAGTTGCTCCTAGGAAAGTCAAGATATCCAAGGCCACCTTAACTGTTGTTTCATGATCAACTATGGCAGCAAAAATCGCGATCAAGGAAAAACTCCCAGCAGAAATGAAAGCAAAGATTGACAAGATTTTCAATGAGACTCTAGAGAAGCACTCCCCTCTAAGGCTAGCTGATAATCCAACCGATACCCACGTAAATCCTTGAAAGAAATACAAAACCCACCAATGTATTGGTGATGCAGAATGACCATTTCTCAACTTCTCCTCCAAAATCCAACTTCCTAAACCTATGTAAACTAGTCCCAAACAACCATTATAAACAGCTGATGATTTCTGCAAGGCTGAAACACGTCTAAAACGAGGCGGTAGCTCGACTCTCTTAGAGGATATGTTTGTAATCATGTTGAATAAGAGCACTGCTAGAAGCAGTATATCAAAGCAAATGATAAAGGCATGATTCATGCATGAAGAAGGATGAGTAACAAACTCTAATTGAGGAACACAAGTAGTATTGATGTTTGAACAAGTATTTTGCCCACAAAATGTATTCCAGAGATCTTCCATCTTCATTTTTCAGCCCTTTTTTTTAATCTACAGATTCTGCATAAAAATACAGGTACAAACTTATCAGATAATAAAACTTAACATTGTGATCATACTATAATCTTCATTAAAAGATACTAAGATAGAATATGATCAGCAAATATGAAAGAGCAAAAACTTTTTGCAATGTGATTAGTTTGGAGAACAAATACAAAGTCAATATTTTTATCCTTGAAGTATACAGAAAAGACGTGACATTTTGAAGAAAGTTGTACTGAATTTTATGTAACTTATAAAATTAGTAGGATATAAACAACGAGGTCATTCTTTAATACTACTAACAGCTGATTTATTTCAAATCTGCCACCAAGTTCTAGGTAGTTGCCGACTTACTATACGATATACTTTCGCTGCTTTCTTTTATTTGTCAACCTTTGGACACGCTATTTTAGGAGTTGATTAGATCAGGTAAATGAGCGACTTGATTAAAAATAATTTTAACATCGAGAATAGAGAAGAGTAAAGTACTACGTGTATAAATTATTTAGATTAATTTGTTCCTTCTCAAAATGCTCGAAAAAAGGTGTGTTCCAAACTTACAAATAAAAGAAAACAGAGGAAGTGTAAAGAGTTTAATAAGTAGAGTTAACGTTTGAAAACATACATCACCTTATAATATATTATAAGTCCGTTTGACACATAATACACTATATTTCGTGTGATGTCTCCCAAATTCCCAAATAATGTTTTTTTCCCCTCTATTTAGGGTGCAAGTGCTACAAGTGACATTTGCTTTAAAAATTAATTAAAAAAATTTTGGACAGTAGTAGGATTCCTTACTTCATTAGACTGTGTAAGGCATTAAATATATACTTGTACTCGTATTATATTTGTTAGAGGATGCTCCAGTTTCTCATAGCATTTTCGTAAATAAACCAACAATTTTATTCAATTTTATTCAATTGTGGAGCACACAATAATGAAAAAGTTATTGATTTATTCACAAAAATGTCATTATGAGAAACAAGGAATTTCCCATATTTGTTATATTATCCTATTGTCGTGTACAACCTACGAAGTAGATGGTTCATGCAATTTTTGCCATCAATTTGCGGAAAAATCAACACAATTCGGTAGGTATGAAAATTGATAGGATTTGTGAAATAAACGTTTCATTTACTTTAATTGTGTGAACAATGTGTTACGTCATTACCTGATGTAGCATGTAGGTATTTATTTGTCATGGGAGTGATGGGACTAATCTAATGTTCCCGTCAATTATTTATCATGTACCCCATAAAGTACACTTTTTACTTCAACTTGAGGTGTTAAAAGTGATGATCTAAAATGTATGTGAATAAATAATAATGTGTTACCTAATTACTGAGTATGTGGCTAGCCACACCGTACGGCTGGTCAGCCAGCCAAAATCTTGCTTTTCTCTCTCCTATTTCTCTTTCCTCTTTTCTTCTTCTCGAATTGAGAAGTTTATCATCAATTTAATTTATTTTTTGAGCCAATTTTTATTATTCGGTCAATTTTGACTCTAATGTTCATATTGATTTTGTTCAAAACAAATTGGATTGATCAATTTCTCGATTCTTGGATTTTTCCCAATTTCTAGGGTTCTTTCAATTTCATTCTTTATTGTTCGAATTTGAGCAATTAGCCACAAATTGTAAGAGTGCTGCTTGTTCAACCCGTCGACCCAAAACCACCGACCCTTGGCTGCGATGCGGTGAGAAGTGGTGCGTGGAGCAGGGGACGCTACTATTACTTGCGCTACTGCTAGTGTTGTTGCTGTTTTGGTTGGATATGGGTTTAATTTGGTTGTGGCCTGGGTTCGGTTAGGGTTTGGGTACTCAAAGGAAGGTATGGTAGTTTGGTTCTTTAGTTTGTCACTTGATTTAAATTTTAGTAGATCTTTAGTTTTATCAGGTATTACTTGTATTCTGGGGTTACTTGTAAGTGTTACTTGTATTCTGAGTAACCCAGACCAAACCCCCATACCAAGCTAGTAACATCCTTCGAGTAACCCCTGACCAAAATCGTTAAATCGGTAACACCCTATAAGTAACTTCATAATACAAGTAACACCCTGTTCAAAACCATTAACATTCTACAAGTAACACCCTACAGGTAACCCCTGCCGCATACAAAATTTTGTATTAAATATATTATACTTATTGTATTACTTTGTACTCTGTATTATATTATTATCATGTAAACGTGTTCATGCAACTCTTGCTAACAACTTGCGGGAAAATCAACACAATTAGGTAGGTATGAAAATTGATAGGATTCGTGAAATAAACGTGATTTAGAATAAATTTTATGAATAACTTGTCACCTGATGTAGTATGTAGGTATTAATTAATTTACAGTGTAATCGTTTATCGGTCTTATAGGCCATGATTTTACAAAAGACTAATGCAACAATACTCGGTTGAGAAGTTTTGCACTATCATTTTCCAATAATTTCATTATATATTATGGTTGGAGTACTACATAACCTTTTGGCCATCACGTCTACGTCGTTAATATGGTTATTAATTCATTCTTGTTTAATTTTTTTGGTGTTTAGAGAGCCATAAGGGCGGGGGTGAAAATCGATCACGGGATCTCTTGAAATCAAGAAGAAAGCTCTAACCACTTGAATTATTAGTCACTTTCTGCTTTCTTGCTTAAGTGTAAGCTTGTAGGATTGAGATGTGTGAGTCAGTGAATATGACACAAAAATACTGTTATAGGATTATAGGATTTTTAATAAATAAATACTTGTATGTATAGTTGAATCAGCTACGTTGCAATTTATACGTACGAGTAACAATTATTGAGTCACGGATCATATACGTTACTTTGAAATCATTAAAGTAATCGGCTAACCTCTAACTTCAAAACATTTGATGCAATTCACTCACCCACAAAAATGCTCATCATCACCGTATAACCACCTAATTAACTTCTATTAGTTGGAAATAATTAATAAAATTTTGAATTACCAATAACTCGTTCAATGATACAGTAATAAATTGGTGAAATAAAAAGAGAGTATATACACAATTACTTGATGACTTGGTTTAATTGTTAAGTAGAAGTATAAATTAAAATACTTTGGATACAATTTTGATGTAGTGATGAATCAAGTGAAAAATACCTACATCGTTTTTTATTAGATAAAGAATACGGATTTGTTTCAAAAAATAAAATAATAAAGAACATGGATAAAATTACACACCTAACTTGATCGTTATTGGTCATATAAGTTTATGACGATTCTTTATTTGTTATAAAAAGTGGTCTTTAATATTTACATAATTTTACAGTTAATTAAAAACGGAAAGACGAAATAATAAGGGCATGTTCTGATTGGAGCTTAACTGAACTGAACTGTATAGAGCTGAAATGAATTGTTTATGAGAGAAGAAAATTGGGAGCTGAAGTGAACTGACCTGAACTAATTAAATCTGAACTAAACTGAAATTAACCGAAGAAAACAGGCCCTAAATTATCATGTTTTTCAACTTTTTGACCCCGGCCCCTCCAGGTTTGGGGGGTAATAATTAATGTGGTACAGTGATGAGGGTTTCACTAAAGACAGAAAATGGGCAAGAAGACTCTCCCTTTCATTCAATAATAATTGCTTTCAAAATCGAGTAGATGTGATAGATAGGCAGAGGATAGATGGTTTTACCAATCTTAATGTCTTTATTGTCCAAACTCCCAAGTCCCAACACTGTTACATCTTCTTCTGATGATCTTTAAATTATCGACGGATCTAGGATTTTATCGATTCAATTTAATTATATATACCAAAACGGCCATGTTTACCACCCTCTTAAGCTCTAATTATGCATTATGTTTTTTGTGAAATATATATAATCCTTAAAGCTCTCTATTTGTTAGATATACTATCCAAAATATAGTACTCTTTTATAATAATTATCTCTAAAGATTGTGTTTTTATAATTAATGATACTTTCACCAAATAAGTCAAAACAAGAACTTTATTAGAAATCATTTAAGAGTGTTGAACTCTAATTCTTTTTAAAAAGGGTTTGTTGTTAAGTAACGTCATTGTATACCTTAACCTTAATATATAATTACACATTCATTCTGGACCATAAACATGTTTTCATCTTTATAAAAAGTATTTCAATATGATAGTACGAGTATAATATTATAATACCACTCATACTAGTGTCTAAATTAAGGAGGATAAACATTATATTATTCACATACATTGAGTATATCATTAATTAATGAAAGAATAATTACTCCATTTTCATTAATTTTTCTAATGCATAAACTTAGATTAAAAGTGAAGCTTAATTTATACTCCATACTTCGCATATAAACTTATAAACAAGCGTACCGTGTGCTAAACTAAGCCTTAGCTTTGTTAGTCAATTGGTGATGATAGTAAGCTGTGTACGTAGTGTCGTAGTGTATGAGTAGTAGTTCCTCCTCCTGCTAGAAATATTAAGATCTATATATTAAACATGCACATTTATAAATTGTATCTTCAAAGCTCGTATGCACTAATTAATTACGAGAATTCAAGAACCATTATAAGGAAAAAACTCAACATAAAAACCATATGGACATGTTCGGCAAAATTAATTAGAAAAATAATGCAAAATCGAATGAGGAGCAAACTTACTTGAAAAGGAAGGATAGACGGCACGTACTCTTGAAAGATGGAATTTTGATGAGATAGCATAGGCAATTTTTCTTCTTCTTATTTTAGTAGTGTTACAAATTCTGATATTTATATACTAATATTACAAAGAAACAAGAAATCTAGTAGGAAGACATGAATGTCCTTCATTAGATTCTTTTCAAAAAAAATATATATATTTGATTTTCTCGATAATTAGATATAATATAAGATCATGAGAAAGTCGGGTTGAAAGAAAAAATAAAAGACGTAAAGTTTCTTCAATTGGTGTGTGAGTATAGTTACTCCACGCCACTATTTGATGAAATAGGAACGTTAATAATGATGTATAGTTTAAGAAAATAAAATAAAAATGATTTAGTAGTAAAATTATGTGGAGATAATTAGGGCAACGTTGAAGGCTACTGTAGTTGGTATGTCCTTCTCTCTTTGATTTATACTCCAACGTACTTACCCGATTTTGAAAGACTAACTTTTTCAACGATTTTGAATGAATTATTTAGGGGTTTTTTGTCGTTTTGTGATAAATGCATGAGTCCCATTTTGTAGAGTGGACCTATTGATTCGATGTCAAAATTAATTTGAAGGTCCTTGCTTAGCATATTGAATGATTTTTGTGTTGTTTTTATTTTAATTTTGAGTTGTTGATTCTATGTTAAACTCTTAGTTGAGGAGTATGTGGCGTGTGTTGAGATTGAGTATTGAAAGTTCGGAGGTAATAAGGGTACGTTGGTCTAAATTTAATAACGTCGTATCGTTGGTTGTGTGATTAATGATGAGATTTTGGGATCGATCATGTCGTGATTAATAATTGTATTGACATTGATTTTTTAGGTAAAAATAGACGGAATTAATGTGATTTTAAGGCAATGTTGTACAACGGTTATGAATGTAAAATGTTGACGTATTGATTTTTATATATGTATGTGTGTGCAAATTGTTCCTTACCGACTCGCACTTGATTTTTTTTTTTTTTTTTTTTTTTTTTGAAAGAACCGACTCGCACTAGATAGGACTAATTGCTTTGGTTTTAATCGTTGTTGTATTAGCCACTTTACTGTAAATAGTAAATAACAATTGATCGGGAATTTATAATCTAAAATTTTGATCATGTATTAGGGAAATCACTTGTGTAGATCTAATTTAAGAAAATGATTGTAGAGATGCATCCAATTCTCAATACTGTTGTGGTCTATAGTGAAAGGTACACCCTCGTTTCAATAAATAAGTTTTGATGAATTATAAAAAAAAAAATTATATATATTTCCTCCATTCTTTTAAAATTGCATTTTTTTTATTTGATGCATCACTTTCTAAATATGAAAGTTTCAATTTAGATACATCACTTTTCCTTTAAGTCAATAAATTCTCTTTATCTCTCTCATATAAATTGCCTAAGAGTTTGCAATTTCAAAAGTAATGCATTTAATGAAAAACAGAGGAAGTATATATTTTCCTAAAATGGATGGGGTGATACCGCGATATATGTAAAACTTCTTTCAAAGACAAATGGTGAAATATTTTTTTTTTTTTTTTTTTTAAAAAAAAAGTATATGAAAAACTAATCAATTAACATAAGTATTATTGTATCATTATTGTTACTTTTATAACCTTGCCCTTAGAAAGTTGATTGAGACTTGGAAAGGACTAAAAGAGAACTTGAAATGGGCAGATCCACCTTTGCTCCATGCTTTTTTGTGCGATTTTTATGCTTTTTAGATACACGATGTCGGGTATGAATTTTGCCACCATTTGACCATATTCATCTAGCAACAACCACAAGTTCGTATTCATCCAAGTTATGCATTTTGCCACCATCTAATTCATTTGCCAAACATTCCAACATTCCTCATATATATATATATATATATATATATATATATATATATATATATATATATATATATATATATATATATATATATATATATATATATATATATAATTCAAATGGGTCATAAGTGTAATTCAAATTACAAATGAACGTGGAGAACTTGAACCTGTGAATTATCGTACACAGACCCTTAATCTTAACCACTAGACTAAAACCTCATTAAGGTAGCATAGTATACTTTATGAGGTTGTATATCATTTCAAAAAGAAAAAATAATTTTGTTCATATCACCAGTCTTTGGTGTTCCCTATAAATATTGAAATCATAATTATAGTTACAGCACGTACATAAGCCTTCTTATCAACTTAACTTATGACCTAAGCGACCACGGATTGTTAAAAATGGGTCAATTCTTTTAGTTCTTCTATGTGCTAGTGGTTACTAACTTCGTTCAGTATTACATGGACCGGGGATTCCACGTGATCAAGTGAGATGAGCCAACGAGTGGACTGTGAGTGGTGTACGTAGAGACATGATTTGACCCAAAAAGAAAGAAAACAACAGCAACTAAAAGGCTCAAGTTAAAGAAGTTAAAGAGTATTTGTCATCAATTATCAATGTCATTAGTTATCTTCTAGACAACGCACGCAATAATTGCATGCATTTGCATACCAATAGATCTATAGCTTCCCTCAATACTCTACTTATACACACTACGTTATAGATGTTCATTTAACTCAAACTTGACTCAACCTTAGATCAAACATGAGTAAAATAAAGTACTCATTGTATATAGTTGACAAAAGACAATAGACATGAATTCGATTCACAAAAGACAATAGACATGAATTCGATTTACCTTGAACCAATTGAATGTCTGGATTCAATTTTACTTGAATTGAACAAATTAAATGTCTAACTGACAACGGAGTATATATATTATTCTTATCAACTTAATCAAAATTAAAATGAAGCAATTATAAGAACTTTATGACCAATGCAAAAAGATCGATTTTTAAGAAACAAAGCGATATCTATATCTATCTATCTATATCTATATATATATCTATATCTATACTTAGTATTTAAAAACTCAAACCACAATCATTCATATGCCACATGTCATCACAACTTATTCATATGTCACATGTTCTCACAACTTCACTCATATGCCACATGTTACTCCCCTTACCTTTTTAATATTAAAAAAATTAAATTAAAAATATTATATAACGTTAAAGTCTCTTTATGTAACTTGCACATTTAAGTATGAAAATGAAGTGTTTCATTTCTACCATGATAGAATAACGTTGAATTAACTATTACATTATAAACATATGAATTGAAGTATAATAAAAATAGTCTTTTTATCTCTTAAATTTAAAATATAGCTTAAACTAATACAAAGTATGTCATTTCATATTCTACAATATTCATGTATATATATACTAACTAAATTCTTTCATATTCTTCCACAATTCCACCTTCACTTTTTTTTTTTTTTTTTTTTTAATAAATTTTCACAACATTCACCTCAAAAGTCATGTAACAATAACTTCGTAGTTTCAACTATTAAAAAGCATACATTTATATAAAATAACATAAGTTATAACCCGTACATTGAACGAGCCAAAATACTAGTTATAATCATATGGAGCATCATGAATTGAGGTGAGTACAAAATTTCTAGTCGAAGGTCAATTGACAACCCTATGGACTATAGAGAGTTCATTCATTCAATTCATTATAATTAATATAAATTGTCAACATGCAAATAAATGTCAATTCCTTTTTCTTCTTCCCCTTTGTAGTATCTTAAAATGGAAAATCATAAGGATTCGTCTCATGATCTATCAACTTCACAATTTAATGTACTCAACTTAAATAGCAATAAGTAGTTAAAAAAAACCAGTTGTCACGTACCCAACCACACAAAGCAACTAATTTTATTTAATGTATAATTATTTCTAGCGTATGTGCATGCCTTTATTTATTTTTTAAGTATTTCCTCCTTTTAAGTTGACAAAGGAAATACGTAATCAAATCTATAGTAAGTTTTTTTTTTTTTTTTTTTTTTTTTTTAACGGGAAATCTATAGTACGTTGTTTTGCTGATACACCTTTTTTTTTTTGATTCTTTGATATATGGTCGAAAATGCATGAAAAAAACGATTTTTTTTTACGTATTTTAATTTAAAAGCTAGTGTGTCGTTCGGACGATGACTAAAATTGCTAATTTGTACTTGTTTAGTTTGTTAATTAAGTTCGACTGGTTTTTCTTAGTGTCTTGATAATCACCTTGAAATTTTATAAGTTGAAAAAAGTTTTGTATTGAGAACCATATTCAATACAAAGTATATGATATGTTATGATATATTTAACATTAAAAATAAATAAATAAATAAATAAAAATAAACTATTGATTATTTAAAAGGAAATTAAAATTATTATTTTTCATCAATTTGAAAAATAACATAAAGTTTTTCAAACTTCAAAATTTAAGTTGTTAAATCATCTTATGATCATTATATAATGTAAACAAATAGTATAATAAAAACACTAATTATTTATGTAAGTAAACTATTATTTTGTTGGACGGAAAAGAATAATAAATAAATGGATAAGATAGGAAAACTTGTTGTTCTCAAGCTCAAGTCTTGCTATTAGCATTTTTTAGTTGTCAACTCAATCATTACATAATGGAAACAAATACAATAAAACACTAATTATCTTATCTAAGTTAACTATAATTTTAGTGGATAAAAAAGCACGATAAATAAATGGCTAAGATGGTAAGACATTCTTCCTCCGTTTTTATTTAGTTGCAACACACCCCTTCGGCACACATTTTAAAGAAGATATTAGACTCGGTAAATGGATAAATTAATTTACAAAATTTTACCACCTATAAGAAGAAAGAGATAAATTGCTACAATTTAGATTTCATAGCTTAATTCATTCGTTGACCTAGTTTAATCACCTTTTCAAAAAGCGTGATTAAAAGTGTGTTGCAAGTATAAAAAACAGAGGAAGTATAACTTAAGACTTGTACTGTTGGTCTTGAGTTTGAGTCAAGTACATGTTGCGAAGGTGACATGTCATATTTATAGTGACACGTGTCGCATATTGTTGACATGTCATGTTTATAGGACTTATAAAAAGGTGACGCGTGGTTAATATTCTGTTTTAAGAACGCTTTTTAATATATAACAAAATATATAAAGTATAAATAAATGAGAATAGGACGAAAAATAATATAAAGGGCCCTAATTAATAAGAGGGGAAAGACTTAAGATATGAAGAACTTATTACGACAGATGAGGCACGAGTTGATCAATCATTAATTCATTATAGCAATTATCACATTTGTAAATTGTTAAGGAGTGGTCTCTTTAATTTCTAACTTTATTTGAAGCATTCCCGCACCAAATTAAAACCAAGCCAATTCAATCTTATGGTTGTATAATAACAAGACATGATTTTTTTTCTTTTTTAGGTAGGTAGTCAGTAGACAATTATTCTTTTTCGTTCTAGCTGTGTATGATTTCCATTTGTGTTACTAACTAGAAACCCAGACAATAATTTATGTTACGTCTTAATATTTGTGTATGTCATGTCTAAGGTCGTAAAGAGCCAATTACTTTTGAATCTCATATATCCTCCCAAATAATTGATCAGCCAAAGGCCGTCAAAGGCATAGTTTATTTTACTACTACAGTATTTTAAATGACATTGGGTAGAAGCGAAAAAAAAAAAAAAGCTAATCCTCACCTATTGTCATTAGTGTCTCTCCTATTCTTTTTATATTTTACGATTTCTTTATAAGTTTATTTTATATTAATAATTAAATATTATGAGTATACTTTAATCTTTCTAAGTAGGGATGGCAATTCTAAATGGATATCCGCAAATCCGATCCACCCGAAATAAATAAATGGACGAAAATCCGCATTAAATGGATGAAGGGCGTGTGACGGATGAAGCGGGTGACGGATTGGGTCGGATTCGGGTGGGGCTCCGTTTCATCCGTCACCCGATCCGTCATCCGTTTATCACCCGATCCGCAGTCCGTCCGTATATATATATATGGAGTGGATTATGTGAAAACAAGGCTTAAACTAAAAACTGAAAACATGCAATCTCCACCGTCCATAAAAATCAATGGCTGAGATTAGATGCATGCCAATTAATGTAATAACATCTTATCCATCCAATTTCAAAAATTGGGAAGTTCTCTTGCTCTGCTCTTCTCTCTCTATCACTCAATTTTCTCAAATTTTCTCTAGATATTTCTGCTCAATTCATTACGGAGTATTCTTTTGTTGCTCGATTTCATTCTATAGATTTTTCTCCTTAATTTGGATGTTCGATTTTCGCCAAAGCTAGGGTTTTCAATGCTACAACCTTTTTACAAACAATGAGGTAATTTTTTTTGCATCACAATAGCGCAAAGTTCTATTTCTTCCAATTTTTGGGTTTGATTGTTACTAATTAATTGGCTGAAATGGGCGTAAATTGCTGCGATTATTGGCGATAAGGTGCTGCCGTTAGCTCCTTTTTGTTGGTTGCATTGCTGTTTCGGGGGTTCGATTGGTGGTCGTAGATGGTTAATGGCTGGTCGGTTGTATCTGTTGGTGCGCAGCGGTCCTGCGGTTGGTAATTGCTGCGATGGTGATGCTGATGGCTGTGGTTGTTGGGGTTGCCGAATTCGATTGGTGATGTTGGCGGTTTGGCGATGCAATTGGGTGGATGAAATTGGGTTACTGTTGGGTGTTTTGTTGCTATCGTTGGTTTGGGGGTGGAGAAATCAAGGAAGGTATGGCTGCTTGGGATTGTGAGGTGTTTGCAATTAGTTTCAGTGCTGATGTGCGGTGGATTGGTCGAAAAGGGATGGTGCAAGTTGCAGGGGTTGTTGTTTGGTGTGATGTGAGGGAGCAGGGGAGTTAATGGATGGTTAGTTGTTGTGCTGCTGATGTTGACACTGGGTTATAAGGAAGAGTGCGGTCTAGGATTAGAATTAGTGTGGTGAAGGTTTAGGTGGGCAGCAAAACAAGCAACGTGTTGGCTTTTGACTTGTCAAGTTGATATAATTACCTTATTTTCGTACATAGTGACCTTTGTGTAAATGTCGTGAAATTGATATAAACACCTTAATTTTATATATAGTGACCTTTATGTTAATATTGTCAAATTGATATAATTACCTTATCAAATTGATATAATTACCTTATTTTTATAAATAGTGACCTTTGTGCAAATATCGTAAAATTGATAAAATCACCTTAATTTTATGTATAGTGACCTTTTATGTAAATATAGTGACCTCTATATAGTTATCTTATCCTATGGATCGTTTCACACCATCAGATTATTAAATGAGTATTCAATGGCTAAGATTGCTTGTTTTTAGTTTTTACCATAAGTCTTGTTTTCAGCGGAACCTCCCCATATATATATATATATATATATATATATATATATATATATAGAAGAAGGCTCGTATAAGAACCCAATCTTATATAAGAACCCAATCTTATATAAGAACCAATCTCAGCCCTTTATTAGTTTTGATCTAACCATCTAAAATGAACCTTTAGTAATGACATTTCTGTAATTTTAAAGAGTTTATATTTAGAACATATTAAAAATTTTAGAACATAGGAAAAAGTTTAGAACATAAGCTGAAAAAATTTAGAATATAAGCAGAAAAAATTTAGAACATAGAAAAAAAATTTAGAACATAAGCAAACAAAAATTTAGAACATAAGTTGAAAAAATAATTTGATTTATTTTTATGTTTTACTCTTAAGTTCTTATGGTTTACTTTCGAAAGTTTTTATTTTATTTTATTTTATTTTATTTATTTATTTATTTTATTTTATAGAGATAACCTATGTAGGAATCGAACCTACATCCTCTATGCATTTGCATAATGCTCTACCAATTGAGCTAATAGGTTTTAGCATATATTTTTTTTTTCCATATACCTACGCCTTTTTATATGTTCTAAATTATTTTCCTATTATCTTTTTCATCCATTACTTTAAATTTTTCCGTCTATGCTTTGAATTTTTTTGTATATTCTGAAAATTTTCACCCAATATTCTAAATTTTTTCTATCTATAATCTTAAAATTTCTCACTTCTATATTTTTTCACCCAATGTTCTAAACTTTTTTCCCTATGTTCTAAATTTTTTCACCCTATGTTCTAAATTTTTTTTCCCTATGTTCTAATTTTTTTCACCCTATGTTCTAAACTTTTTTTCCTATGTTCTAAATTTTTCACCCTATGTTCTAAACTTTTTTTCCTACATACTATATTTTTTCACCCTATGTTCTAAACTTTTTCCCTGTGTTGTAAACTTTTTTCGTATGTTCTAAACTTTTTCCCTATGTAGTAAATTTTAGAACATAAGGGAAAACTTTAGAACATAAGGCGAAAAAGTTTAGAGCATAAAGGAAAAAGTTTAGAACATAAGGGAAAACTTTAGAACATAGGGAAAAAGTTTAGAACATAAGAGAAAACTTTAGAACATGAGGGAAAAATAATACATAACTTTAATTACCTTTTCCTTCCATAAATAATTTTTTCATCTAGTATAATAGTAATTTCTTCATCTTATTTTTCTTCATTTTGGCCTTGCATTTTGCTGTAATTTTAAGAAATAAAAAACATTAGTAACATTCCAACATTAGTAATATATTTTAAACATAAGAATAGTTTAGAAAATGCTAAATATAGTTTAGAACATGCTGAAAATAGTTTAGAACATGATATCATAATTATATCACTAACAATTAAGAACACAACAAGAGGTATCACTAATTAATATGCAAAAAATCGAACAAAATAATTCGAACATAAATAAAAAATTAAAAAAAATAAAAATCGAACAAAATAATTCACGTAAAACCACCATTTCACTATCAACCAGTAAAGCAGCATTTCATTTCATGATCATCACAAATCACACTACCGCTAATGGGAAATGCAACAGTTGATTATAAAACATATAATACTTGACAAAAAGACAAATAATAAACATAAAACCATTAACATTCATTAATAGAAATTAAACTAATTGCACAAATATGAAAAAAAACCGCAATTGATAAATCAAACTGATGAAATCGAAAATAAAAGAAAATTGAAAACTGATGATATCGAAAAAAAAAAAGTCAAATTGATGAATCGCGAAAATCGAACAAAATCAACAATGAAAAATGATAAATCATAAAATTCGAACAAAATCAGGAAAAATCGAACAAAACGTATATAAATAGTAAAATCGAACATAAATCAAACATCAAACGAACAAAAGCGAGTATAGAAATCGCGAAAATCGAACAAAATCAATAATGAAAATCATGCGAAATTCATAAAATTAGAAAAAAAATCGAAGAAAATGTACCTGATTTGAGCAATTTAGGTTGTTTTAGCAGCAATTTGGGCTAGATTTTGGGATTTGTGGAGAGAGAAAGTAAAGAGGGTTGAAAGTTTGAGGAGAGAGAAAATATTGGACAGTTGGGGAGGGTTTAGGGGTAGGTTTTTTGTTTTAATCTTGACCGCTCATCCTAATCTAATCCTACGGATGTGATTGGTTCTTATATAACTAAGATTCTTATATAACTATGGGTTCTTACCGGATCCCTCCCCTATATATATATATATATATATATATATATATATATATATATATATATTTATATAAATTCCCAATTTTCTTATATACTAGTATACTACACTATGTATGTACTGTATATTTCTTTAATTTTATTTTTAAAAATATAAAACCTCCCTCAATTCCTAATTATGTAGTACCGAAATAAGTTTATGATTCCGTTCAAAAAAAAAAAGTAAGTTCATGATTATTTTTATTGCTACAGTTTGGAATAAAAATTTAATTAATGGTTTACTTTTTAAGCTTAAAATTGGCTAAAAGTTTTTTTTTTTTTTTTTAATTCTAACATATTAGATTTTATAGTTAGAGTAGGATTATAATTATCACCCGTAAAGCATCTGATCCACTCGTTTCATCCGCGGATGACGGATGGATCGGATGCGGGTGATGGGTTTTGCGGGTGACGGGTGGATCGGGTGGAGCGGATGATTAATTCGGGTGGATGCGGGTGGAGCTCCATCCGACCCGAATTCGATCCGTTGCCATTCCTATTTCTAAGGAATTGTTTGGTTGACAACATAAAATAAGGGAAGTGAAAATTCATGGGATTTGAGAAATTGAGGAGTTGTTTGGTTGACACCAAAAGGCAAAAATGGGGGAAGTGGAAATTCATGGGAATTTCAACTTCCTACAAAACAAGGGAAGTAAATTACGTAGCCCTCCTTAGGTCAATCAAAATTCATGGGATTTCTAAATTTCCACATTACCAACCAAACAAATTTAGGATATTCCTAGGAATTTCATGAGGGAAATAACTTCCCATGAAATGTAATTTCCTATGGAAATTTAATTCCCATGTTAACCAAACAAGCCCTAAGTCTCTAATGCCACATAAGAGATTTTTTTTATTCAAATACTTACTTCAGTTACTTGTACAGTTGTACTGTACCATATATATATACTCCATGTACAACAATACAAAATTTACAACCCCAGATTTTCTGTCTCTTTCAATCTTAGTTCTTGTGCAAATAGTGTTTGCCAATAATATTACCTCCGCTACATATTATTTGCAACGATGTGAAATAAAATAAAGAGGAAAAATGTTTAATCGTTGTAAATAATATGTAATAGAGGTAATATTAAACACTAGGGCAGTAGGGCACTAGGGCTACCAATATACTCATATACTAGCATGATCTTTACCGTGTGACCCAGTTCATATGCTAGCATGTTGTTAATTAATTTTCCAAAAGCCATGTCAATGTCACACTTCTTTTCTTGCATCAATCACTGCAATCACAATCTTACATAATCAATGCATTCATTGTGCTACTTAACAACAGATCAAATAAGGGCTCCAAATTATTCCTTCGGCTTTTTTATGTCGAATTTCGTGAAAAATAAATATTTTAAATCTATTATTTTGCCTAATAGTAGAGCTGTCAAAAATTGACCCGATCCGAAATACCGATTCAACCCCGATTATTAACCGGGAATGACCGGACTTGAAAATGACCTAACCGGATTATAATCCGCAAATTATTAACTTGAATCGAACCCGACTTGAACCCGATAATGACCCGACTTGAAAATGACCCAACCTGATAATAACCGCAAATTATTGACTTGAACCAAACCCGAGAATGACCCGACCTGGTTCTAACCCGCAAAATATTGACTTAAACCGGATCCGGCTCGAACTTGAGAATTACCTTAACCCGTTAAAACCCGAATTAAACCCGACCTATTTTTCACCCGACCCAAATGTAACCTGACCTTTTATTAACCCGACCTAAACTCGATAAAAAGTATGATCCGACGTGACCCGACTCAAGCATGACCAAACCCAAACCCGACCCGCATAGGTTATGGAATTAATCTGAATTGACCCAACCCGAGTTGACCCGACCCAAACCCGACCCGTTTACCTGAAATGACAGCTCTACCCGAAACCTCCAAAATTTCTCAAAAAACGTGGATATTAGCCTTTATTTTTGGAATTTTAAGACTTTTTCCGCCCGGAAATAATAATTGGCGATATGTTAACCATGGTCCTTAACATCCTTCGGGAGTCCAATTGGCTAGGTGGAACCATCTAATTTGCCTTTAAACGACCAATTTACCAATTTACAACTTGCACCGATTTCATTAACTCAAGCCTACCACGAACATTTATGACAACATATAATGATCATATATGGTTCCAAACGGAATTATATGACCCCGAGATGTATCCCCTAAAATATCAATGCTTTTCGACACCAGGCCCTGAAACATTCGAAATTTCACAAAAAAGCCTGGATATAAGCCTTCAATTTTAGAATTTTTTGACTTTTTTCGTCCAGAAATAAAAATTTCCTATATGTTTACCATGGTCCCAAATACCCACCGGGAGTCCAATTGGGTGGGTGAAACCATCCAATTTGCCTTTAAACGACCAATTTATCGGTTTACAACTTGCACGGATTGAAGGAGTTATGTCTTCGTCGTGTGCAATTACTAGATATATAATTGGATCAAATTATGGAGATAATTAAGTTCGTACATTTGGGTCGTCGTTTTGCCATAGCTAGAGGTACTAACGATTTTTGGACTAGTAAAATAGCCCAAAGCCCAATTGGACGGATCCTATAAGGTCACACAAAGGGGCTAGATCGAGCATTAGAGGACGAGGCCCATCACGGGCCTCATCACTCTAGGTGGTCGGCCATATGGAGTGGACAAGGGAGTTTTGGGCTTCGTGCCCTAGTCTAATTATAATGAGATTATAAATAGACTAGGTGCCTAGGTTTGCAGCAAGTAAGCAATTAACTGATCAGTGTGATCAAACCCTAATTAGCAAACACAAAACCCAACCCCTCTCATAGTCCTCTCTCTCACGGCTCTCTCCTCCTCCTAGGCGCCGGTGGTGTGTCGTGGTGGTGGTGGTTCGTGCGGTGGTCGGTTTTCCGTAAAGGTGGTGATCGCGGTTCTCCTCAATCACTCGACCAATCTAGTATTGGTGGACGGCTCGTTCGAATCTCGTGGACTAAGTAGAGGAGCAACGCTTGGGGCTCTATTCTCTCCCTGATTTGCCTGTCGAATAGCTTCGTGGAATTCACGCGTCAAAGGTATGATTATGTGTCTTGTGTGTTATGCATGTGATTATTGGGATTGGTACTAGATTGAATATGATTCATGTTTATTTCCGCTGCGTAGTACCTATAAACCCCTACACGAATTTCATAAACTCAAGCCCACCACGAAGATTTATGACAACATATAATGATCATATATGGTTCCTAACGACATTATATGACCCCGAGATGTATCCCCTATAATTTCAAAACTTTTCGACACTGAGCCCCGAAACCTCTAAAATTTCTCAAAAACCATAGATATTAGCCTTCAAATTTGAAATTTTCGACTTTTTTCGCCGAGAAATAAAAATTACCGAAATATTTACCATGGTCCTTAACAACCTCTGGGAGGCTCATTGGGTGGGTGGAACTATCCAATTTGCCTTTAAACGACCAATTTACCGGTTTACAACTTGCACCGATTTCATTAACTCAAGCCTACCACGAACATTTATGACTACATATAATGATCATATATAGTTCCAAACGACATTATATGACCCCGAGATAGATGTATCCCCTAAAATATCAAGAATTTTCTACACTAAGCCCCGAAATCTACGAAAATTTTCAAAAAACGTGGATATTATCTTCAATTTTGGAATTTTTTGACTTTTTTTCGCTTGGAAATAAAAATTGCCGAAATGTTTACCATGGTCCTTAATATCCTCCGGGAGTCCATTTGGGTGGATGGAACTATCCAATTTGCCTTTAAACGACCAATTTACTGGTTTACAACTTGCACTGATTTCATTAATTCACACTTACCACGAACATTTATGACAACAAATTATGATCATATATGGTACCAAACAGCATTATCTGAGCCCAAGAAGTATCCCATATAATTTCAAGACTTTTCGACACCGGGCCCCGAAACCTCCCAAATTTTCTCAAAAAGTGTGGATATTAGTCTTCAATTTTAGAATTTTTTGACTTTTTTTGCCCACAAATAAAAATTGTCGAAATGTTTACCATGGTTCCTAATACCTTTCGTGAGTCCAATTGGCTGGGTGGAATCATCCTATTTGCCTATAAACGACCAATTTACCGGTTTACAACTTGCACCGATTTCATACATACAAGCCTACCACGAACATTTATGACAACAAATAATGATCATATATGGCTCCAAACGACATTATATGACCCCGAGATATATCCCCACAGAATTTCAAGACTTTTCGACACCGGGCCCCGAAACCTCCAAATTTCTCAAAAAACGTGGATATTATCTTCAATTTTGGAATTTTTTGACTTTTTTTCGCCCGAAAATAAAAATTGTCAAAATGTTTACCATGGTCCCTAATACCCTCCGGCAGTCCAATTAGGTTGGTGGAACCATCCAACTTGTCTTTAAATGTCCAATTTACCGGTTTACAACTTGCACGGATTTCGTCAACTCAAGCGTGCTACGAACATTTATGATAACATATAATGATCATATATGGTTCCAAACGACATTATATGACCCCGAGATGTATCCCCTAAAATATCAAGAATTTTCTACACTGGGCCCCGAAATCTCCAAAAAAATTTAAAAAACGTGGATATTAGCCTTTAATTTTGGATTTTTTTTTTGCTGGAAATAAAAATTACTGAAATGTTAACCATGTTCCCTAATACACTTCGGGAGTCCATTTGGGTGGTTAGAACTATCCAATTTGCCTTTAAATGACCAATTTACCGGTTTACGACTTGCACCGATTTCATTAATTCAAGCCTACCACGAACATTTATGACAACAAATAATGATCATATATGGTACCAAACGGCATTATATGAGCCCGAGATGTATCCCATAGAATTTTAAGACTTTTCGACACGGGGCCTCGCAGCCTCCCAAATTTCTCAAAAAACGTGGATATTAGTCTTCAATTTTGGAACTTTTTAACTTTTTTTCGCCCGGAAATAAAAATTGCTGAAATGTTTACCATGGTTCCTAATATTCTTCGGGAGTCCAATTGGGTGGGTGGAACCATCCTATTTGCCTTTAAACGACAAATTTATTGGTTTACAACTTGCATCGATTTCATTAATTCAAGCCTACCACGAACATTTATAACAACAAATAATGATCATATATGGTTACAAACGACATTATATAAGCCCGAGATGTATCTTCTAGAATTTTTTGACTTTTCGACACCGGGCCCCGAATCTATCTAAAATTTCTCAAAAAGTGTGGATATTAAGCCAATTTTGAAATATTTGAATTTTTTTTCGCTTGAAAATAAAAATTGTCGAAATGTTTACCATGATCCTTAATACTGTCCGGGAGTCCCATTGGGTGGGTGGAACCATCCAATTTGCAATTAAACGACCAATTTAACGGTTTACAACATGCACCGATTTCATTAACTCAAGCCTACCACGAATATTTATGACAGCAAATAATGATCATATATGGTTCTAAACTGCATTATATGACCCCAAGATTGACAGGGTAAAGTCGTATCCCCTAATCAAAAGTAATTCATAAATCCTCTAACTAATGTAGATAGGGAAGTAGGGTCGAATCCACAGAGAAACGAGTCTTCCTATTCCTAATTAATTAATATACCTAGATTATAAAGTAACCAAAATATAATGATCGAAGGAAACTAAACTACGAAGAGTAAAAGTGGGAAAGAATAAAAGTAGGAGGAAAAACAATGAATAAAAGGCCTAGGGCATAGGTTCACCAATAAATAATATTCCAGGGTAAAACATAATAATCAATCATCAATGCATACATTAATCAGATCATAAAGAGCTTTCGCTACGTATTACAATCACACAATTAATTTACCGGTATTAAATCTCATCTTTCGAATCTCGACTTAACCATTTATAAATTAACCTGCCTATTGCAACTAGACCTAAACATCAATTCTCATCTGTCAAATCTCGAATCAATATTGTTAAACTCATACATAAAAGATCTGCGCAAATCTAGTCACAGAGCATTAAATCAATCAATAGGAAATTAATCTAGCATTGACAATTAATAACAATAAATTACCCCTTCATATTATTTATGGATCCCCATAAACCCTAGAAAGAAAACTACTCAGACATAATTAAATATAAAATAAACAAAGCAATTAAAGGAGATATGATAAGGATCAAAGTAAAGAAAATAAGTAATAAGGAAGAGAAGAGATAGTACCAAAAGAAAGAAATATAAAATTGCATAAATTAAGAGTTTAGAGAGAGAAATAAGAGAGAGATAATTCTAAGAGTTTAATTAAGAGGAGAGAGAAATTAGAAAGAGAAAGAGAAAGAGAAAAACTAAAACTAAAAACAAAACTTAAAACAAATTATTTAAAAAGCTACCTATTCTAAAAGCTTCCACCCCCCCCCCCCCCCCCCCCCCCACATTAACTACGTACTACTACTCTTGTTTATAGGTAAGAAACCCACAAATCCCACTCCAAAAAAAATTCCAAAAGTGTGGGAACAAAGCTTAATCGAAGCCTATTAACCGCTTCAACACATATTGGGCTTCTTGAAACAAGGCCCAATCGGCTTATAGTAGCAACAGCAAGCACTCCCCTGGCCCCGGTCAGTTGGAGTTGGGCTTCAATGTTCAATTCTCTTTTGTTCTTGGACTTGGTGTTTTAGAGTTCATTAGCCCAAGTTTCTTCCCTTGTTTGGTCCGTAATAATAACTTGTAAACTCTTGGACCTCTTCATATATCGAGTCCTTAATCATCGAACCAAATTTAATTAGCTCGACCTTGGGCTTAAATATACGGTCATAAAATACGATAAAACTCCAATGTCTTCGTAGTGGTCTAATAAGCTCTGAAATTGTCACAATTCTGCAAATTCCTACAAAATAACATCAACACTACAAAAACACTAGAAAACGTATATTAGTAATAAAAATAGCTTCGTAGAGCTCAAATAAGCATAAATATGACTGTGGGACGGGGAATAAAAATATATATATAATAGACTTATCAAAGATCTATCCCCTAGAATTTCAAGACTTTTCGACACCGGGCTCCGAAACCTCCAAAATTTCTCAAAAAGCGTGGATATTAAGCCTTCAATTTTGGAATTTTTTGACTTTTTTCGCCCGAAAAATAAAAATTGCCGAAATGTTTACCATGGTCCAATCCAATTAGGTTGGTGGAACCATCCAATTTGCCTTTAAACGGCTAATTTACCGGTTTACAATTAACTTCCACGGATTTCGTCAACTCAAGCATGCTACGAACATTTATGACAACATATAATGATCATATATGGTTTCAAACGGGATTATAGGACCCCAATATGTATCCCCTAAAATATCAAGACTTTTCTACACAGGGCCCCGAAACCTCCAATTTTTTTCAAAAAACGTGGATATTACCCTTCAATTTTGGAATTTTTTGACTTTTTTTCGCCTGGAAATAAAAATTGCCGAAATGTTTACCATGATCCTTAATTCCTTCTTTAAGTCCATTTGGGTGGGTTGAACCATCCAATTTGCCTTTAAAAGACCAATTTACCGATTTACAACTTGCACCAATTTCATTAGTTCAAGCTAATTATTTCCTTAAACGCAATTTAGACCACCTTATTATTGTTGATAAAAGCATTTTGTCTAGGGAGACCAAGTCGATCCAGGCCAGCAAAAGAAAGGAGCATCATCCTCAAATTTAAGAGTTAAATATAATATATATATTTGTTGTATGGTCAAAGGAGTTAATCATCTTCCTAAATTATAGACTATAGTTCCCTAGTTTATTGTCATCTATATTATAGTCAAAGGAAATAATTAGCTTGTTAAAAATGATAATTATCTATTTATACTTAGTTGAACCCGAATATGACCTGACATGGAAATGACTTGACCTGATTGTAACCTGCAAATTATTGACTTGAACATAACCTGACTTGAATCCGAGAATGACCCAACTTGGAAATGACCCAGCCTGATTATAACACGCAAATTATTGACTTGAACCGAACTTGACTTGAACCCGAGAATGACCCGACTTGGAAATGACCTAGCCTGATTATAACCCGCAAATTATTGACTTGAACTGAACTTGACTTGAACCCGAGAATGACCCAACTTGAAAATGACTCGTCCTGATTATAATCCGCAAATTATTGACTTGAACCGAACCCGACTCAAACCCGAGAATGACCCGACCTGATTTTAACCCGCAAATTATTGACTTGAACCGAACCCGACTCGAACCCGATAATAACCCTAACCCGTGTAACCCGAACTATTGTTCACCCGATCTGTTATTAACTCGACCTAAACCTGACCCAATCCCGATAAGAAGTGTGACCCGACGTGACTCTACTCAAGCATGACCCAACTCAAACCCAACCCGCATAGGTTATGGAATTAATCCGAATTGACCCGACCCAAACCAGACCTGTTTACCCGAATTGACAGCTTTATCTAGTAGGGACAACTCCTACAATGTGAACCCAACTCAAGGAAAAAAAAGAGGATTGATTCGAACTTTATTAAAATTACTATCAATACAAAGTATTAGTATTTGAAAAAACAATTTTAATATACGAAAATCAAAAGATTGTATAATTAATATAACCATTATTGTGCTCAATTACAAATTATATCCACCATAGAATAAATTGGCTCATCTCGATATTTTTCAACAATGAAAACTTTGACATTTTTAGGGTTTGCCACCAATTCAAGTGTTATATGCGTTGAATGAGTGACATCAAATAAGTCTCATAGTTACCTTTTCTTCTAAGGGATCTCTTATCTCATGACCTATCTCATGACCTATCTTTCGCCTTATATTCATTCCCCATCATACATTGTTACATCTTGGTGGACAACTTCACCAATTTTTTCAAACTCAACTTTGATAATTTGGTTCCTTTACTCAACGAACAGCACCAAGAGTAATCATCAGAAACATTTATGAAACCCACATTAAGTAAGGCATGCACCTTTAACCCCAGCAACCTCAAAAATATTCGCAGCGGCAGATTCTATAACTTTTCATAAAGGGGTCAAACTAGCACTTTAACAAGCTTTATTAAACAAATTCAGATTTCGGCAGATGATAATCTACAACCATTAATCCAATCAAAGGCATTTGGTTAGTCCTCACGTTATCGAAGACACGTTCTATCTCCTCACTCACAGTTTGAAATTTGGAGACAGTGAGGGATAGCTTAAAATAATTAAAACTCCCCTCCCAATTCCAAGTGATCATGTGATCGATTCTTATCACCCGCCTTTGTGACTCTCTAAACACACACACACACA
The DNA here is from genome assembly GCF_948465745.1 of Chenopodium album. NCBI lineage: Eukaryota > Viridiplantae > Streptophyta > Magnoliopsida > Caryophyllales > Amaranthaceae > Chenopodium > Chenopodium album. The sequence goes on from NC_137838.1 coordinate 4,120,196, forward strand.
AAATGGAGATTTGGAGTATTTTTCATAGCTGTAGGGAGGTAAATTGCATCGTTAGCGTAGTTCATTTATTTATTAAATTTATTGAATAAGTATGAATATTGTTTGTAATAACCCTTTTTGTTTTTACTAGGTTCTTGCCAAAAAAAAAACTAAGTTGGGTACTTAAACAATTTCTCCAAACCCGACCCGACCCATAATCAGCTCTAAAATTATCAATTTATCCAACCTCCAAAAGGCCCAAATCAAATCATCAATATAATATCTGTTCAAAAAAAAAAAAAAAAAAAAAAAATCATCAATATAATATCCAAAATTACAAAATCACGCTTCCTCCAATTATTGAAGGGCAAATTTGCAATTTCATATTACCAAAAATGGCTTCCTCTCATTCAATTCAGTATTCATGAACCTTGCGCTGAAACCTGTGTGTTTCTCTCTCCTCCACTCTCTCCTCCACTCTCTCCCTATCTCTAACTTTCTCTCTCTAAACCTGAGATTCGGTCTTCATCAATTTCACAGCAAAAAACCCTAAATTTTCTGGGTTGAGTTACGAGTAGAGAGAAAAAATGCAAAGAAAAGGATCAAATCAAAGGTTATCATCATCAAGTAGCAGTAATAATACGCTGCTTCGATCTCGAATTTCATTTCTTATGCTCACCATGTTAGCCACCATTGCTTCCTTCTATGTCGCTGGAAGGTTCGTCATTTCTTTGATTTCATTTGCTTTTTGCTGTATCTTTTTTCGATTCTATTGTTTTGATTTTTATTTGATTTTTGTTTGGTGATGACTGTTTTATTAATTTTTTGGATGATCGATTGTTAATGTGATTGGAAATTGAATTAGATCGTATATTCAAGAGCATGATGCGCATCGTATTACTGAATGCTGAAACTGAAAGAACATATTTGATCTTTGTTTTGCATAATTTGCAGTAGAGTAGTTGGGAAATGTAGATTTTAGGCTATTACTAGAAAAATTACTGAAATTAGAGAATTTATTTTGTAAATGTGGTGTGATCGTCTAGTTTGATTATAAGTTGAACATTTGTAATGTTTCTAAAAATCAATTTGAAGTTTTGAACATTTGTTAAATGAACTTGCATATAGTGATTTGTACACAATGAATCCGAATGATGTACACAATGAATCACTGTTACATGGGCGCATTATACTCCCTCGGATTCTAAATAATGGGTCACATTTCTAATCGTGTTTTGGTTTTTCCGAAATACTATCCAGTCTCTAACTTGAGTTTAGAGAACTTAAAGCTTGTCTGAATTACCTTGAGGATTATCTTAAAAAAAGAGTACCTTGTGATATGGTAAGGTTGGAGTGTGGTCTATTATATAGGGGTGAAGGGAGCATAGTATGCTTCAGGGGTAAAAAGGGAACTCTTTTCAAGTTCCACAGTTTGTACAGGGGTGTATATGAAGTGTAACACCATCTTCGTGTAATCGGCTTAACTAATGAATATGTTTTATAAATTAAGCACTTTTGCTAAGTGGTCACTTTCCTTGAAAGGGGTTTTATCAAAAAAAATTCTTTCAACAAATATAGGCTTTAAAGTCGTGGTGTGAAAAAGAATACTCTTTTTGATTGGAGAGAAGTTGAATTCTTCTGAAGGTTGAAAATAAGTCAGTTTCTCTTCGGGAGAAGAAAAGTTTTTGTATTCATAATCCTTCTTAAATGCTGAATGAATGCGTCCAAAGTCCCCAAACGAATTGTAGAATGTAGGCTATGTCCAGGTCAGCTCATCTAAGCAAATATCTGCTTGTTTAAGAAACAATCAGATTATGTCACACTCAAATCTTTTATTTGTGTTTACTTATTGGCTTATCGCTGCATATATTTAATTTTTAAAAATTATGAAAATGTCATGTTTGGAATGTACACATTAATCTAAAGACATTTCAGCTGGTAATATTCTATCTTAAGGATTATTGTACAAATAAAGTCAAAGTTTAGTGAAATTTGGAAATTAGATCAGATGAGAATAATTCGATATAGATCAGGTGAATTGAACATGGCCGTAGTTGTAATACTTGGCCAAAGTAAGATTCTAATAACTATGTTGATGTATCTGTAAGATAAAGGCTAAGAGAAGATGTCGCTAATAGTAAGGAGAGTATGTCACTCTTCCAATCGGATGAGACATTAGTAGTTAATTCTTTGATTTTGTGGTTTTAGTTTTTGATATAGATCAGGTGAATTGAACATGGCCGTAGTTGTAATACTTGACCAAAGTAAGATTCTAATAATTAAGTTGATGTATCTGTAAGATAAAGGCCAAGAGAAGATGTCGCTAATAGAAATTAGGAGAGTATGTCACTCTTCCAATCGGATGAGACATTAGTAGTTAACTCTTTGATTTTGTGGTTTTAGTTATTGATATTAACTTTTTAAGTTTTTATGGTTTGATCCACGTTGAGTAACTGTTTTTGTGACAGGTTGTGGCAGGATGCACAGAATAGGGTTTATATCATTAATGAGCTTGACAAAATAACAGGTCAAGTAAGTTTAATACTCTGTACAATTTATTTACTTTTTGTAGAACAATTTATATACCTCGTATTTATGTGCTTAGGCTATATATCATGCAGGAGAGTGATTATTGGTGCAAATTTGTGCACAAATGAACTATCCTAGCCAGTAACAGGATCCATATGTGCTGGTGGTTAGTAGTAATAGTAAATGTAGTCTTATTGCCAATTAGCTACTTGTAGTGTAATTGATTTCCATAGTACTTTCTTCTGCATCATCTCTATATCTGAAATTAAGGTATTGCAGTACCTGATGGTTCTTCCTGCTCTGATCTCCCGTGTAAATGGAATTATCGTCTGTCTCTCATTTGTGCAAGATATATAATTGGATGAATGTGCTTCTTTTGACAGGGGCGAAGTGCCATTTCAGTTGATGATTCACTGAAAGTCATAGCCTGCAGGTAATTTATATTTATCTTGGCCTTACAAGATTTAACTTTATCTTATTGTGAATAAAATTTCGTTTTCAAGTTTCAAAATTAAAAGGTCTGGTTGTCAGGGAACAGCAGAAGAAACTCTCAGCTCTTCAGATGGAATTGGCTGCTGCTAAAGAAGAAGGTTTTGTTCCAAAACATTATGGGATTGACAAGGATAAACCTAAAAAAAGGCCACTGGTTTTAATAGGGATATTGACAAGTTTTGGCCGCAAAAATAAGAGAGATGCGGTTCGTAAGGCATGGATGGGAACAGGTAAAAGTGGAGTTTCCGTCTTTTCTTGCTTCTTCATTTGAAGAGGTGATTTATTTGGTACCTCAGCTTTCATGTAAGATATTATGTGAACATTAGTTGTTAACATAATAGGAATATTTCAAGTGGAATGTTATATTAAGGTCCTGAGATTGGGGTTATGATTTTAACTATTAGAGTGATTGGTATCGGAACTAAAGCCAATGGTGGGTGCATAATAAAATAGTATATGAATTAATCTACTAGGAGAGGCTTAGTGCTTGATATAAAATTCACCTCAAAATGATTGCCTGCTTGCTATCTTCTGTTGAAATCATGGTCCACTTATATCTTTAATCTTACAACATATGTTTAATATATTGGCCTTGATTTTATTTCAGTATGCTATTAGCTTCACTATGATAAATTGAATATTTCTTCCTTTGGGATGTCGTAATTTCTTTCTTGACTTTTTTCTTGGCTGATTAATGCAATGTTGTATAGGTGCTGCTTTGAAGAAGATGGAGAATGAGAATGGAATTGTTGCTCGGTTTGTCATTGGAAGAAGGTGTTCACTTGTTCAATCTTTTTCTTATGTGATTTGTCAATGATTGGTAAAGAACTGATTTGATTGTTTTTTTTTATTATTATTTTTTTATTTTTATGTTTGCAGTGAAAATCGTGGAGATAGTCTAGACTTGGAGATTGACATTGAGAACAGGCAGAACAATGATTTCATTATCCTTGTATGTATCTGACATTTAGATAATTAAATTCCTTTTCCATTCCCTTATGTATGATTACTCTTATGTTTAGCTTTCTGGTGTTGCACTATTGTTACTTTTTTTTTTTAATACCTCATTATTAGATTATCACAAAATATTGAGTGGATTATCAGGGAAGAGGGGGGTGGGAGGGCGGAACCAAATGATAAAATTCATAATGGCAGTAATGAGAATGTTGCTGTGTCATAATGACCATGGTCCATCTTTATAGCAAGCATACCTAGAAGAATAAAATTGAACCACTTATAAGGTGTATGTTATATGTTACTTGTCTAATTGATTCAGATGTTCTGAAAAGAATTATGTCCTGTAGTAAACATTATTTGCTCTATTTCTTGTTAGTGCCATGCTTGGTATAAGAAAATTGAAATTGGGGGAAACAGAATTGATTAGGGACTAGATTAAGGGGTAGTAAATATGTGGAGATGGTGGTTATTTAAAGTTAGCACTGGGTGAGTGGGTGGAGGAACCTATTACCCCTATCTGGCAGTAAATTAATATTCTAAGATGTGGCAGGGGAACCTATCATGCCTGTTTGGGGTGATCTATCATCCTTTTCAACCATTTTAAATAGCATGGCCTAAGTAGCACATAACTTGTATATATGTGAACAACCTTATTACCTTTCTTGGATATTATTGATTTGGATTTTACACTTCATGTTTACAGAATGACCATGTGGAGACTTCTGCACAGCTACCAAAAAAGACAATGTATTTTTTCGCTTATGCTTCCAATTGGGAAGCAGAGTTTTACGCAAAGGTCAATGATGACGTGTATGTTAATGTTGGTAAGTGTATATGACCCTACCATCCCCACCCCCTTTCCCTCCCAAAATGTGTGAAAATGTGCCTGTTGAAGCTGTCTCTGTTTTTATTTGACAGTGCCAATTTTTTACTTACTGAATTGCACATTAGTAGCCATGGTTCTGTTTATAACTTGGACCTTAGCTTTGTTCTTCATTGAGCAAGCATTTCCGATCCCATAATTCAGTTTTGGAAGGTCAAGGACTGGTTATACTCATGATCAAAGATGCCTGAAGGTTATAACTTGACTTGATTTTCTCGAGACAAATGTAAAGGGAGTCCCTCGAGATCATTTTGTTATTTGTATAGAGTTTTAGAGCCCAAATTTATTCTTTCGTATTTTAGTTTACTCTTTTATCTTGGTGAAATTGAAAATACACGTTCAGATTTTTTTCTTCGCTTTTGGTCATTTAGTTGGTAAATTATAAATAACTTTTCACAAATGAGTTTTCCTTCTTAGTAGTTTTGTTGACCTTGTTGAATGATTTGCATGTTAAATCATGTATATTTTGAAAGCATGATAAATGATTTTTTTTTTTTTTATTTTTTTTAATAAATAAATAAGTAAACCACCATCCTATATTGTTTAGGTCCTTGGTTCTATTACTCCCATATTTCACCTAAACTTCCCCTGAATCAGATTTTCTAATCAGTATTTGTAACTTCCTTCTTTACAGATGCTCTTGGAAATACTCTTGCAGCTCATGTGGATAAGCCTCGTGTTTATATGGGATGTATGAAGTCTGGTGAAGTTTTTTCTGAACCGTGAGTAAATCCAAAAGCATAGTATGATGAAAGCTGAACTATTTGAATATAACTTAATATTAAGATTTTATAAATGCTTGCTCTTCCAGGAATCAAAAATGGTATGAGCCAGAGTGGTGGAAATTTGGTGATGGAAAATCGTAAGTAAAGAAAATAGCTGAATTTCTTAGCTTGATAACTGGTTTGCAATTTAAGGAGAGAGGGGAACTTTATTACTTCTTATTCTTAAATATTCAGTTTAGCAGCCATTTCACTTCATTTACTGTGAAGCCTTGCTATATTTTTGCCTCTCCTCATGCTTGTCATCTTATGTCCAAACAGGTACTTTCGTCATGCTTCTGGTGAAATTTTTGTCATATCACATGCGCTTGCAAAGTTTGTCTCGATAAATAGGTGAGTCTGTTCTGTGTTTCTATTAGAGCTGTCAAAAGTTGACCCGACCCGAAATACCAACTCAAACACGATTATTAACCGACCCATCTGAATTCGAAAAAATGGTGACCCAAACCTGACCTGACCCGACTTGAAACCAACCCTAGACCCGAGTTGATCCGAGTATGTGAGACCCGAACCAACATGAATTGACCCGGAGATGACCCGACCCGAATGTAACTCTTTAATTATTGACTTGAACCGAACCCGACTTGAACAGAACCCGAAATTGAACCAAACCCGTTTTAACCCGTCAAAACCCGAATTTAAGCCGACTTGTTACTAACCTGACCTGAATTCAACCCGACCTGTTCCTAACCCGACCCGCATTTAACCCAACCTGCAACAAACCCGACCCAAAATCAACCTGACTTTTTATTGACTTGACCCAAATTCAACCCGACTTGTTATTGACCCAACCCGAAATTTACCAGACCTATTACTAACCCGACCCAAAAATTCAACCCGATTTGTTACTAACCCGACTCGAAATCAACACGACTTGTTATTGACTCGACCTAAATTCAACCCAAATTGTTCCTAACCCGATTTCAAATCACCTTACATGCAATTTAGACCACCTTATCATTGTTGATCAAAGTATTTTGTCTAGGGAGACTTAGTCGGTCCAAGCCAGCAAAAGAAAGGAGCATCATCCTCAAATTTAAGAGTTAAATATAGTATATATTTGTTGTATGGTCAAAGTGATAATTATCTTCCTAAATTATAGACTATAGTTCCCAAGTATATTGCCATATATATTATAGTAAAAGGAAATAATTAGCTTGATAAAAATGATAATTATCTATTTATAGTTAGTTGAACCCGAATATGACCTGACTTTAAAATGACCCGACCGGATTGTAACCTGCAAATAATTGACTTGAACATAACCCGACTTAAATCCGAGAATGACACGACTTGAAAATGACCTAACCTGATTATATCCCGCAAATTATTGACTTGAACCGAACCCTACTTGAACCCAAGAATGACCCGACTTGAAAATGACCCAACCTGATTATAACCCGCAAATTATTGACTTGAACCGAACCCGACTGCAACCCGAGACTGACCCGACCTGATTCTAACCCGCAAATTATTGTCTTAAACCGAACCCGACTCGAATCCAAGGATTACCCTAACCCATGAAAACCCGAATTAAACCCGACCTATTGTTCACTCGACCCAAATGTAACCCGACCCAAACCTGATAAAAGTATGACTCGACGTGACCCAACTCAAACATGACCAAACCCAAACCCTACCCGCATAGGTTATGGAATTAATCCGAATTCACCCGACACGAGTTGACCCGACCACTCTGACCGACTGAAACCCGATCTGTTTACTCGAATTGACAGCTCTACCCGAAACCTCCAAAATTTCCCAAAAAGTGTTGATATTAGCCTTCAATTTTGGAATTTTTTGACTTTTTTACCCGGAAATAAAAATTGCCAAAATGTTTACCATGGTCCCTAATACCCTCCAGAACCATCCAATTTGCCTTTAAACGACCAATTTATCAGTTTACTACTTGCACCGATATCATTAACTCAAGCCTATTACGAACATTTATGACAACATATAATGATCATTTATGGTTCCAAACAACATTATATGACCTCGAGATGTTTTTCCTAAAATATCAATGCTTTTCGACGCAGGACCTTAAAACATTCGAAAATTCACAAAAAGCATGGATATTAGCCATTAAATTTGGAATTTTTTTTTTACTTTTTTCGCCCGGATATAAAAATTGTTGAAATGTTTACTATGGTCCCTAATACCCTTCGGGAGTATAATTGGGTGGGTGAAACCGTCCAATTTGCCTTTAAACGACCAATTTATCGGTTTACAACTTGCACCGATTTTATTAACTCAAGCCTACCACGAACATTTATGACAACATATAATGATCATATATGGTTCAAAACGGCATTATATGATCCAAGAAGTATCCCCTAAAATCTCAATGCGTTTTGACACCGAGCCCTAAAACATTCGAAATTTCTCAAAAAGCGTGGATATTAGCCTTAATTTTGGAATTTTTGACTTATTTTAGTCCGGAAATAAAAATTTCCGAAAAGTTTGACTATTCCCTAATACCCTCTGAGCGTCGAATTAGGTGGGAGGAACTATCCAAGTTGCCTTTAAATGGTCAATTTATCGGTTTACAACTTGCACCAATTTCATTAACTCAAGTCTACCACGAAAATTTATGACAACAAATAATGATCATATATGATTCCAAACGACAATATATGACCCCAAGATGTATCCCCTAGAATTTCAAAACTTTTCGACACCTCCACAATTTCTCAAAAAGCGTGGATATTAGCTTTCACTTTTGAAACTTTTGACTTTTTTATTGCCTAGAAAAAAAATTTACCAAAATGTTAACCATGGTCCCTAATAACGTCCGGGAATCCCATTGGGTGGGTGGAACTATCCAATTTGCCTTTAAACGACCAATTTACTGGTTTACAACTTGCACCGAGTTCATTAACTCAAGCCTACCACGAACATTTATGACAACAAATAATGATCGTATATGGTTTCAAACGGTATTATATGACACCAAGATGTATCCCCTGGAATTTTAAAACTTTTCGACACCGTGCCCCGAAACGTCTTAAATTTCTAAAAAATGGTGGATATTAGTCTTCAATTTTGGAATTTTTTGACTTTTTTTCTACCGAAAATAAAAATTGCCGAAATATTTACCATGGTCCATAATACCTTTCGGGAGTCCAATTCGGTCGGTGGAACCATCTAATTTTCCTTTAAACGGCTAATTTACCGATTTACAACTCGCACCGATTTCATTAACTCAAGCCTACCGCGAACATTTATGACAATATATAATGATTATATATGATTCTAAACGGCATTATATGACCCCGAGATGTATCCTTTAAAATTTAGAAGCTTTTCGAAACTGGGCCTCGAAACCTTGGAAATTTCTCAAAAAGCGTGGATATTAGCCTTCAATTTTGGAATTTTTCGAATTTTTCGCCTGGAAATTAAAATTGCCGAAATGTTTACCATGCTCACTTATACCATCCGGAAGTCCAATTGGGTGGGTGGAACCATCCAATTTGCCTTTAAACGGCCAATTTACCGATTTACAACTTGCACCGATTTCTTAACTCAATCCTACCACAAACATTTATGACAACATATAATGATCATATATGGTTCAAAACGGCACTATATGACCCCGATATGTATCCCCTAGAATTTCAAGACTTTTCGACGCCAGGCCCCGAAACCTCCAAAATTTCTCAAAAATCGTGGATATTAGCCTTCAATTTTGGAATTTTTTGACTTTTTTTCACCCGAAAATAAAAATTGCCAAAATGTTTACCATGATCCCTAATACTGTCCGGAAGTCCCATTGGGTGGGTGTATCCATCCAATTTGCCTTTAAACAAGCAATTTACCGGTTTACAAATTGCACTCAAGCCTACCACGAACATCTATGACCACATATAATAATCATAAATGGTTTCAAACGGCATTTTATGACCCCAAGATGTATCTGCTAAAATTTAAAGGCTTTTGCCTTGAAACCTCCAAAATTTCTCAAAAAGCGTGGATCTTAAACTTCAATTTTGGAATTTTTTGACTTTTTTTCGCTTGTAAATAAAAATTGCTGAAATGTTTACCATGGTCCTTAATATCCATCCTCCGAGTGTGCAATTGGGTGGGAGGAACCAATCAATTTGTCTTTAAACGGTCAATTTACCGGTTTACAACTTGCACCAATTTTATTAACTCAAGCCTACTACGAACATTTATAACAACATATAATGATCATATATGGTTCCAAATGGCATTATATGACCCCCAAATGTATTCCTTAAAATATCAAGACTTTTGTATACTGGGCTTTGAAACCTCCAAAAATTTTCAAAAAACGTGGATCTTCAATTTTGGAATTTTTTGACTTTTTTTCGTCCGGAAGTAAAAATTGCCGAAATATTTACCATGATATCTAATACCCTCCGGTAGTCCGGGTGGATGGAACCATCCAATTTACCTTTAAACAGCCAATTTACCGATTTATAACTTGCACCGATTTCATTAACTCAAGCCTACCACAGACATTTATGTCAAAAATAATGATCATATATGGTTCCAAACGACATTATATGACCCCGAGATATATTCCCTAGAATCTCAAGGCTTTTCGATACCGGGCCGTAAAACCTCCAAAATTTCTCAAAAAGCATAGATATTAGCCTTTATTTTTGGAATTTTTAGACTTTTTTCGCCCGAAAATAATAGTTGCCGATATGTTTACCATGGTCTTTAATACCTTTTGGAAGTCCAATTGGGTGGGTGAAACCATCCGATTGCCTTTAAACGACCTATTTACCGGTTTAAAAACTTGCACTAATTTCATTAAATCAAACCTACCACGAACATTTATGACAACAAACAATGATCAAATATTGTTCCAAATGGCATTATATATCTCATATAATTTCAAGACTTTTCGTCACCGGCCCCGAATCTTCCAAAATTTCTCAAAAAGCGTGGATATTAGTCTTTAATTTAGGAATTTTTGACTTTTTTTTCGCCCGAAAATAAAAATTGCCGAAATGTTTACCATGATCCCTAATATTGTCCGGGAGTCCCATTGGGTGGGTAGAACCATCCAATTTGCCTTTAAACGACCAATTTACAGGTTTACAACTTGCACCGATTTCATTAACTCAAGTCTACCATGAACATTTATGACAACATATAATGATAATATATGGTTCCAAACGGCATTATATGACACTGAGATGTATCCTTTAAAATCTCAATGCTTTTCGACACCGGGCCCCTAAACATTCAAAATTTCTCTAAAATCGTGGATATTAGCCTTCAATTTTGAATTTTTTGACTTTTTTTCACCTGAAAATAAAAATTGTCGAAATGTTTACCATGGTCTCTAATAACCTCCGGGAGTCCTATTGGGTGGGTGGAACCATCCAATTTGCCTTTAAATGACCAATTTACGGTTTATAACTTGCACTGATTTCATTAATTCAAGCCTACCACGAATATTTATGACAACAAATAATGATCATATTTGGTTCCAAATGGCATTATATGACCCCGAGATGTAATCCCTAGAATTTCGAGACTGTTAGACATCGGGCCCCGAAACCTCCAAAATTTCTCAAAAAACGTGGATATTAGCCTTCAATTTTGGAATTTTTGACTTTTTTTCGTCCGGAAATAAAAATTGCCGAAATGGTTACCATGGTCTCTAATAACCTCCGGGTGTCCAATTGGGTGGGCAGAGCCATCCAATATGCCTTTAAATGACCAATTTACCGGTTTATAACTTGCACTGATTTTATTAATTCAAGCCTACCACGAATATTTATGACAACAAATAATGATCATATTTGGTTCCAAACGGCATTATATGACCCCGAGATGTATCCCCTAGAATTTCAAGACTTTTCGACACCGGCCAGAAACCTCTAAAATTTCTCAAAAAACGTGAATATTAGCCTTTAATTTTGGAATTTTGTTGACTTTTTTGCCCGGAAATAAAAATTGCCGAAATGTTTACCATGGTCCCTAATACCCCCGAGAGTCCAATTGGGTGTGTGGAACCATCCAATTTGCTTTAAACGGCCAATTTACCGATTTACAAGTTGTACAGATTTATCTGTTAACGACGGCCAATTTAATTAACTTGCACCGAACTCGACTTGAACCGAAATTGACCCAAACACGTTTTAGCTCATCAAAACCCGAATTTAACTCGAATTGTTACTAACCTTACCTGAATTCAATCCGACCCGTTTCTAACCCGACCCGAATTTAACTCAACCAGTTACAAACCCGACGTGAAACCAACCCGACTTGTTATTGACCTAACCCAAATTCAACCCGACTTGTTATTGACCTGACCCGAATTTTACCAGACCTATTACTTTCCCGACCCAAAAATTCAACCTGATCTGTTACTAACCCGACTCGAAATTAACACGACTTGTTATTGATCCGACCTAAAATTCAACCCAAATTGTTCCTGACCCAATTTCTAATCACCTTAAATGCAATTTAGACCACCTTATTATTGTTGATCAAAACATTTTGTCTAGGGAGACCAAGTCGGTTCAGGCCACCAAAAGAAAGGAGCATCATCCTCAAATTTAAGAGTTAAATATAGTATATATTTGTTTTATGGTCAAAGGAGTTAATTATCTTCCTAAATTATAGACTATAGTTCCCTAGTATATTGTCATATATATAATAGTCAAAGGAAATAATTAGCTTGATAAAAATGATAATTATCTATTTGTAGTTAGTTGAACCCGAATATGACCTGACTTGGAAATGACCCGTCCTGATTGTAACCTACAAATTATTGACTTGAACATAACTCAATTTGAATCCGAGAATGACCTGACTTGGATATGACCCAACCTGATTATAACCCGCAAATTATTGACTTGAACCCAAGAATGACCCGACTTGAAAATGACCCGACTTGATTTTAATCCGCAAATTATTGACTTGAACCGAACCCGACTCAAACCCTAGAATGACCGACCCTATTCTAACCTGCAAATTATTGACTTGAACCGAACCCGACTCGAACCCGAGATTTACCCTAACCCGTTTTAACCCATGAAAACCCGAATTAAACCCAACCTATTGTTCACCCGATTCGAATGTAACCCGACCTATTATTAACTCGACCTAAATCCGACCCAAATCCGATAAGAAGTATGACCCGATTCAAGCATGACCCAACCTTAACCCGACCCGCATAGGTTATGGAATTAATTCGAATTGACCCGACCCGAGTTGACCCGACCCACTCTTACCCGACCCGTTTACCCAAATTGACTGCTCTAGTTTCTACTTTCTGCATTGGTTGACATCAGGCCGGGAGGCTGAATTTTAGTTTCAGATCTACTGGGGACCCAATCTAAAAATCTTAATTGTCATTCCTTGTTACAATTGTAAATATGTGTGTAGTGCATACCATTTATCAGTCTACTTCATTGCCTTGGCAGATCTAAGCTCCGCACTTATGCACATGATGATGTCAGTGTTGGTTCCTGGTTTATTGGGCTCGATATCAAACACATTGACGAAAAAAAGTTTTGCTGTTCATCGTGGGCTTCAGGTCCCTCTCTCATTTCTCTCTCGTACACAACATGCAGACTACTTATATATGAGTATACATATTGACATTTATGCTTGCATATTAGTTTGATACCTAAGTCTTGGAATACCATTTACGACCTTGTATCTATATTACAATCAGTAAAATCCTGCAATACCAGCAATTATACAGTTTCGTGTAATTGTACCCTTGGAAAGCTGTCAACAATATTACATCCTTAAGTATATTAATGCTATCCTGATTTGATACTTAAGTCTCGGCATAACATTTATAACCTAGTATGTTTATTACCCTCTCAATTAAACTAAATGTAATTGTACCCTAGGAAAGCTGTCAACAAAATCAGAATCCTCATTTTTCTACCAATGTTATCCTGAAAATAATAGGTTTTGCATAAGCAGCCTCTATACTTTATTGACTTGTCAGGTATAAGGTCATCTGCACTCAAAGGCTCAAACCACATCTTGACCTTTGGACCTTTCATTTAGTTGTGGAACTCCCTGTAGATGCTGTCATATATTTTTTTTCATCACGAAGCAACCAGAATACTGAGAGTTTTAGATCAGATTTCATTGTCATTTTCACTTTCACTTTCACTTTCACTTTCACTTTTTAACAAGATGTTTGGTGCATACTTCCACTTCAAAGCCTCTCCAATATTACTGAACAAAGTTTCTCTGTATCAGGAGCTATTTGTGCAGGAGTTCGTTGAAGACTTCTAATTTTTTTTTACTGGTTGGAACCTCATGAAAACGGCTACTGATTTCTTCTGCATGAGCAAATCGTTTTTCTGTGTTCAAGAGCCATGCATGAATCCTGGGCCATACACAATACACCAAATCTCTTACTTTGCCTTCTGTACACTGTACTAGATACAGTCCTAGTAGATAGCTACAGATGAGTAGGAATAGGGAATGATAGCTAACCACAGCTCGCCTATACATACATCTTTAATACTGCAGAACTGACATTTTTAAGCATCTACTCTTCTCTCAGGAGTCAGTACAGTTATTCTAAAGAACAATCAGTTACCCGCGCTATAGTATTGTATTAGATGCGAGATCCTCTTTAAAAACTGAGTTCTGTGTATATATTTCATTGTTCTTGTGATGTTTACTAAATGCAAACTAATTTCTGGAATTACTGGATAGTTCAATGATACGATAAAATCTTCCCCAATTGCCCTTGTTTAACCTCTCTCCCTTAACATCGCCTCCTATTATCATTTGATTCATTTAAATATTAAGGATGGGTAGATGATTGAGGTCAAAAAGCCAGGAAAGTGCAGACATAGATACAAAAATATGCAAGATCCATTATGAAATACCAAATGAGTTCTTGGATCACTTCAGTAGTTTAGTATGAAGGACAACTAGCTATATAGAGAGCTCAATTCTCAAAAAGAAGATACTAAATTATGATCGTGGCCGGTTTGATACTGAGATCACGTATTAATAAATACGACGTAATAACTTAAATATCTTGTACAAAGTTCCTCTACACTCAAGCAACATAATGTATTCATACACAATACACAGTATAATGATACTGATATTAAAATATCTCTTTGGTATAAATGGTGCTAAAGCCAGATATTGCATCAACAGCAAGTTGGCTAATTTGTACATCAGAAAGCAGGTTATAAATGGCTGAACCCACAAGAATGCTTTACTGGCAACATGAAAGGAGAATTTTGCAAGAAGCAATGAGGACCTCTATGACGAACTATTCAGGAAATAAGCCACAGCTTTATCTGTATCATTGTCGTGCATAAGAAGAGCTTCAGCGACACTGTTGGACGCGAACCCCATTTCTCGAAGGAGGGTGTAACCATTCACAAAATCTCGAACCTGAAAGAGTTCCAAAAAAGAAAGAGAACAGAATAATGGACCTTAGCAATTAACAGTAAAATGCAAAGACCCACCAGGCCATCTAAAAGCCCAAGAAAGGCAAAGGATTACTCAAATTGTCCCGGGAACATGAAACATATTCAAGGAAAGAACAGAACACTGCATCGTTTTGTAGCCTAATTCTAGAGACTTGAACATCATTATTCACTTTGTCAAACTAAGAAAACATATATACAGACAATACAGTGCTCCAACTAATCCTAGTCGACAGCAGGTGCTGAAGCACAAGTTTCCAGCAACCTAATCCCAAAAAAGTAAAGAAGCAAGTGGACAAGTGCTAATAAAAAACTACCATAATACAGTATATAGATCAGATCCAGAACTTAGACAAAGCAAACAAAGCTTGTGAAAAAGACACCATACCCACGCCAACACACTTTGAAAATTATGGGGGACTATTAATGTGGGAAGCAAAGTGGCAATGGTGCTTTAGCAGCATGACATAGCGAGTCTCTAAATAAGCTACCAAAAAAAAAAAAAAAACTGGCAAAATCATACCTTAGTAGGATTGTCCCCAAAAGCTGCAACTGCCAAAGGAACTGCTTCTCGGTTAAGGCCTGATGCAATATATTTGCTCACAACGGGATCCGCAGCAGTGGTCTACAAGAGTTGATTACATCCGATTAGATTCCAGAACAACAGATTAATGGAAACAGGGAGGATAAACCTGACAATGTAAAATTCAACTTCTAGGGACAGTAACAGGGAACAGAAATCTAAATAAATGTTCAAATAGCTTATGCCAGAAAAGGGGGGGGGGGGGGGGGGGGGTAACCACATTTTAAAGCAATCAGAGATAATGCCTTGAAGTCAGAAAGTAGTGAAAGTAAAAAAAAAAAGTAAAAAAAAATAACATAACATATGAGAGCCATTTTATATACATCTTTCAACATACACTAAGCATGCATCAATATAAATCTTGATTAGCTATTAATTTAAAAGAAATCACATAGAAACTTAAAAAAGGTCTGTACAATTATTAAGGACTAAAATCAATGTTACTCAAAGATGTTATACATGGAATGTTATAAAGAAGCTCATATCAAAGCACCTAACCTAAGTTACCTAACACCTAGCAAGATGCATCAACGAATGTTGCACACACACAGTCCAGACGGAACACAATTTGCACACGCTTCACATATATACTTTGCTTCTGCCACCGATAGCAACCTTTTCTTATCCCAAAATCCAGAGGATACCATTTAATTTTTCGTCCAGCTTGGATTTTTTACTTTTCTGCATCAGCATTTTTGTTGTTGCCTCACTCAGCCACTCGTATAGACCTACTCTTCTTTCAGCCTCCAGTAGCAAAAACATGTTGTCTATCTCCTTCCCCTCAGAGAAAAGAGATTATTTCAACTATCACCAAGTAGCACAATTCCAAAACGTAAGTATAAAAACAAAACCCAGTAGTGCCAAAGTATTATCATCCAGTTCCCACCAGGGCATTAAAACACATTATTCTTAAGGTTACCTTGTATAAAAAAATCCGCAACACTTGATTATGTGCACACACACAAAAATAAATCCAAACAATTGGAGCCAACAAGTTCGATCTAAACTAAGATTGATTTTATAGCAATAAACATAAAGATCATGAAGTACATAAAAGTATCTATTCTTCTCTGATTCAATATAGGTTGTTTCAGATTACGACAACAAACTAAAGAGTCCTTGATTCCAGGGAACTTTGAGACTAAACACAAACAATGAGAAGGGAGAAATAGTATGATTGAAAAAACAGCATTACACACTTCATAAGACAATCTACACTACAAACATCAAGAGTACATAATATTACCGATGATGGCATGGATTGTGGTGTTCTTGATGGGAAATTTTCAGATGCAAGGCGACTCCAATTCTGATTTTCCTTCTCTGCTTCAGCAAGTATCTTCTTCTCTAAATCAAAATCAAAATGAAATGCACTTCGTGGAATATCTCCCATTTGTGGCAATAATTGAGGCTGTTAGACAGAATGCATAAATGGAAAAGGTTAAATCCCATATATAAGTAAGATAAATACAACAAAATTAGTGATTTCTCCACGTGAATAGATCTTATGCTTATTCACTTGCAACCCTTACCATCTTCGTAATTAATTTTTAAGTCTAGAAATCACTGAAATTACAGACTTGCATTGTGAGTGTCATGAAGAGGTACATATCCAAGCATTCAATGCTTATTCACTTGCGACCCTTACCATCATCATAATTACTTTTTAAGGTTAAGTAAGTCTAGAAAGTAGAAATCACTGAAATTACAGACTTGCATGAGTGTCATGAAGAGGTGGATATCCAAGCATTTGATACACGTATTCTAAGAATTTAGAGCTCTAAATATGTAAGATAATTTTAGACACGAGTATATGGACATGTCACTCCTCTTGAAGATTTATACATTAATGATTATTTTATCATAACATAATGAACGTAGAAGAAGAAAGCATATAGCCAACGGGCAAGAATAAAGATTTTAGGAGAAAGGGGTTTGGAAAAGAAAGTCAGTAAAGTAGAAATCTACTACTCCATAATAAAAAGGAATCTGAAATCCTGCTTACTTAAAGACAAAGCCAATTCTATTAAAAAAAAAACACAAATACTATATACATAGTATTTATTCTCCTTATTTACTTATAATAGGTCAAAATTAAACATTCTATTATAAATAAATAAATAAATAAATAATTACAAAAAAAAAATACTTTTTTGGCTCAACATGAAGTGTTAACTTTATTCACTTGAGTGAGTCAAGTATATAACACGGGAATTTGATGTGATATAAAGCATCCCAGTCCATGTCTCTCCTCCATCTACAATTCTGTAATCCATTATACTTAGCCTCACGCTATCCACCACAGCCTCTAATGGCCACTTCTATACACTAGTTGACAACACCTGGCAAGAGTCTCACTCTCCCCTAGCTTAAATGAAACTTGACAAAGTGACAAACAATATTATCATATGCAATGGTCTAAGAAGTTACCAAGATAGAACAATTTAAGCCAAAATTGAACCATTAAAGAAGATAAGTTTAAAAAGGTTTCAATCTATAGTCCGGACACCTTCTTATATAATAAGATTAATAACCGTATCCATGTGCAAGAATAGCAAGATGGCAGGTCTAACACCTATACCATAAATGTAAGTAACGTAATCATGTCTTGTTAAGGCTTATGCGAGTATAACCGGAAACTAGCTGTGTTCAAGTAACATAAGTTTTACACATTTGCTTTTTCAGTGCAGCTAATTCAGTGGAGCAAGTTAACGACTAGACATTGCTTCATATCTGATCCAGCTCTAATTTCATAAATCCAGCTTCACCTGCATCCTTTTGCAGGGAGCTATGTAAAAGACACCACAGTTAAACGTGATACATTACATTTTACAATCATACCCTATAAATCAGAAATCTTATATGTCATTTTCTTAACTACAGATTATATTTCTAGGGTTTCGTGTACAGGAATTTTGTCAACCACTATACAATTACCTATCTAATGAGATTCAACGGAACTTTGCAAAATATGACAACACGAATAGTCATATATGGAGGAAGAGAAAACACGATGCTTAAAACACAGCCCCCAAGGGCCTCAACACACCAATCCCTTCTCAGATCCCCCTACAGATTGTAATGTCAATAATCATACTGTTCGAAATGACAATGCAAGTGGTGTGACATATGAAACTCAATCAATTATGATGCAAAACAGAAGTAGAAATATGGAACTTACAGGAGGAGTTATCCTATATTCTGGCTTAATTTGAACCCTGATACCAGTTCCTGCTGCAAAATTTAACAGTCCCATGAGAAAGTAAAATATTGTATCAAACATCAACAGAATTAAGATAGCGAGAATCGATTGAGGACCTCAATTGGACAAACAAAACTCTTCAAAATGAACAACCACCCAAAAGGCCAATAACATCAACTGTACATGCTAGCCTACACCTAAGCAACTGCTCAATAAAAACCACTTTTTCATACCCACAATTGGATTAAACAATCAACTCAATAATCCTATGTTTCTCACAGTCTCACTCATACCCATGTCAGATCCTCAACACTCTTACAAGGTCATGGATACATTATTTGAATCAAAACTATGTAAAAAACTGTAATAATAGCCGAGTCGGACACTTGAACACATACCCGAGTAACATAGCAATAATCCATACCCAGTCATTCCATTCATCATTTCATCATCACCAAGCTTATAAATTAATAACCTAAATTCCCACTTCAACAATGCCCAACAAATCAATAACCACCCAACAAAAAGAAAGAAACCCAGGAAACCCCTAATTCAAAAATTTTCAAACACCCCACATAAAAATCCAAATCAAACACAGCAAAATCAAACACAAAAGCAGAAGAGGAGAGAGAAAGACTTACAAGAAGAGGGAGGAGGGGCAGAAGATTGGTGATAAGGAGGTGCACGGGCAGGAGGAGGGATGATCGGCTGACCGGGTTGACCGATCTTAGGGTAAAGAGAAGATACATGAGGCGATTGAGAGGAAGAAGAAGACATCTTTTGGTACATGGGTATGTGGGGATCGTAGGGTGAAACGCCTGCTCTGTTCCTGCTTGAATTGTAATCGTACTCCATTGTTGTTCGTCGTCAGGAAATCAAAACCCCAATTTTCAAACCCTAATTTCTAAAATTTTCAAGAGAAAAGGAAGTGAGGATTCAGAATTTGGGATGAATCATAAATTGATCTAAATTGGTGTTTGTAAAAAATATTATTATTATTTTTTTTTAGTGTTTAGAGAGCCACAAGGGCAGGGGTAAGGATCGATCCCAGGATCTCCTGAAATCGGGAAAGTTTATCTAACCACTTGAGCTATCCCTCACTCTCACAAAAAATATTATTATTTCATTGGACTTGAAACAAATAAGAGTGGAAGAAGTTGCAATCTTTTGATTTTGTCGCCTCGTCAATAAGCAAGTGGTCAAATTCGGAGGGAGGGCTAACTCAATTGGTTATAGATTTTCTTTTAGTTTTACACGACTCTATAAATCAAATAGTACTCCGTATGAGATACGAGAAAAATAAAATTTAGAGCAACTCTAATATTGACAACTATATAGGAAAATTTTTAATTTACCACCCAAAAATATACCTAATTTCTAACTTACCACCCAAAATTTTTAGAGCAACTCTAATATTGACAACCATATAGGAAAATTTTTAATTTACCACCCAAAAATATACCTAATTTCTAACTTACCACCCAAAATTTTTTTTATTTTAAATTACCACCCAATAATTTAATTAATCACTCAGATTACCACCCAATTTGAATTTCCGGTGGAATTTAGTCACGCGGGCCCACTATAGTTACTTCCCTTCAAATTTTTTTTTTCTTCGACTTCCTTCTCTTTTCTATTCAATTCTCCCTACCAACTCCATTTCTTATTCTTTTTTAGATCTTAATTCACACAAAAATCCCCTTTTCTTCTTAATTCTCAACATATCATCACATTGGAACCCTAATTTTGGTTTTAAAAATCTAATTGTTCTGCAAAATTTTAATTCGAGGGTAGCTGGGTTTACTAGAGAAGTTACGCTGAAGAAAAGTCAGCATCTTGGAGGATTTTGTTGGGGACTAGCTGCTTAGGCCAGTCAGAAGGCTTTAGAGTACTGCTTAGCCCTAATTAATTCCCCCAATTAAATTGACAACAATTTTCCCCAATCTAATTCAGACAAGAACCCTGATTTTTACAAATTAAAAGGTTACCTGAAGCGAATTGATTTAATTGCAAATCAGGGCTGCTACTGCTGTTACAATTCACCTCCAATTTGTGGAATTTCTGATGAAATTTAACATGGGATGACAATTTCAGTTAGGGGAAGTGTTTTATAGGAAGAATCGGGGAGGGAAAACGGTTAGAAAGAAAAAAATAGCCGTTTATAGCCGTTGACTGGGGCCCACGTGACTAAATTCCACCGGAAATTCAAATTGGGTGGTAATCTGAGTGAATAATTAAATTACTAGGTGGTAATTTAAAATAAAAAATTTTTTGGGTGGTAAGTTAGAAATTAGGTCTATTTCCTACCATATAAGTTTTTAAACTAAATATCATTTAGCTATTTTTAGTTCCAATAGCTAGTTATTTCGTATAAGCTTAGCTTATAATTTATATAAACCCCATCTCTTTAATTAGCATTTTTATACTTCATTTTATGTATTCTTTTTTTTTTTTTTTTAGAATGAGTTTTTCTAAGCAAATTGCAATTTGTAATGCCAATGGTCAAGCTAACAGTGAGGAATTATTTAATATTGTAAGCAACTTACTAGCTACGAGCATTAGAGTTGCTCTTACACTCCATTTTCTCATACATACATGTAGTCTTGAAAAAATGTTGTATACAAAGCATTATTCAATCATACACTCTGAATCTATTTTTTAATTTTTAATTTTTTTTTTTACTAAAAAGCATCGCACATCATGCATTGCAAAGACCTTGACAAGCCCAAGGGTGTTACTTATACTTTGTAAAACATGAATAAGGTCAAATATATCTATTAAAATTGTCCGTCATTTTCAGTATTTCATGTGGTCCCGTAATATATTAAATTATATTTGTCAATATCGTATTCAACTACCCTTATATAGCATCAAGACAAGTAAAGCATAGAGATTGAGCTGCTTTCCAATAAGTATAGCATCATAATTTATATTGCGGCTTTTAAGCAAGTGTTTATATTTAACTTAAAACTAAATCTTTCACAAAATTTGAAAGAAACTATGAAAAAAGGACTACATAGAGTTGATCACCCCTTATCCACCCACAACGGCCACAAGGAATGTCATGTACTCATAAATCATAATTATGTATTCCAATATGATTACATCTTTTTAATTTAGGATTCGACTTCACCAACCAGACCTGAACTACAATCATATATTCATATCTACTCATTAGAATTACTAAAAATGTTGTACATAAGCAATCAAGTACATTATCATTAGAATAACCAAAGTGAAAGAATAAAAATAAACGATTTCCTCTATTTAAAAAAAAAAACTTCTCCAAAAAACTTTCGATAATATATTAATATACCATTTAATATCTCATGTATTTACACGGATACGCTCTAGTTAAAGAAAATAGAGAGAATAAAAAAACGAGCGAGATGAGGTGGGAAGAGGGGCAAAGTGGCAAACTAGAAAAGAAGGAACTAGAATATTTAACAAGCAGGAGAACAAAACACGTGTATTGGCATTGACGTGGCTGATAGCCTGGCAAACTTTCACCTTTTTTTTCTTTCTCATTTTCATTTCCCCCTCTTTTCTCGCTTCTGCATCACCATTCACCCCAACACCATACCAATTTCTTAATTTTTCTATTAAATCCACCAAATTAAACATAAACCCCATCAAAATTTCCCTCCTTTTTTTTATATACCCAGATAGAAATAATCATAAAGTTTCCTTCTTTACAACTTTTAAGGGTGTAGATTGTATCTTTGACTATTACCCAGAAAAAAAAAGGGAGAGAATTTGGAGAATTATTTTATACCCAGAAAAAATTAATCATAAAGTTTCCATCTTTAGAATTATAAACAAATATATTGTAATTATCTGGGAATTGTACTGTTTTTTTTTTTTTTTTTTTTTTTTTTTGTTGCATTCAGGTGAATTTGGAGGATTATTGTTGTTTTGGATTCAAAGGTATGTTAATTTACTTAATTTTAATTTCATAGCTCTTTCAATTTGTTTAATTAATTAGCCGTTTTCCATGCCCTTCAAGTAATTACAAATAATTGATTTCTGGTGATTTGAGTGCAATTTAAAATTTTCTTTTGCATAGTAATTCTGCTTAAAATTTTAGTTTCGATGTACTTGTGGGCGGGCCCCCATTTCCCACTTGAACTCTAGGTAATTCGAGTAATTAATTTTAATTCTTTCTAGAATTTATATTCAGAAAATTAAAAATTTAATGGAAAAAAGTAGCTATTTGACTTGTGGCTCCCCATAAAGATTTGATGCAGTGATTACTGATTAATCTGTGATTATGAATGATTATTTCTCCTAGTCATTCATCATTGCTGAAACTTTCTAGTTACCTGGGCTTTAAACTGTCTGAATGTGTTAAAATTAGTAAATTCACATAAGAGAATTTGATGTGGATGTCAACAAGTTGTAGCGGTACCAAGACCGGAGATCAAATCTGTTCATTCTTCGGCTTCTTATCTTCCTTTTAAAAAGAAAGCTGAGAAATCTTACCAGTACTTTGATTGTTGGATTGTAGAAAGTGAAAACCAAAATGAAGCTCTTCAGATACATTTGAACTTTTTTTTTCACTTTTTTTTTTGGGTGTTCTACCCGTCACCCTTTGGGCTAATCCGGATTTGGGGATCAGCTCTTCAGATACATTTGAACTATTGAAAGCTCAAAACTACTGATTATTTAATTTGAATGAACTTTGAGTCTTTGTTTCTCAGGCTCTTTGATTCTTGGGTTCTATTTACAATGGAGTGTAAGGTTCACTGTTGTTTGGGTGTTGGATTGTTAATTTGTTATGGACTCAAATCGAAAACACCACGTTGAATTTTTTATGTTGCTTTTTACTTTTTTTTTTGTTAAGTAGTAGAGTTGTAGTTTGTAGTTATCCTATACTCATCCAATGGATATCGCTTTTCTGTGATCACAGGGGTAAGGCTGCATTTGTTCGACTCCCTCAATCCCTCATCATGATTTAGAGTTTAAGTAGACACTTGATTAATGGTAATGATTTAATGTGCATATCCAATACTAAATATAGAATTGGTGCTTAGATTGATTCTGTAAATGTAACCAAAGATTATGGATAAACCCAATTCTTAATGTGTTTTTAAATTGGTGGAAGTGACTATGAATGCTTATGTTATATGATTATTATTCTGGTATTTCCTTTGCAGCAATGCTTACCTTTTTTTCTCTATGCACTCCATTCCACCCCACCCTATTAGAAAAGCGTATTAATTTTCAAAGGAGCAGTCTTATATATCACAACTTAATTTTCAGGGCTCTTAAGCTTTGGATACATCATGGGAAACAGTGAAGGGGAGAAACCGACAAAAACTGAGAAAGTGGCGTCTCCTCCTCGGGTGAGTTATAGTCTTGCTTGATTGAGATTTGTTAGTGATGTTCATATTATGGTTTTGAATAATACTATTAACTATATGCCGTTGGTGGAACGAATTACTTTCTTGCCCCACAGCTGTATTGTTATTAGTTGTTACATATTCGGATTTTTCAATTTACTGTACGAAGCCTATAATTAAGGCTACCTTTCCTTCCTTCTACTTCTTATGTTGTTTGAATTAACAGGAACAGAGCAGCGTTCATGTTTATCCTGATTGGGCAGCTGTTCAGGTTACATTCTGTTTAGTTGACTAGTAATATTTTATAGGCCTTGTTCTCTCTCTCTCTCTCATTTCATAGAAGTGTGTATTATTTGCTGTTTCTATAAGCTGGAACAAAGTATGTTTGGAATTTCTGTTTCTGGGAATATTGCTACTAGCTAGCTATACTGAGTTATTGATGTTTTGTCGGTTGTAGGCTTATTATGGATCAGGAGCTTTGCCACCGCCTTACTTTAATCCAGCTGCTACATCTGGACATGCTGTTCCACCATACATGTGGCCACCACCACAAGTACTTGCATCCTCGCCCCTTATTTTTAGCTAGATATTTTTGAGTGCATATCGACCCCCCCCCCCCCCAACCCCACCCCACCCCACCCCTTTTTTCTCTTTGTCTGATTGAGGAAGCCCAAATCTTTGTAAAGAAACACTTGAATATTTACCACTTTTTTCCCCTTATTTTTTTGCTGTCTTGTTGATGTTTGGCTAGATGATGGCGCCTTATGGATCTCCTTATGCAATGTATCCACATGGAGGAATGTATGGACCTTCTGCTGCACCTATTGTGAGTTTGTCTAACCCTTTCTTGCTCTCTCCTGATCAAACACTTCTATAAACGACAAGTTACTTAATGAGGGACTATTTTTCTTAGGTTATATGCTCAATATGCGCATCTTGTTTAACAACCTTAGCTTGTGTTTGCTCTAAATTTTGGATAGATGACAATAGAAGGTGCCATATTCCTTTGTGGGATTACAAATAGTCATTACACATTAATTCTATCCATTTCTTTCATCACTTGTTTAATCTTGCCCAAACCATCCATATTGATATTCTTGAGCTGCATCTATATGTTTTCCTGATTAGGAGCAGTCAAATGCTTGATTTGTATCTTCTGAAAGCCAGATCAGGATGGCACATAGATGATGCTACTGTATCTTAGTGTATGCAGATTCCAGCTCCCTTAAGTTTAGAAACTCCAACAAAATCATCTGGAAAAGATAGTGGTTCAGGAAAGATGACTAAAGAATCCGATGTTCATGCAGCATCAGGCAACGGCAATGCCAATGCTGAGAGTGCTGGAGATGCAGCTGCAGGTGTCCGTGGCCAGTCGCTGAGGTTTGTCCTCACATCTTTTGTTTGTGTTGCATATTTCTGCTTTAAATTTTTGGATCAGAATTGATTGAGATGAACATATTCAACTATAATTTATTTTTTTTCTTTCTTCAAAGAAAATCTCTCTTTAAGAGAGAGAATTAGTAATTAAATTTACAATTTTACATGCTGTCCCACCAAACAAGTTGAATCATTTGATTTTTGTTGTGAAGGACTCACATTGCATAGTCATACACAGGTTGCCATTAAATTTGCTCATTTTGGTGTCACTTTCCAGAATTATAATTTGGACTAACATGTGAGAATGTGCCTGCCAATGGCAAATGAATGCTTTAATGGTATGGAGTGGTAACAGCCGACTGATGTGGGCTGAATGATTAGATTAATGTTATTATTCCCAGCAATATATACATTCTTGTAATGCTGATTTATAGTGGCTATTTCTTCAAAAACTTAAGTCTGGTAGTGAGAGAATATTTCTAAGATATATGGTCAGTGTTATGAGCCAAGATAATAAATTCCTTAAAAGCATAAGTATAAGTTTTAGTAGTTGTATCCAAAATGCAAATGTCATTAGATTTTAACTTGACTTTGTGGACATACAAGGTTTTCCAAAATATTGTTAAAATGTTTAATTGCTTCTCATTTTGCCAAAAGTATGATTCATTGCATTTTGCAAGAGGTTTGATGAAAATAATATCAATGGATTTATAGCTTATTTAGCTCACTTAATAAATAAGTAAATAAACAAGCTGTTCTGAGCTGATAGCCTGATCCATTATGATTGATGCACAGGTAGATAGTTTAGGTCTGTTTGTGTGTACATCTTGCATCACTGCATGTATAATCTCTTGACATAAATTATCATGTTTCTTTACATAAACTTGCGGTGTAGGAAGGACTCCAACATTGTTTGCATTACAGGGAGGGTGAGGGGTAGCTCCTTGTACTTTTCTTTAAGAGATGAGTGATAAAGCACCAATCTACTGTTTGAGTCTGTTATTACCTTTCTCATTTATGATTCTTCCTATAAATCATATCTACTTAATACTCCTTTT
Source organism: Chenopodium album (assembly GCF_948465745.1). Taxonomy (NCBI): domain Eukaryota; kingdom Viridiplantae; phylum Streptophyta; class Magnoliopsida; order Caryophyllales; family Amaranthaceae; genus Chenopodium; species Chenopodium album. Next base: position 4,146,790 of record NC_137838.1, read on the forward strand.
ATCATGTTTGGTGTATAGCACGGATTGTGGAACTGAAGGTTCTTGTGAGAGAAGCTATGACAGTTCAGCAAGAGTAAGGACACATCCTTTATTAGTAAGATTTCATGATGTCATTAATAAATGTTTGAATTGATATATGTTTCTATTCCAGGAGGACAATAGTAGTAGAAGTTGTAATGGAGTGCTAGACACAGGTAATGCATTCTAACTTCTTTATATTTGTGTAAACTCTTGACATTGATCTGACTAACTACATAATCAGTGATTATATGAAGTTTGAATATTATATATTCGGAAATATTATGGTTTAGCTACACATTTGTATGTTTGCTACTTCAGGTTTAAAACGACAGCAATAGACATAGTTCACCTTTACCTTTTGTCTCAATTAAAATATGATTAGTTTCCTATGTACTAGCTGGGAAGTATGAATTCTCAAGTTATCGTGGAACTTTTTGCTATTTGATATTGAAATTAGAATGTGGAGTACCAGAGTGTCTCTAGTGTATTGGTTTCTTATGTAGTGAGTCATTTGTGCCCTATTTACTGAGTTTCTATTACTGACTAATTTAACTGGTGGTCTGGCTACACGTGCTAAAGGTACGTGTAACATGCAGATGAACAATGTAGTTCCTGGCATCCCAATGGCTTCTGTGAATCCTGTGGGAAGCTCTCCCGCAAATGGAGTAAATTCTGCTGCCCCATGTGCACCCCGACAGGTCCTGCACAAGCATTATGTTTCGATGTTTCTCCATGCCTGTGAAAATCTAATTAATTAAATTTCTTTGCTCAGATAGTGAACGTACAAAAGAATATGGGTATTAATAAAATGCAGATATGCTCATTGACATACTTTTGTATAACTCGGGGGTGTGATGCAGTTGTGATTGGTGATGTACACATATCCTATAGGAGAGGCATTCAGTCATACATATATATTATATACTAATTGGATGGAGATTGTGAGTGGCCATTTGGCTACAATTACCATCCTTTGGGTATCATATTTACCTTCATAATTGACTGTTCTACTTACATAGCGTTCATTACAAGAAATTTGCGAATAAATAAGTTTAAACTTTAAAGTAGGTTTTTCAAGTGACAAACCTGAAATGGTAAGTGAAAGCTTACTCGAGCCTGTCAAAATGATAAGAGCAGAAAATTATGGGATTGCATTATATATGTTCCTATAAAACTGCATCCTTGGGTTTAGGAGAGTTTTTTATTTGTGACTGTCATGTTCCGTTTTATTGTAAAATTCAGCTCAAATCTGGAATCTGGACTTTGGTTCTTATGTAGCATATAACTATTGGCTGATGAAATTGCAAAGAACTCCGCATAAGTTATTGACACTGGTATCTTAATATTTTTGCAGGATGAAAGGGAGCAAAAACGAGAGAAGAGGAAACAATCCAACCGAGAATCTGCCAGAAGATCTAGGTTAAGGAAACAGGTTAATAAAGATGAGCAAATAAGCTTCTGATGTTGTCTCTTACTTTTTTTTTTTTTTTTTTTTTTTTTTTGGTGCTTTTACATCTTATCACTACTACTTATTGCAGGCCGAAATGGAAGAACTTGGGAAAAAAGTTGATGATTTGAATGTTGAGAATCTGGCCCTTAGATCTGAAATAAATAAGTTGGTGGAAGATTCAGAGAAACTGAGAACTGAAAATTCTTCACTAATGGTAAATCCTTTCATCCTTTGTTGCCTCTTGTTGTCCATTACTCCACGAAAAAAATTTCACCATGCATTTAGGAATATTTGCACCACCTACCCATGGGCATGTTATGCGTGATTATTTCCAAAATGTAGGCATGAATAATGTTGCAATGATAGATTGATAGGGATGGGGTGTCGTTTGTTCAATATCTACTTGATAGTGTCATATACGGTTTCTATTTTATGTTTCAGCTACTACAAAATAGTGCATCGTTCAGGCACCAACTCGGTAAATGTTAATAGTACGTTAGAGAAGTGAATTGTTTATTTTCTGACATAATTCTGTCTGCTGTTTTCAATTTTTCTGTAGGACAAGCTGAAGATTATGCAGGGACAAAGTGATGAGATGGAATCTGATAGGACAGAAAATCAAGAGACATCACATATTAATACTGAGAACTTGCTATCTAGAGTAAACAACCCGGTCTCCAATGGAATGCACGAGCATAGCGAAGAAAAATGAAACACGTGAACGTATAAATAACTCAGTCTAGTCAGGTTTTTTTTTTTTTCGTTCTTCTTTTAGCCGGAGATGTCTTGTGGATATAAGCTGACCAAAGGACCAGTTTTGTTGTGTCCTAAAGTATTGTGACCTTAAATTATGGCCAGTAGGTTGGCACAAAACAGTTGGTAGAAAAATAGATAGGTTTTAGAGTTTATCTCAATGTTGTAGACTTGTAGTCATGTTGTGTGTTCTCTTAGATGTAAACAAAGTTGAATTCAGATTTGTAGACATTTTTTTTTTCCTTCTTGGGTGTATTTAAATAATTTTAGTTGTTACTTTAATGTTTAAACTAATCATGAATTGAATGGATTTTTTTGGGATAATGTATTATGCCTGCGAAGAGTGTACTTGTCTATGTTGTAACTGATGTAAGGTTTATTGATGATTCGATGCAAGTGAGAGGTTAGATGGTGCTGCGCGTGTTTTGTCTTGGCAAGGACAATAATATTGACGGAAAGGATTCACAATACTGACTATATGAAGGATGGTTATCAGCTTATCAGTTGTCGAGTTATTAGGCTGGAAATTACTTGCAATGTTAAAACATCCATTTTCATTTATCAGATTATGTAATGTGACATGTATGATTGATAGATTGTATATATGTATGAAGTATAGGGTTAAAATAAGTTATTTTGGACTTAATTCATGTGCGTTATGTAATCTTTATCAACAATCATTATATCGCTGTTAAAAAAAAAAAAAAAAAAAAAAACAAATCATACTCTAGTATGATGTCTTATAATGTATGCACTCAACAAAGTCAATACTCTATTATGTTAGCATAGACATTGATGATTGATATGTTAAGATTGTTAACCAAACATATTCCGGAAATGTGTAATATTTTGATCTTGGGCAGTACTCTAGAATTGGTTAGTATCAAGAATAAACATAACAGATAATCAATTGTAGCTCAAAAATGCTCCCTTCTCTCAAAGTTGGAGACTTAAGGGTATCGTGATGATTTATTTTTGGATAATTTTTTCAGTTTAATTTAAATGACTGAGGACCTTATGAAATTACTTGTATGAAATTCGAAACCTCCAAAATCTCTCAAAAATCGTGGATATTAGCCTTCAATTTTGGAATTTTTTGACTTTTTTTTCACCCGGAAATAAAAATTGCCGAAATGTTTACCATGGTCCCTAATAGCCTCTGGGAGTCCAATTGGCTGGGTGGAACCATCCAATTTACCTTTAAACGACCAATTTACCGGTTACAACTTGCACCGATTTCATTAATTTAACTCAAGCTTACCACAAACGTTTATGACAACATAAAATGATAATATATGAATCCAAACGACATTATATGACCCCTGTATCTAATAAAATCTCATTTCTTTTCGACACCTAGCCTCAAAACCTTCGAAATTTCTCAAAAAGCGTGGATATTAATTAGCCTTCAATTTAGAATTTTTTTTGACTTTTTTTCGCCCGGAAATAAAAATTGCGGAAATGTTTACCATGGTCCCTAATACCCTTCGGGGTCCAATTGGGTGGGTGGAACCATCCAATTTGCCTTTAAACGACCAATTTGCCGGTTTACAACTTGCACCGATTTCATTAACTCAAGCCTACAACGAACATTTATGACAACAAAAAATGATCACATATGGTTCCTAACGAAATTTTATGACCCCGAGATGTAATCCCTAGAATTTCGAGACTGTTAGACATCGGGCCCCGAAGATTCCAAAATTTCTCAAAAAGCGTGGATATTAGCCATCAATTTTTAAAATTTTTGACTTTTTTCGCCTGTAAATAAAAATTGCCGAAATGTTTACCATGGTCCCAAATATCCTCCTGGAGTCTAATTGTGTGGGTGGAACCATCCAATTTGCCTTTAAACGGCCTATTTACCAGTTTACAACTTACACCGATTTTATTAACTCAAGCATACCACGAACATTTATGACAACATATAATGATCATATATGCTTCCAAACGGCATTATATGACCCCTGAGATTTAATCCTAAAATTTTTCGACACCGAGCCTCGAAATCTCAAAAAATTTCTCAACAAGCATGGATCTTAGACTTTAATTTTGGAATTTTTTGACTTTTTTTTTCGCCCGAAAATAAAAATTGCCAAAATGTTTACCATGGTCCCTAATAACCTCCGAGAGGCCAATTGGATGGGTGGAACCATCCAATTTGCCTTTAAACAACCAATTTACAGGTTTACAACTTGCACCGATTTCATTAACTCAAGTCTACCACGAACACTTATGACAACATATAATGATCATACACGGTTCCAAACGATAATATATGACCCCAAGATGTAACCCCAAATTCTTAAGGCTTTTCGACACCAGTCCCCGAAACCTTCAAAATTACTCAAAAAGTGTGGATATTAGCCTTCAATTTTGGATTTTTTTGACTTATTTTCGCTCGAAAATAAAAAATTTCCGAAATGTTTACCATGGTCCGAAATACCCTCCGGGCGTCCAATTGGGTGGGTGGAACTATCCAGTTTGCCTTTAAACGGCCAATTTACCGATTTACAACTTGCACTGATTTCATTAACTCAAGCCTACCACGAACATTTATGACAACATAAAATGATCATATATGGTTTCAAACGACATTATATGACCCCGAGATGTATGCCCTAGAATTTCAATACTTTTCGACATCAGGCCCCGAAACCTCCAAAATTTCGCAAAATGCATGGATATTAAACTTCAATTTTGGAATTTTTTGACTTTTTATTCGCCCGGAAATAAAAATTGTCGTAATGTTTACAATGGTTCCAAATACTCTTCGGGAATACACCTAGCTGGGTGGAACCATCCAATTTGCCTTTAAACAACCGATTTACTGGTATAAAACTTTCACCGATTTCATTAAGTCAAGCCTACCACGTACATTTATGACAACAAATAATGATCAATATATGGTTCCAAATGACATTATATGACCCCGAAATGTATTCCCTGAAATTTCAAAACTTTTCGACACTGGACCCCGAAACCTCCAAAATTTCTCAAAAAACGTGGATATTGGACTTCAATTTTGAAAATTTTTAACTTTTTTTCGCACAGAAATAAAAATTGCCAAAATGTTTACCATGGTCACTAATACGTTGCGGGAGTCCAATTGGGTGGGTGGAACCATCCAATTTGCCTTTAAATGGACGATTTAGAACTTGCACCGATTTTATTAAACTCAAGCCTACCACGAACATTTATGACAACATATAATGATCATATATGGTTCCAAACGGCATTATATGACCCCGAGATATATTCCTTAAAATTTCAGCACTTTTCGACACCAAGTCTCGAAACCTTGAAAATTTCTCAAAAAGTATGGATATTAGCCTTTAATTTTGGAATTTTTTGACATTTTTTTGCTCGAAAAAAAAATTGTCGAAATGTTTTCCATGGTCTCTAATACCCTCCGGGAGTCCAATTGGGTGGTTGGAACCATCCAATTTGCCTTTAAATGACCAATTTACCGGTTTACAACTTGCACTGATTTCATTAACTCAAGCCTACCACTAACATCTATGACAACATATAATGAGCATATATGGTTCCAAATGGCATTATATGACCCCTAGATGTATTCTCTAAATTCTCAAGACTTTGCTACATCGGGCACCGAAACCTCCAAAATTTCTTTAAAAGCGTGGGCATTAGTCTTCAATTTGGAAATTTTTTACTTTTTTTCGCCAGAAAATAAAAATGGCCGAAATGTTTACGAAGGTCCCTAATACCCTCCGGTAGTCCAATTGGGTGGATGGAACCATCCAATTTTCCTTTAAACGACCAATTTACTGGTTTACAACTTGCACCGCTTTCATAAACTCAAGCCTACCACAAACATTTAATTTATGATAACAAATAGTGATCATATATGGTTACAAAACGACATTATATGACCACGAGATGTATTCCCTACAATCTCAAGGCTTTTTGATATCGGGCCCCGAAATCTCCAAAATTTCTCAAAAAACGTGGATATTAGCCTTCAATTTTGGAATTTTTAGACTTTTTTCGCACGGAAATAATAATTGCCGAAATATTTACCATGGTCCCTAATACCCTTCGGAGTTTAATTGGGTGGGTGGAGCCATCCAGTTTGCCTTTAAACGGCTTATTTACTGGTATATAACTTGCACCGATTTCATTAACTCAAGCCTACCACGAACATATATAACAACAAATAATGATATTATATGGTTCCAAACAGCATTATATGACCCCGAGATGTATCCCCTAAAATTTTAAGACTTTTCGGCACTGGGCCCCGAAACCTCCAAAATTTCTCAAAAAGCGTGGATAATTAGTCTTCAATTTTGGAATTTTATGACTTTTTTTCGCCTAAAAGTAAAAATTGACGAAATGTTTGCCATGGTTTCTAATACCCTCCGCGAGTCCAATTGGGTTAGTGGAACCATCCAATTTGCCTTTTAACGACCAATTTAATAACCTGTTTACAACTTGCATGGATTTCATTAACTTAAGCCTACCACGAACATTTATGACAACATATAATGATCATATATGGTTCCAAACGACATTATATGACCCCGAGATGTATCCCCTAAAATATTAATACTTTTTTACACCGGGCCCCAAAACCTCCAAAATTTCTCAAAAAGCGTGGATATTAGCCTTCAATTTTGAAACTTTTTGATTTTTTTTTCGCCCGAAAATAAAAATTGCCGAAATTTTTACCATGGTCCCTAATACCCTCCGGGAGTCCAATTGGGTGGGTGGAACCATCCAATTTGCCTTTAAACGATCAATTTACTGGTTTACAACTTGCACCGATTTCATTAATTCAAGCCTACCACGAACATTTATGACAACAAATAATGATCATATATGGTTCCAAACGGAATTATATGACCCCGAGATGTATCCCACATAATTTCAAGACATTTCGACACGGGGTCCTGAAACCTCCAAATTTTCTCAAAAAACGTGGATATTAGCTTTCAATATTTGAATTTTTTGACTTTTTTCGCTCAGAAATAAAAATTGCCGAAATGTTTACCACGGTCTGTAATACCTTTCGGGAGTCCAATTGGGTGTGTGGAACCATTCAATTTGCTTTTAAACGGCCAATTTACAGGTTTACAACTTGCACCGATTTAGCGGTTTACAACGACTAATTTAATTAACTTGCACCGAACCCGACTTGAATCAAAATTGACCTAAACCCTTTTTAACCCGTTAAAACCCAAATTTAACCCGACTTGTTACTAACCTGGCCTGAATTCAACCCGACCTGTTACTAACCCGACCCGAATTCAACCCAACCTATTACAAACCCGACCCGAAATCAACCCGAGTTGTTATTGACCTGACCTAAACCGACTTGTTATTGTTCCGACCCGAATTTTACCATACCTATTACTTACCCAACCCAAAAATTCAACCCGACCTGTTACTAACCCGACTTGAAATAAACACGACTTGTTATTGACCCGACCTAAATTCAACCCATATTGTTCCTGACTCGATTTCAAATCACCTTAAATGCAATATAGACCACCTTATTATTGTTGATCAAAACATTTTGTCTTGGGAGACCAATTGCAAGTCGGTCTAGGCCAGCAAAAGAAAGGAGCATCATCCTCAAATTTATGAGCTAATTATAGTATATATTTGTTGTATGGTTAAAGGAGATAATTAGCTTTCTAAATTATAGAATATAGCTCCCTAGTATATTGCCATATATATTATATTCAAAGGAAATAATTAGCTTGATAAAAATGATAATTATCTATTTATAGTTAGTTGAACCCGAATGTGACCTGACTTGGAAATGACCCGACCTGATTGTAACGTGTAAATTATTGACGTGAACATAACCCGACTTGAATCCGAGAATGACCCGACTTGGAAATGACCCAACCTGATTATAACCAGCAAATTATTGACTTGAACCGAACTCGACTTGAACCCGAGAATGACCCGACTTGATTATAATATACAAATTATTGACTTGAACCGAACCCGACTCAAACCCGAGAATGACCCGACCTGATTCTAACCCGCAAATTATTGACTTGAACCGAACCCGACTCGAACCCGAGAATTACCCTAACCCATTTTAACCCGCGAAAACCCGAATTAAACCCGACCTATTGTTCACCCAACCTAAACCCGATAAAAAGTATGACCCGACTCAAACATGACCCAACCCAAACCTGACCCGCACAGGTTATGGAAATAATTTGAATTGACCCAACCCGAATTGACCCAACCCACTTACCCGACCTGTTTACCCGAATTAACAGTTGTAGTATGAATTATGATGCTTCATATTCTTCCAATAAAGGTTTTTTTTTTTTCTTCTTAATAGCTCTTCCAATAGAGATTGTGTCGATTGTAGACAATAAGATTTGACCATTTAAGTGATTATATTTTTTATTTTTATTATTTTTTCAATTTTTAACCTGGAAGAATCACAAAATTTTACATGTGGCAAGTGATACCATATGATCAGGTTACTTATTCTAAGGTTCCTTAGTCGATTAAGGGTACTTTGAGCTCTAAAACCCTGAACCAGTAAACCTTCGGAAATTTTGCTCCCATTTTAAGAACTTAAATAACATAACAAAATTTCGGTGGATCTCTCTCCTAATTACCAACCAGGTACTCTTTTATAATCTCTCTCTTTTAAATTGTTCGATCACTTACTTGAATGATTTGATTTGATTAATTAAGCAAACCCTAGCTCACAGCTCACAAATTTACTCTTCTTAATTCATTTTTATTTGTCGAGTTATAATCAATTAATCATTACCTGCTTCGCAATCCGAATTATTCAACTTTAATGCTTTAATTTTTTTTCCTTTAATCATATACTCTTGACTAGAAATTTGTAAGCATTTTTTGGCTGATTTTTTAAGAAATTAGTTGCAATTCGGTTAATTATAATATGATACTGTAATGATTTTTTTTTTTTTTTCTTTTTTGAAGGGAAGACAAGAAAATGGCGAGAGGAACGATACCTGATAAATGGTCAATGAGGCTTCTTTGGCTTTGTGCTCTTGGAAGTGCAGTTGGTAATATGTTCTTTACTTATTTTTTCGTCCTTTCATTCAATTGTTGTTGTTGTTGATTTTAATTGAAAATTATACAGGTTTCTACATGGTTGCTGTGGAAAGGCAAATGCAGAATAGAGATAAGATGATGGCTGAATTGGGCAACATCGAATCGAATGGCGGTTCGAGTGAGGATGTTTAGCTTGAATCAAGATTCAAGAGTAATACATCTTTGAGAATTTGTGTTGATTTGTTTTTTGAATAATCTGATTGAGACTTTCTTTGTTTGTTAATCAAAAGTTTGTTCAGTTTCGAATTCACTTGAAATTTTATACTTGAGCATACTGTGTTTTGATGATTCGAAGTTGTTTCTAGGTTGAGAAAAGGATTCTGTATTGCATAATTCATAAATAATACAGTAAGATTGAGAATTCAGAGGGTAATTTTTCTACTCTTTTGGTTCGGAAATAGTTGTCACATTATCTGAAATGTGTGAAAAAAAGGCGTGCATTTCCTGTCAAAAAATGCTTCAGACGATCCTTATTTCAGATGTAACTTGTTCATACACGACCTACTTACTGCATATCATCCTTGGCCGATTCTATAGAACCTGTTTCCTTGTGTAAGGGATCTTTATATCAACCAATGCCAACATTATATCGAAGAAAATTGGGACAAAAGATTTCATTATTACAACAGCTATTACAAGATAATTTTACAGCTGAACTAAAAGGATATACTCATTTACATGATACAAACACGGTTCTTGGATCCTATAGTCACAAGCCAAAATCATTTGCACCAAAAAACGCAGTGCTGAATTGTCTTGTGTTCAAGTCACTAACATCGTAGGACCCAAAGCGATCAAGCCACTGAGTAGGGCTTGGGGTCTCAATTTCTTCCACCCATTCTGAAGTCATATCAATGTCATCAAGCTGGATTGGATCCAAGTCAAAAGATTTGCTCCTCGGTCTACCTAACTTGAGGTTGTAATTTATGTAGACAAGATCGTTCAATGAGTCTTTGTCGATTTTGTTCCTCTTCTCGGAATGAATTTGCTGAAATGCACTCCATTGCTTGTCGAAGGTTGGAGTACTGCAAACTTGACTAAGGATTCTTATGGCTGCTTTTTGCAAAACTGGTGCTGAATCTCCATATTGCTCCCACCATTCTCCTGTAAAACATGTCCGAATCAATTAACTTCAAGGCAATAATTTTACCTAAAAGACGAGCTTCAGTGCACCCACAGGGCAAATGAACCACCAGTCGATCAATTTTGCAGAAAACCACAACATAGCAAGAACACGATGTGATTATGGAAGGGAATGGTGTAAAACTATGGGATTTGGGTATTGCATAGGGCAATTCCTTGGAAAATGTCAAATGAAGTACTTAGCATGATAGATTGATAGCAGTAAAATTTCAAGAATGGTGAATCGATACATACCAGGTGAAACTGTATCACGTGCTTCTTTAGCTAGGTTACACCCAAACATTCCAGTTGCTCGCTGGAACAAAAGAATTTGATTAGTGATATTTTGCCTTAACTCAGGTGTTGGAAGCAATTTTTCCAAAACATTGAAGAAGTCTTCTTTTATAGCAGCTAAAAACTTGACTTCAGGGTTATACTGGATGCAAGGATTCAAAAATGCTCCAGCTGAATGTAATGATGTGTGAAGCTGGTTATGCCAGCTCTTGTCCACTATATCTAAGAACGTCTTGCACTTGCTCTCATCCATAATATAGTATGTCCGTATCGATTCTTTGGCCTTTGTCATCAGCTCATAAATGAACCCAATTGCAGGTTTTCCGTCAGCTACTTCCCTCAGAATTCTTAAGAATGGCTCAGAAATAGCAATACATTCTTCAACTGCTCTCCAAAATTCATTATCATCCAAAATTGATGCACAGGAAATGCTCTGTTGTTTGTTTACACAAGCAGAGTTAACAGAATATTCGGCACTATTGACCATAAGCTTCAGCTTACTCCTTTGCTTAAACAATGCTTGCAGAGAGAGGAAACTGGAAACAGCCTTGGTAATGCCTGTTCTTAATACATCCTGGCCAGCAGTAAACTTTTTCATAAATTCAAGCAAAGACGTACTATTGTAGATAAATCTTGTGATAGTTTGTGCCTGTACAATACATCTATTCACCCAATCTATCTTGCAAAAATCTTCAAGTATCAAATTCACGCAGTGAGAAGCACATGGGGAAATAAAGATCGTTCCATAGTTCTGCAAAATATGGTTTGCCACACCTGAGTAACTGAGTGCCCCATCGACGATTATCTGCACCACATTCTCAGGGCCGATTTCTTGAATGACAGAATCGAATAAATCAGCCAAAGATTTAATGTTCTTGTAATAAGAAGAGACATCTACCGACTTGTGAAAGAAGGTTCTTGAAGGGGAAGAAACCAAAAAGTTGACCATTGCCCGGGACTTGTTATCAGTCCATGTGTCTGCAATAATTGTACAGCCTGTTCTGACCCACTCGTTGTCAGTGTCCTTCAACCCCAGATTCACTTTGGACTTGATCCTTTCCAACCATTTAGTCTTCAGTGTTTCAGCAGAGGGTCCAGAAAATCCCGACCCACATTTTCCTATCGCTTCAATCATTTGCTGGTAAGATGAAGATCTTGCCACACTGAAATCCAACTTATTCTCGAAGAAAAACAAAGCAATACTTTCCTCTGCATTTTCTTCATCACTTGAGGAGGAAGAATTATCTACTTGGTTCAGTGCAGGAAACCCTTTTGCAACAGGAGATGATGTCTCCACAAACAACAGAGGTTTATTTGGGAGAATACTGCCTGGAGAACTAGTTTCTCCAAGCTTTGGCTTCTTAGCAACAGGAATTTCTCTAATGTCGTCTTTTGCTGCAATGATAGCCCGAACTCTATCAGTTACATCGTCCCTTACTTTGCTGCATGGATTCACTCCTTTACTGGGAAGCCGAGACAAATGATGCTTTAACCTACTGATGCCCCCATTCAAAACTCTTAAACAGAATTTGCATCTCACCTTATTCCCATCCAGCTTATCACCATACTCCCAACAGACATCCTTTTCACGAACCACTAACACAAAATGAATGCAAATCAATCTCTATATATTAACAAGAGAAAATGCCTCACTAATTTGTAAACGAAACAATTCATACTTATAGAAAGGCATCAAATGACTTGTAACTGATTTACTACTATCTGCAAGAGCAATCTGTATGCTCATTTGTTTATACAACAACAAAGCAACACACATGATGTGAGCAAACACTGATTAGCCCAACACAGGCTGATCAACGAAGGTGTCGATTAGCAAAGTTTATTATGTAACATCTAACATACCAAGTAGTTATGTATTCATATTTCATACTTGACTGGAAAACAAACATGTACTTACTTCTGATGACTGATGCCGAAATGCATAAGCATAACCCATCTATTACGAATTTATGGTAGTCTGCACTTTACAGAATAAATGAATAATGTATCACTTTGCATCTTCTGCACCAGTATGTTCTGATTTCTGCAGGACATAAAACTTGTCAGACCGATATCGAATCTGAATAAGCATCAACAAATAACTGCAATGCATCAATTATACAACTGACCATTCCGAAGATTCATACTTATACAACCTTAGCAAAGGCTAACTGTTATATGATCAATTAAAATCACTTGAATATCATAAGTAATGTACATTCTACTGGATTAAGCTAGATGTAGAATCTCATATACCCCAAAAACATCATATTACATTTACATGATTGGCAAAGTTTTTAAACTACATTCATTATCTATGTCAGTCACATTCATTTTCTATTTCAGTCACATTTCAAATAAAAACTGCACTTGATAACGAGTATTCTCGAATAATGTGACAACTATCCGATTCAATCTGAGGGGTGTGAGCTCGGAGTTCCTTTAACTCCATAAGCAATTGCAAGATGATTTCAGTCAAATTCAATTAGTTTCAACAAAAAAAAAAATCCCCAAATTTATACTAGAATCCTACACAAAATTACTACATCAGAAAAACCCCATTTCAATCCAAGGGTATATATTCTAGCTCAATATTGAATTAACGTTTCTCATAAGAAAGATTCATTGATTGATAGTTAGTTTCATGATGATCTAATTAGGTCGTCTATAAATCAGTAAAATGTTTAAAAATAGGGATAAATGAAAAAAGAAGATGAGAAAATAAGGAGAAGAGAGTTTGATTAAGAACTTACAATTAGAGGAAAGAGAAAGAGATAAACGATTTGCAGATTCCGACGCGATATTTTGACGCAATTTTAGGGTTTGCATTCTATTTTTCACCTTTGTAAGAATACGTTTCTTTGCTTATTTCGTGGGTCATGATAATATCGTGTTGCGGGGATGTTTGTTTTGACTTTCGACTAAAATTGATCTCGTATAATATGGGCCTGTATAGCTATCATTCAGATCGGGTTTGTGGTTCTAGTTTGGGTATGAGTTAAGTTATGTTGAATTCATGTATGGAGTACTGTAATGTTTAGAGTTGGCAACAGTTGATGAAACATGAATTGAACTTTAAAATAAAATAAATAAGGGTCTGTTCTCATACGTTTATTTTCAATTCAGTTCAGCTTAGTTCAGTTCAGTTCAGCTTAGTTCATTTCAGTTCATTTCAGCTCAGTTCATTTCAGTTCAGTCTATGAGAACAGACCCTAAATCAATGTCAAAAAATAAATTATGAACCGTTAAATAAAATAGGTTGACGCTACACGATTACCTAAGCAGGTTGGATTATAGTTGATATTTTTCTGAATTAACACACTAAGGGCTTGTTCTGATTGACTGAACTGAGCTGAGCTAAACTGAACTTATTAGAGTTGAACTGAACTGAACTAAATTTATTGGAGCTGAATTGAACTAAACAGAATATTTTATTAGAGAATGAAATTAAGAACTGAACTAAAAATAATATATAGAGAACATGCCCTAAATCTGCCTAAGAAAAATAACCAATAGTTGGAAATGGACATAAATACTGTATTGTGCAAGATTAATTGTTATTTTTATATATAACAAAACAACCCTATACATTTCAGGCATGAAAAAAAAAATAGGTTAGTGACAAAGGTTTTTGGTGTGAGATTTCATAACCCATTCATCCTTGAACATAAGGATGACATGGTTGGGCCAAAAAGCTTGAGGGACCATGGTTTGATCCTCCAGCCTTTTGCTCAAAAATAACAATGCTCAGCCATTATGCCATAACTTTTTCATTGTAATTGTTAAACATTATATTACTTTTAACCAATAACTTAGAAAAATTAAAGGGGGTCGGGTTTGACCCGCCGCAATGAAGGTCTGCCCCTGATTCGAATCGATAATAATTTATAGTCATCTTTTGTGCAATTTAAAATGGTTTGGGTTTGGAACAGATCCGTTCATAGTATTTTGAGTTAATGTCAGATTTCATTTGGTTGCTTCAGGCCAGGAGAGAAGGCGCATAATTGCATAAAAGACTTGAAACTTAGGTCCACCCACATTTTTCAAAATCTATTGTACTTATCAATACAAATCTACAAATAATATTGAAGGAAGTCAAAGTTGTATGGTTTTTTTACCTGGCACTAAACCGTCAATATAATAAGAACAAAAAAATCACAGAAAACAAAATTAATGACTCATTTGACCCCACAAATGATTTTTCTAATTTTTTAGAAAGTAACACAAATGATATTTTGTATATCCCTACTTCATCTTATCATTTTCAAAATGAAAGTATATCAAAGCATTTAGAATATTAGACAAAGTCTAAAATGTCATGAAATCTTTGCATCACCTAATTTGTATTAATTTTTAATTATTTTAAATAGGTAACTAACACTTGTTTGTATTGATTCTTTTAATTAAGTTTTTTTAATTAAAATTATATTACCGTGTTAGAAACTCTTGGAAAAAAAAACAAAAAATTTGGGCGATGGAAGCTTTCTCTAGAATATCAGAGCCAGGTTTCGATCCTGGGACCTGTGGGTTATGGGCCCACCACGCTTCCGCTGCGCCACTCTGATGTTGTTGTTATATTTGTCCAATTTAATTTATTTATCTGATTTTCTGTTCGCATAAAACAAAAGTATAGCAGTTAGTGGGTAAAAACTGTACGCGTTGACTTCGTTATAAACATATAAAATTCCGTGACTTTAGCGTGCAATTAAAGTTTTTACAGTACATTACTACTAACATTAGTTACAACCGATGCTTAAATATATAAATTAATTAATTTCAAAGTCGTCCTGAAATTATTCAGATTAATTATATTGCATGTTTATATTTAATATAAGATGCAAAATTTTGAAGTTTTGTGGCTAGGAATAACGTAAAGAAGTGGTAGAGGGTTGCGGAATTTGATGATAAATAATTATTTGTCAATCGTATCATTGAATAATTGCAAGGCTAACGACAAATATGGTTGTTGATCGATGAACTCGTACCTCCATTATCCATGCATGTTGGTTGTTATGTGTATGGCACAGTCTTCTAATTAGTATTTCATCAATATTTTCAATTTCAAAAACTACAATTCCATCAACTATGTTGCTCACTTATTCATAATTTTTAATTATCAGAATTATCACACATGTTATATGGGTTACTATTACTAACTTACTATACCGAAAAGTAGTACTCTGTATAAATAAGAGTCTAACATTACAAGAACTATGACAAGGACTAAATCTAGACGGAGGACAATAAAGTTTCTCCATCTCGACTTAATATGCCAACTTGTTTAAGAGATCAATTTAGGTTTTTTGGATGAGATCAAATCTTACAAGTTGTCACACCCTGTCATGTAAATAGTAGTCGACCACTATTACATGCAACAATTATTACTTCGTACAACAAACACACTTGTTTGAACTATAATACCTTGTTGATATTATACCTATTTTAGCATCGAAGTTTATATGTAGACCCGAGAGTTTCTTTCAATTCACTCCCCCAAGGATTGATTGATCAACTTTCTCAACATTACCATCTCCACCATCAATGTATGATTACTTACATAATAAGAAGTATGAAAAAATAAATTAAATAACTATATCCGAATCTTCCACAAATATAGAATATCTTGTTGTCGCTTACACTAATCAACTATTGCATAATTACCGTAAAATTAACTAGTGATCCTCACATGAGCCCTCAATTAACTAGTGATCACTTTCATCCCACTCACTCTCTACTTTGGCCAAAAATAATCAATATAATTAATGTTTTAATTACAATTAATTTGCAACTTTTCTGAATTAAGGTGGAATTATCACAAATATACCTCTAGCTGTAGTAAATTTAAACCATTTGAAAAAGACTTTATTGGTGAATGAAGTGGACTTCTATAATTATATTGAGGAATTTTCATTATTATTTCATATGTATACGTACATTTACATTAATTTTAGATAATAAGGTAGGTGAACATAATAAAAATATGAAAGCTTTATTTGTAATACAATAAATTTGGATAGTTATTGAAGGTCCAAGATCCGATCACCACGTTACCAAATAAATATAAAAAAGGGATATCCAACAACCCATTTGTGTTATATTGGTTGTCTATCACTAAGTTTGCGGCAAATGGGAGATCCTCTATTTAATCAAGTGTGGCAATGTTAGAGTCATAATATTTTAAACTACTACAAAAGTAAGTTTGATAAAAAAAAATTTACATTATTTATCAACCTTTCATATCTTATCATTGTGTAAAAAAAAAAAAATTGTAAACCTCATCCATTTAAATTGATGCAAGAATTGTGGTAATATAACCACCACAACCACAATACCTCAACTATAAAAGACGAGGTGTTGGGTTAGTACGTGTCACAAGGTTTTTGTGTTTTACCCTTGTTATGGATTTTGCACTTGATTCTCCAGTAATTCTATGCATAGTGCATAATATGGTGTTTCTATTATTGTACACTCGATACATGACTAGCTAACAAAAGAATAGTTGTTGTTTTTTGTTTAACCCTCATTCATTTAGACTAATGAAAGATTTTAGTCAAATAACCACCACAATACCTCAACTATAAAGATGGGTATGGGATTAGTGCCACTAGTTAAGTGTTTAACCCTATTACAAAACTTCCAATTGATTTTTAAGAGTAACTTATGCATAGTACATGATATAAAGTACAGAGTAAGGGCATATTCCGATTTACTGAATTGAACTGAACTGAATTGAAATTAAGTTAAACAGAACATACCCTAAGTATGATAGAAAACTCAATGTATGACTTACTAACAAACGAATACCCGTACATGATAATAAAGATAATGCACAATACAGAGAAAATATTGTACACTCGATGTATGAATACTCGTACATGTCAAAGACCAGGGTGCTCACATGGAAGCTATTTTAATTATCAAAGTAATAACATTATAAATTTCTATATTATAATTCCAATAATAAAAGGAATTTAAGTTGTAAGACCAAACAATGGAGTAAATGCAATGGTCATGTTGAAGAAAGCAAGAAAAGAAGTTAGCAAACAAGAATTTCCAATTTACTTAGTTGTCTCAATTTTGTCCCCACATGCATCTCCCCCTTCCTACGCCCATATATTTCTTCACAACATTATTTTATCTAATCATAATTATAGTTTCATGAACTTACACAACCAAACCCATATTATATTCACTAAAATTTAATGTCATTACCATCTTAATTAATCAATTTATTAATTAAATTTCATTATTTAAGTTTCCTTTAATGATCATCAATTTGTAATAATTAATTTTCTATTGGCTGACCTCTCTCTCTATTCATGACTTACCCTTTTGAAAGCAATAAACATTATTTCTATTTCACATGCTCTTGTTTCTCTCTCATCATTTTCTTTCTGTCTCATAATTCTCTGTTTTTTTTTTCTTTTTTTTTTTGGGTGATTGAATTCAGAGAATTAAGTCAGACTCATTGTTGATTTTGTTGCAGATTATGAACTTCTGGTACAAACCCACTTTCTGAAAGTGTAAAAAGTTTACAACTTTGCTGTTTTACTTTGTCTTCTCACTCAACTTCAACTACTTTTTTCCTGCAGTTGAATTTTCAAAAGACAGGAACAAAAAAATGAAACAGAATTACAAATATGGATATTCTGCCTTTATCAGTCTTCTTGTTATCTGATCATCAATAAGTAAGTTTACCTCTCTCTTTCCCTCTCCTTTCTTTGTTTGGTTGGTGCATATAGTGCTGAACGGGTAGTGATGTAGACGAGATTCAATCCGAGGTCCAACCTTAGACCTTACTGTGGGAAATTCTGTGTTTGTTACCCGAGAAAAAAGTTTTTTCTTTTCTTTTTTTTTTTTTTTTTTTTTTTTTTTTCCAATTTTCAGCAAAAAGATTGGAACTTTTTTGTGTACAAGCAACAAGTTTCTAGCCTAAATTAGGTACATCTTTCCTGGAAAACCAAAAAAATCACCTAACTTAAGAAAAAATTGTACTAACAGTAGTAGTAATTCCGTAACTTAATTTTCTTAATATTGCTCTTAATACTTGCAGACAAAAATGACCGTTGAAATTATTACTCCTAACGTTTTACAATTAAATGCATTCAACATAAAATAACTATATATGTCTGTCCTTCTGAATTCTGATGTTACATCATCCTTATATTTTATCAGATTATGACCCAGATTGTCAGAATCAGTAAATAGTGTAGAAAAATCTGTTTCCTGGATTCTTCATTTCAGAAGAAAGAAGAAAAAAAAATGGGCAAATTTGGATTCTTATTCAGATCAGTCATCTACTTTGGGTTGTGTTTGTTACATGTTTATGGTGAGCCATGGGAAGACAAGCAAGCCTTGCTTGATTTCCTACAAAACACTTCACATTCGCGGTATCTGAACTGGGATCAGAACACTCCCTTGTGCACCAGTTGGACTGGTGTGACTTGTGATGATCGTCAGACAGGGGTTATTGCTCTCAGACTACCGGGAATCGGAATTCGAGGCTCGATCCCTCCTAACACACTTAGCCGGCTTTCTTTCCTTCAAACACTTAGCCTTAGAAACAATGGGATTTCAGGTGTTTTTCCATCTGATTTTTCTAAGTTAAGTAACTTGACTTCTTTGTATCTACAGTCCAATAGGTTTTCTGGTCCCCTACCTTTGAATTTATCTGCTTGGCATAATCTTGTGGTACTAAATTTATCCAATAATAACTTCAATGGAAGTATTCCTCTTTCGCTTTCGAATTTAACCCAGCTTACAACACTTGATCTTTCAAGTAACTCATTCTCTGGTCAAATTCCTGATTTGGGGATCCCAAGTTTGAGGTTTCTTAACTTTTCCAACAACCATTTGAATGGGAGTATTCCTAATTCTCTTCTGAGATTTCCAAGTTCATCATTTTCGGGCAATAATGTTACCTCGAAGGAGGTTGCTATTCCTCCGATACCATCATCTGTCCCACCTGACAGTTCAGTTCATAAGGCCAAGAAGATCAGTGAGACAGCATTGTTAGGAATAATCATAGGTGGTGCTGCAGTCTTGTTTGTTATGATCGCAGTGTGCATGATTGTTTTGTGGTCGAGCAAAAAAAGCAAGCAGCAAGACAGTGATGCAGAGGCACAAAAGACGGAGAAATTCTACTCAAAGAAGAAAAGGTTGCCTACAGAAAGCCGAGAAGAGAAGAATGCAAGGATCACATTTTTTGAAGGCTCAAATATGGCATTTGACTTGGAGGATCTTTTAAGGGCTTCAGCAGAGGTTCTTGGCAAAGGCATGTTTGGAACAACGTACAAGGCCGCCCTAGAGGACTCTAACACCGTGGTAGTGAAGAGACTCAAGGAAGTGAGTGTGGGAAAGCGAGAGTACGAGCAGCAGATGGAGATTGTTGGTAACATTAAGCATGAGAATGTTGCTGCTCTCAGAGCATACTATTATTCCAAAGATGAGAACCTCATGGTTTATGACTACTTCAGACAGGGCAGCTTATCAACAATGTTACATGGTATGTGATTTTGTATATTGTTTTGTTTTCATTGAATTTAAGAGTTGTTTATATAAAGAAGATCTTAATATGTTTTGCAGGTAAAAAGGAAAATCGATTGCCATTGGATTGGGAAACCCGACTTAAAATCGCTATAGGTGCAGCAAGAGGCCTTGCTCACATCCATTCTCAAACTGGTGGAAAACTAGTCCATGGAAACATAAAGTCCTCAAACATATTCCTAAACCCTCAAAACTACGGTTGTGTATCGGACCTTGGTTTAGCAACCATAGTCACGCCAACAGTCCCACCAATCCAACGAATTATAGGGTACCGGGCTCCAGAAATCACAGATTCTCGGAAAGCAACTCAACTGTCTGATGTCTATAGCTTCGGAGTCCTGATACTAGAACTCCTCACAGGAAAAACTCCCCTAGGAGAAGGTACACACCTAGTAAAATGGGTGTATTCTGTGGTTAGAGAAGAGTGGACAGCAGAAGTGTTTGATGTAGAGCTCTTAAAGTTTCCTAACATAGAGGAAGAGATGGTGACAATGCTACAACTAGGTATGGCTTGCACTGAGAGAGTCCCGGAGAAACGGCCAAAGATGTCGGATGTTGTCAAAATGGTGGAGGACATACGGCGAGAGAGCACCGACACCCACCCATCATCAGAGGTTTCAACTCCAACACCAACAGGCCTTTCACATACAGGTGAAACAGGATCATCTACCTATGTAACCCCACAATAAGATTGCTTGAACTAGTAGTTAAATTTAGCTGTAACAAATATTGTTGGATTTTTCTTTTTTGGAAATGATAATTTTTGCTTACAAATTGAGGCACATGGTCTAGATTATTATTATAATTATTGTCCATTATTTACTCTGTATTTTTTTTAAGGAGAAAGTGGGATGAAAGTAGTTTACCAACCAAAGCCAGCTAATTGTCAAAGAGTTAGCTAAGAGCATTATTCTTTCCCTCCAAGATTCTTAGCAAAATGTAAACAACCCAAGTCAATTATATAGCTACCTTCTTTCCTGGTTTTTGAATCTTTTTGCGGCTTCAAGTTTCAGATTTTGATGCCTAAAAGAAATGTTTGGAAATAGTATTGATAAATTAGCTATGCTGATAAGGACAACCACCACCAAGGGTTTCGAAAGTCTAAACGCATGTGTTTTTTTAGATAACTAATATGAACGCACAAGGGACAGTGACGTAGACAAAATCTGTTCCAAAGCCTTAGATAAATAGATACCACCCTCAAAACTACATCACTTTCTTTCGATATTAAGTTCCCTGCTTCTCTATTTTTGATTGACTTCATAGAAAGAAAAGAAAAAGAAAAGGAAGGAAAAGCATTCATTGTCAACTTGAACATTCTTTTGGCTGGAAAAGTTAGGATTGTTTAACTATACAATCATGTATGTCTTGGATCAGGAGTATGAACATTACTTGCCCCACTTTAGAGAACATGTCAGAATACTTTGATTATCTCCCCAGCGCATTTTATGAGGCAAAAAAAAAAAAAAAAAAAAAAAAAAAAAAAAAAAAAAAAAAAAAAACTTGAAGGAAGAAATTTAATACAAAATCCATCAGGGTGGGTTTAGTTCATACAAAAGTATATACTCGTAGTACTCATAAAGTTAGAATGACTAAAACCCATACGACCATGCCTATTGTTTGTTTAAGAAATTTCAATTTCTAAACTCATACTCGTACTTCATTTCACAAAGTATGCGCTTTAAAAACTCAAATGAGAGTTGGGTATGGCTCATTTCATTTCCAAATGAAACCAAGCGTCCAAACACATGGTATTAAACAAGTTATATACCCATATAACACCCTGGTTTTATTCCCCATATAACACCCTGGTTTTATTCCTAGTTTCAAGCTTATATCAATTAACGAATCAAACATCCCCTTAAAGTTTCAAACTGAAAATTCAACAGCTGAACAAATTATATTCTTATATTTTCAACACCATTTCACATAATATGAATGACTCACAATAATTTAAATTACACAGGTAACACAGATAATTTCTTTCAAAAAAGGATTTTCAATACAGTATATATAACTAACACAAGTAAATCAAAACATTCAATACTCTTAGCTAAGGGTCGGATTTAACAGCAATTTTGGTGTTCATTACTTCCAAATGTTACTAATATCAAGACTTTTCATTGATGGGTTTTCACCTTCGAATACTGGGTTGCATGTGAGCTTCATTATTAATATGCTCACAACCCAAAACCAGATCAAATTTTTGCAATAAACTACCACCACCTGAGGACACCCTGTCACCCTCTTGAATATTGGAAACCTCACTTAATATTATGATGGATTTTGGAGTACATTTACACATTTGGATCATCTAAAATTTCCGTAAGAACAAACATGAGATTAAAAATTATGAAAACAATACAAAGAATGATGTACATGTTTACACGTTGCGTAGTATTAAGGTTTAAGTATCGAGGACCTGGATACATGATGCAGAGCCTACCAGCAAACCCATAGACATCAGTCATCATACAGCAATGTATCCGCAACACTAAAAAATCTCAACTCTAAGTAAGCCAAACTAATCTTCCTCTGGCTTGCGTAAAATTTGCGTCTTTACACCACCTAAGAAACACGCACACAAAGACAGTATATTAAATTAGATGAACCAAATTGAATATGGGACATTTTGCCTGGAATTGAGAAATTTCATAAATGAATAGATACAAGGGGAAGTAAGACAAACCTTCAACTTCCTCGAAATGGACTTCCTTCACCAAATCAGCTGCTGGATTATACTGGAATCTATAGGAAAAAAGATAGCAGGATTAACAGTCAAAACGATATCAGATATGACAAATTAATGAAACATAAAATTGGCAATAACATGAACTGACTATGACACTAAGTAATGCACAAATAAGTTGTCATTTATCAGTTTTGATCAATCAATAAGTAGCCACATTAAACAAAAACATCACTACATTAGTAGATCAGCCAAAAACACATTTGTTTAGTAAAATCAGTTCAGCTAAACGAAAATCTGTTGAAAAAACAGGGCATAAGCCAATCTTCTTGCTTCCTTCCCCAAGAATTCCTTTTACAGAAGTCTTTCCACAATCATAAACCTGCCCCTATTCAAACCTTGCATCTACCTAGCTGGCAATGCATCTTTACTTTAATAGATCAATAAACGCCAGTCGTCATCCTAACAGCATTCCTACAAACAGCATCTCATAATAATCTTAAAAGCAGCTCACCATTTGGGAGACACTGATCAAAATTGTTTAATAACCATAAAATTCAAGTGCTAACAGTAAGATGTGATTCAGTGAAAATTTGAAAGCCGAAAGGATCTGTGATAGGTGAAACTTTGGGAAGCCCTAAGGAAGCTGCTACTAATGCAGAAAATAAGAGATCTATTTGACTGAGAGCCTATGTCTGCACTTTCACATAAATGTTGAAGCTTACACACATACAAGATGAAGCAAATACGGAAGAAAGGACGGGTTAGGGTGATTGAGAAGCACCACAATTAAAAAATTCTTAGTATACAGAATGATCATATAAACATAGTCCATTGTGATTTGAACTTCATTTAGCACTAACCAAATATCATCAAAAAAGAGTTTCCGCAGATCTGAAATCACGAATTAGGCGCAATATACTACATAGTAAAGTGCAGGAGCTGGAGATATAGTTTTGAGCCATATCGAGATGAGAAAAATTACCTGTTCTTGAAAATTACATCAATCTCAAAGTTAGATGTATTCTTTGCAGCATCCACCAAGACAGTAACAATTTCAGTCTTTCTAGTGCTCGCCATCAGGACATCATATTCTGTCGGAATGACAATTGCGAAGAAATTATCAGATAATTTACTTAGATACAGCTTCTCTACTGCTGAGAGGGTAATCCGCCGTTTAAGGGCATAACTCTCAGGATCAATCACATAGAGAGCGAAGTCTGTCACTATCAGGATGCGCCTCTTCATCTTCCCAGTACTAGTGAACTTCAAAACTTTATCAGCAAAAAGAACTTGCCTGTCACCTATGAAACAGAGAAGCAAACCAAATTGTTTTTAACTATCCAGTCAACGAAGCTTGACAAGTCCTCATACCAAGCACAGAGTGCGAAACTATGAAAGCGTACAAGACGTCACGGTCTCAAAATGACACTCTAATTCGTATTCACTTCCAAATACTCATAACATATATTGATATATTCTCCAAAAGATTTTTCCATTCCGGTAAAATTTTTAACATGGCAATACCGCTATAGTTCCATAATATAAATGCTTAAAAACATCCACCATAATGAACTAAATATTTTCAGCCTCCATACTGCATTTTAAATATGTGGAATTCATACTCTCTCAGACATGATAGCAAAACAGTTCTAGGCCTTTAGCAGATTTTTGTATACGGTATATTTATCCTTAGAAATTGATGATACTGAAATTCTTCTAGCCTCATTAGTACATCCACAATTCTTTAAAACAAACAAACTTTTTCAATGAGCATAACTAAAATAGCACGCACAATTGGGCAGTTCTTATGACTAAAAAAGATTACAAGGTAATGGTAAGTCAACAGAACAACACGATAATTGTGTATCTAATCAATACATAATGGCCTTTTTAATTCATAACTTCTATGAAATCAGAAGCAGAAAATTCACAGCTGAAATAACATGTTATTTTAATGATTTGAGAGGCTAAGCCAATTTTCTACAACTATGTCGACACACTAGGACAGCACATATCGACAAAAATTGATCCAACAGCAAAATTTATTTGCAAGGGTGACACTATCAAATATTTGCTCCAATGTCACTCTCGCAATCTAATCTGTCAATGAGTTGTTCAAGATATCACCTAAGGTTTATCTCCACCTAGAATAATAAGGCAAGATTAAAGAGCATCAACGCCAGAAAAACTAAAAACTAAGCATTAATGTTAACCAACTAGACAACTAGTGCTCAAATATTTCTACATAGTATATAGTCTATACATGTCTATGTCATCATACAGGACCAATAAATTTCATAAAAACCACTAGACTACTGGTAATCAATGTCTGAATCAGACTTAAACCTATTTTGTTAATTGATATACTGATTTCTACCAAGAAAACTTACTATCTAGTCTACTTAAAGATAATGCATGCAATCTTGGATTTATAACTGTGATAAATCTACCAGACAAGTATCAACTACAACGTGCTAGGTACAGTAGGTAGCTACACTGGAGTAGCACAGCAACTTGTTCTAAATTTCTAATATACGAGAGAAGAATTAATATTGACTTACTCATCCCACATGAACAATCGCAATTAAATTTCCACCTCTTTAATGTCAAAAACCACATTTTATCTGTCAATTATTATGTAAAATTTGACCTCCCCAGAGCCAACAATGAGAGAGAGTAATGATGGAAATGGAACAACAATCAGCAACCATAAGGGGAAAAAACCACAAAAAGTATTCACTATTCAAAACTAGGCATAACATGTACCAACAAGAGATCTTGCATGCTCGAATCGCAATTCAAGCTATAGCTAAGCAACATAAGCCTAACATAGTCCTAAACATAAATGTTTTCTAAACGTCAAGGCACAAAACGAAAGCAAAATTAGCAATTGCGGTGCACGTGTAATCCCTCTTCCTAAATTTCGCACTTGTATAACAACAAAAGGATCCTAAGCAAAGCGCAGAACACCCGATCAAATTTATAACTCACTCCAAAACCTCATTATCAGTGTACCCTCTATAATTGCATATACTTGGTCTTCGTACCGATCTAAACCAACACAAACAGCAAAGTTGGCACTAGTACTTAAAATCTTTAGCAACTACACTTATCATTTCAATACCATCTGACATTTCAATTAAAGATTGAACAAGCAATACAAAAAACACAAAACCCATCTCAATAACTCAATGCAGTAAATTATATTTCAGAGTCAAATCATCACAACAACTCATTTACACCAGCTCTTGAATCAGATCAACCTTCAACTTCAACCTACCTAACCCTAGCATTCAACTTAATACCCTCTCAGTTATGAACTTTCATAGCATTAAAATTCCAACAACAGCCTTACACATCAAACTCACAGTAAATAACCATTTAACATTTTCCGATTATTCCAAAATGTCTCAATTTAGAAATGATCGGAGCTATCAATGCTCAATTATGCTTAATATTTCCAATAATATCAATTTCCTTCACAAAATTACACCCTAAAACACAAACAAACCCTAAAAACACAATCCCAGAAAAATAAAAATAAAAATATCAAGAGAAAATTAAAAAAAAAAAAAGGGGTGTATATAAATTAGAATTACCTTGTTTATCGAGGATCTTCAAAATGTAAGGATTAGAAGAAACATCAAGATAATCCCCTCTATAATCCCTGTGAAAGGAAGCCAACCTTCGAGCTTTAACACCCATAAATGGCTCCAGATTCTCCGGTGGGTTATCGGCAGACGGCTGAGGTTCGGCGTCGAAACGAGGCTTGGAGTCGGTGAGCTGGACTCGGCGGCTACTGTATCGGCTGTTGTGGCGCTCCATTTAGTCCGAGTCGCCGGCGATTCAAAGGGTTGAATCGTGAGATGGAAATGGGAATGCGCCACTGGGTTTTGATGACCTGTGTGCGCAACTGCCTGGGTCAGGGTCAGGGTCCCGCTATATGATGTTTAGTTGAATTTTTTTTTGTAGTTTTACAGGAGGAAAAAAAAAAAAAAAATTATAGTACAAGCATGTAGTATAAATTTTTTATTATTTTAATTAAGAAAAATTAAATGCTCCGTATTACGTTACATTTTTCACGAGGAGAACACCTAATGTAGATAAATTGGAATTCGGCGTAAAAAAAACTCAAAGTATTGGACTTATGATCTCTTTGTTACGCTCACGTCAACATTGGTTTATCAAGATTGGTTTATATACTTTGTCAATTTATCATATGCAACACTTCACTAATCTCTTTAATGTATTATGTACATATTTTCTACTTCGTATGTCTTTATACTTCCTAACATTTAGGTCTTATTTGCATGAATTTCCCTATTTACATTATATATGGAGATATGATTAGGTTGTAATGAATTTCCGTTACCTTCTATATTTTGGTCATTAGCTTATACGTTAATTGCATTTCAATTGATGCATATGTTCTTACTCGCATCGAATGGCTCTATGCATAAAAAGCAAATTTAAAATGAAAACACTCGAATCTATTCATATTCATAACAAGTGGGTTTGTACATTAACAATCATGCATGGGAGAGCAATATTTTCACTTATGGGAATCTCTTCTTTTAGGGTGTGTTCTATTCACTGATTTTTACTTATCTAAACTTATCTTATCTTATCTGAATTTATCTGAACTTATTAATCCTTATTAGAACTTATTTTAGTTATAAATTAAACTTGGTAGCCCTGATTAACCCCTTATCACAACTTATCTGAACTTATTTTTCTTGAACTTATCTTATCTGAACTTATTAACCCTTATCTGAACTTATTAACCCTGAAATAAGTGAAAATAAGGTGAACAGAACAGGGCCTTAAGGAAATGAACAATGACATGTTTTTCATTACAAGAAATAAGAGATAAAACTTTATTGGAAAAATTAAAGCCATACATTTCATTCTCATTCAAAGGGATAATCACTCTCTCTATCTCTGGTAAAATTATTATTTTTCACTAATTTCAAATGGAGTTATTAAATTGTATTATACTCACACATATGTAGATATTACTTTGCCAAACATTTTCATTTTTTCATTGATAAACTGAGGGTCTGTTCATATTTACTGAACTGAACTGATTGGAGTTTAACTGAAATGAGCTGAAATAAAATGAATATTTTATGAGAGAATGAAATTAGGAGCTGAACTGAATTGAACTGATTTAAGCTAAACTGAACTGAAATTAAGCTAAAGTGAACAAGACCTAATTTCTAGTATTAATTAATTTGATTTTTCCCCTAATTTAAACCCTTTACTCATTGAACTTTGATTTAAAGTGATTTACAAGTTACATTTGTTATGAATTGAAAGTAGATGACTAAAAATGACATTGGGTGATTAGGTTAACACATGTCATGAAAAAACCCACTAAATAAAGAAAACCATAAGTGTTATCTTGACTTGCAAAGTGAATATAATCGCCACATAGCACATAAATGTTATGAAGTATTAGGTTGAATTGAGATGAGCTATCACCATTCATTTTATATTCTTATAATTTTGGTTATGAGTAATAGGGCTAAGCAAAACTACCCGAAAAACCGAAAACCCGTTTCGTTACCGTTCCGAAAATTAGGGTACCCGATCCGATAACCATAACGGTTCGGGTACCTATTCCGATAATTTGTTATCGGGTATGGTTTTTGGGTATCATTTTAAAATTAACGATTTCCCGTTCCGTTCCGATAAGCAATTATTTTGTTTTTTTCCTTCTTAAATCTATCTTTTCAATATTTAAACTCTTACATTACTTCGTAATCACTATATAATATCAATAATTAGTAATGTTATTAATAATTTGGTCAAGATCATGTGGTATTGTTGTTAATTAGTGTTAAAAAATATCATAATAACTAATTTTTTAAGTTTTATTATCACTATTGGATACTTTATTGGGTACCCGATAACCGTTCCGAAAATCCAGGTACCCGAAGTCCAGGTACCCGAACTTATCGGTTCGGGTTATGGATATCACTTTTAGTGATATTGGTTATCGGGTACCCGAACCGTTAGTACTAATGGTATGGGTACCCGTCCCATGCTCACCCTATTGAGTATGATCAAACATAATGAAAACACGTAAGCATGACACAACACGACATGATATAATATGTCTGATGCCATCTTTTGAAAAGCACATCATTATACATGTCTAGTGGGCTATGTTGTCATACTAATTATCATTGTTACACAATCCTAGCCCGACTCAGTGCCATCTTTTGAAATACGACAACGAAAAGGACTCCTAAAACAGCAATAATGGAGAACACCCAAGACGACAGGACCAAGTAGACGAAGAACCAATAAGCAAAAGCCATAGCCCACAAACACACACTTGCACAACTGCACACAGCTACAGTTTACGGCATTACGTTACCTCCCAAATAAATAAATAAACAAAAAAAAAAAAAAAAAAAAAAAAGAAAAAGAAGAGAGAGATTTTTGTAAAAAAATATAAGAAAAAAGAAGAAAAGAATTCCCCCAATTTAAAGAAAGAATCCCTCTCTTCTATCCTTTTCTTTCTCCTCCCTTCTTCCGGCGGAAATCGAAACCCTTTCATCCCCTTTTTCCTTCGCAAAATCAACGAATTCTTAGCGGTGTTCTTCATTTTTGCGCGATTTTAAGTCAGAGATTAGAGAAACAGAGAGAGAATTTTATCTCTTCTTCTCTGAGGTATGATCATCTTAAATTTTTTTTTTTTTTTGAATTTTAATGTTTTTAGCGTAATTTAGGGTTTTTTTGAAGTTTTTTTTGATGAATTTTGCTGGATCTTGAAGATCTGAGTTGATCTGATGAATTGTTTTGATTTTGTAGGTTTTAAGGGGATGGCGTCGAAGAGGATTTTGAAGGAGCTCAAGGATCTGCAAAAAGATCCTCCGACTTCCTGCAGTGCCGGTATAATTTGATTAATTATGCTGTATATGTGTAGAATTGAGCTATGAATGATTTGGATTTGTTGATTGTACTATATTTGATTCGCGATGAATGAATTTGTTGTGATGATTGTTTGGAGTTTGATGCTGAGAGTAGCATGATTGTGTGTTTGATGATTGTGAGATGGTGATTTGATTAGACTGATGTTTGGTTTCG
This sequence comes from Chenopodium album, assembly GCF_948465745.1. Classification (NCBI taxonomy): domain Eukaryota; kingdom Viridiplantae; phylum Streptophyta; class Magnoliopsida; order Caryophyllales; family Amaranthaceae; genus Chenopodium; species Chenopodium album. Next base: position 4,176,852 of record NC_137838.1, read on the forward strand.
GAGTAATGATAAGTGAATGTAATGTTATTGGCATAATTTTTTATCGCTTGTAGGACCATAAGGAATTAAGGATTGAAATGAATGCAAAAGTTTAGTGTGTTGTTAGCTGTGAAGGATTGAAATGAATGCAAAAGTTTAGTGTATTGTTAGCTGTGTAAATCGTGTTATCGAGAGAAACTTTCAAGTAATCCAGACAAGGTTTGGTTCTTATGATTGAGGTTGTCTGCCATATACATCTTTGTTTGTGGTGCTCAACAATTTGGAGTGGGGCTGAATTATGTTTACGCAGTCCTAATTTTGGAGAAGGTAAATCATATAAGATTATGATGAAGGTCAGAAGGCTTATGGATAATGGTGTAAACATCCGAGTATCCAACTCTCTTACTCTGCTACTAAGCCTACCATAGGCAGGTGCCTTGTTAGTGAGCGTTGGCCGTTGGGAGATGGTATAATGAGGATCGTACTCATTGTACTATTGTAGTGACACTGTTCATTTAAGTGTTGTTGTGGACTATGTGGAGCTTTGATCATTTGCTCGCTATATTTACTTGTTTTAGGATTAGACTGTAAAATAGTTTGTTGATCCTTCTTTGTATAATTTCCAGGATTACTGTTTGTTAGGGTTTCTTCAGCAAGTGTTACATGTGTAGAAATTCATGTGGTTTTCTTAACTGAAAGTAGTTAATGTTGGGTTCTTTGACCAGGGGGATCTTCACCTGTTTGCTATTCCATTTTTGCTTCATGTGGCGGGTAATTCCTTGTGCCTCATGGAGGCTTGCTATCTGATTAGGTCTTTAAAATCTTTGTTCACCTTTTTTTTCCCTCATCCAACTGTATTTGAATAAAGAGTATTCATGCTTTTCAAAAATTTCAGCCTTTAAGGTTAGATAAGCTGTGTTATCATGCTCTCTGAAAGTTTATGAAGCAACATATTTGCCTTCTGAATATTTTTACAAAGTTATAGGATTCTGCTTTTTCTGCTTGACAATTATAGTTATTTACTTATCTTCTATTTATGGATCTTTGTCAAAGAACTTACAAAAATTTTCTATTTTAAACATGTTTGTAAATTTTGATTTTTTTTTTTTTTTCACTGCTTCCTTTGGCGATCTGAAAATTTTGAATGGTTCTATATTCCTTTGGCCTTAAATTTTCAATTGTTCCTTTGATTACTATTTTCCAAACTTCTGCCACAAAGTCCTATCATGGTTTAGAACATTTCATTTTCACAATCACGTATTCTGCACTACGCGGTGGCTACTTTTCGTCTCAAGACTACTGCTGGAGCATATGACAGGCGTGGTCTCCCGTGAACACTGCTTGCTTTCTCCGTTTTGATCTCTTATCGAGGGGGATGTACATATGTCTTGAAATCTATTGAAAAGGAAAGGTACACATATGAAATGCGTAGTTGATGAGATTAATGCTTGGTTCTCTTTGTGAAAGTAGAGTCTGAAATGTTTATTATGCTTGACTGGCTTGTATGATGAATCATGACAGAAACTTAGTATCTTGTAAAATTATTCTGTTGTAAAATGCTGTTACTTTCTTTTCCCCTTAAGCCTCCCTCAAAAAATATCACACTATAGCTGACTTTACCATCACATCGTGTTCTTGCCTACTATTCTCTCCCCACTTGCCTGTTCAATCTCCATTATCTATCTTCAAAGCAAGTTAAATTTGGGATTCTTAACAGGTCCTGCAATAACAATATTTTGTTTTTCTTCTCTTTATGTTAGCTACGTGTAGATGAATTGTTAAGAAGCTGATGGTATTGAATGTACTTTTTGGCAGGTCCTGTGGGTGAAGACATGTTTCATTGGCAAGCAACAATTATGGGCCCTCCTGACAGTCCTTACGCAGGGGGTGTTTTCCTTGTTACTATTCACTTCCCCCCAGATTATCCATTTAAACCCCCCAAGGTAATTACCCCGTATTACTCAATCTGTTAGATATAGGCTCTCAATCCTTCTAGGAGTATTTAGCAGTGCTGCTATTCTTTCTGCTTTCTGGACCTAAGTTGTGTGTTACGTTTTCTCGTTTAGCTTTATGATCATTATTATTGCGCCTGCTGTTTACTGCTGGAACTTTGCGCTCTAATTAAAACTAAAAAAAATGGTTGCTGAAAATTGATAGCGATCTCTAACTTTTTAAGGCTGAATCCTTTCATTAAATCTTGTGGGTAGTATTCCCGATGTTTGAGATTAATTTTTCCTGGTGGCAATATGAGCAGGTAGCATTTAGGACAAAGGTTTTTCACCCCAATATCAACAGCAACGGAAGCATTTGCTTAGACATCTTGAAGGAGCAGTGGAGCCCTGCCCTTACCATTTCAAAGGTTTGTTAGACATTTTTTGGCATCACAGCTCTCTAAAAATTAGTTCTCCTCTTCAGAGGAAATAGGTTTATGACAATCCTAGGCAGTTCTATCTTCTATGATGTCCATAAGACCAATTAATGGTCATGCCTGGAATCTGCTATCATGATCTTGCGAAAAAACTATGCTAATAGTAAATTTTGTTGTGAGCAGGTCTTGCTTTCAATTTGCTCGCTCTTGACAGATCCAAATCCCGACGATCCCCTAGTGCCAGAAATTGCTCACATGTACAAGACTGATAGGGCGAAATATGAGAGCACCGCAAGGAGCTGGACTCAGAAGTATGCTATGAGCTAAAGACTTTAACATGTCAATTGGAAGGGGGTAGGAGGCAGCTTTGTCATTCAGATACTGTCTTCTAAGCATATGTACTCTGTATGTGGGTTTTAACCTTTTGATCAGTGTGCTCTGCAACCTAAGCTGGACAAAAGTATTGTCCGGCATTTCATTATGTTCAAAAACGAACACTTATATGTTGTCCTTTAAATGTTTGTATGGACAAAAATTAATCTTCAAGCTGTGAAATATAACCGATTTGGTGCCGCATCATTAGCTCTTACTAATCTCCCTTGAGAAACTACTGTTCTGCCATTCTTTCAAGCACTCTAGCTGTACCATCAACGTTGAACGGTTTCAGCATGTCAACACGCTTATTGCATTGACTTGCTTTTTAATGAATAGGGTAATTAAATTATTAGAAGTACCCTTCAACCCGAGAGCTACTAGTCTGCGAATGACCTTTCCAAGCAATTGTTTCGTGCATTCAACCAAACAATCGCATCACATCCCAAGAAATTAAGCTGACTTTTTATTACTTATTCAAAGCAGGTTGGAATTAAGAAACAATCTAAATTTGTTGAAGTATTTACATCTCTAATTTATTGGGAGTTATCTTATTAATAACTTTAGCAAATGAGTACGTAATAATAAAGTCAAAGCCCCCCTGAAATGACTAGTAGGAAGAGCAGCCTAGTAGCCTACCAAACCAAAGACCCTTCTCTTCATGTCAGACCCAATATCAATGAGCTCTAATTCATTGACAATTTGACATTGGTCTTAATAAATTAAAGTTTTCTGATTGATTTTGGTTGTTCCAAAATTTTTATATTGTCTATTTTACTATTTATACTCATTCCAAGATGACAAATACTTAGCATTCCATAAACTTGATCCGGCCCGAAAAATCGACTCAAACCCGATTATTAACCGAACCATTTGAACCCGAAAAAATGGTGAACCAAACCCGACCTGAAACCAACCATAGACCCGAGTTGTCCCGAGTATGTGAGACCCGGACCCGAACATGAACTAACCTAGAGATGACCTGACCCGAATGTAACCCGTAAATTATTGACCTGAACCGAACCCGACTGGAACTGCATTGACCCAAACCCGTTTTCACCCATCAAAACCCGAATTTAACTCGACTTGTTACTAACCTGACCTGAATTCAACCTGACTCGTTCCTAACCCGACCCGAATTTAACCCAACTTGTTACAAACCCGACCTGAAATCAACCCGACTTGTTATTAACCTGACCCAAATTCAACCCGACTTGTTATTGACCCAACCCGAATTTTACAGACTTATTACTAACCTGACCAAAAAAATCAACACGATCTGTTACTAACCTGACTCGAAATAAACACGACTTGTTATTGACCCGACCTAAATTCAACCCAAACTATTCCTGACACGATTTCAAATCGCCGTAATGTAATTTAGACCACCTAATTATTGTTGATCAAAGCATTTTGTCTAGGGAGACCAAGTCGGTCTTGGCCAGCAAAAGAAAGGAGCATCATCTTCAAATTTAAAAATTAAATATAGTATATATTTGTTGTATGGTCAAAGGAGATAATTATCTTCCTAAATTATAAACTATAGTTCCTAAATTATAGTCAAAGAAAATAATTAGCTTGATAAAAATGATAATTATCTATTTATAATTAGTTGAACTCGAATATGACCTGACTTGGAAATGACCCGACCTGATTGTAACCTGCAAATTATCGACTTGAACATAACCCGACTTGAATCCGAGAATGACCCGACTTGGAAATGACCCAACCTGATTATAACCCGCAAATTATTGACTTGAACCGAACCCGACTTGAAAATGACCCGACCTAATTATAACCCGCAAATTATTGACTTGAAACGAACCCAACTCAAACCCAAGAATGACCCGAACTGATTCTAACCCGCAAATTATTGACTTGAACCGAACCCGACTCGAACTCGAGAAATACACTAACCCGTTGTAACCCGAATTAAACCCGACCTATTGTTCACACATCCCGAATGTAACCCGACCTGTTATTAACCCGACCCAAACCCGATAAGAAGTATGACTCGACGTGACCGACTCAAGTATGACCCAACCCAAACCTGACCCGCATAGGATATGGAATTAATCCGAATTGACCCGACCCACTCTTACTAACCCAAACCAGACCCATTTAACCGAATTGACAGCTCTACCCAAAACCTGCAAAATTTCTCAAAAATCGTGGATATTAACTTTCAATTTCGGAATTTTTTGACTTTTTTTCACCCGGAAATAAAAATTGCCAAAATGTTTACCATGGTCCCTAATACTCTCCGGAAGTCTAATTGGCTTGGTGGAACCATCCAATTTGCCTTTAAACTACCAGTTTACAACTTGCACCGATTTCATTAACTCAAGCTTACCATGAACATTTCTGACAACATATATTGATCATATATGGTTCCAAACGGCATTATATGACCCCGAGAAGTATTCCCTAAAATTTCAATACTTTTCGACACCGAACCCCGAAACCATCAAAATTTCTAAAAACCCGTGGATATTAGCCTTCAATTTTGGAATTTTTTGACTTTTTTTCGCCAAGAAATAAAAATTGCCGAAATTTTTACTATGGTCCCTAATACCCTTCGGGAGTCCAATTGGCTGGGTGGAACCATCCAATTTGCCTTTAAACTACCAATTTATCAGTTTACAACTTGCACAGATTTCATTCACTCAAGCCTACCACGAACATTTATGACAACAAACAATGATCATATATAATTCCAAACGACATTATATGACCTCGAGATGTATTCCCTATAATTTCAATACTTTTCGACACCGGACCCGAATACTCCAAAAATTCTTAAAAAGCGTGGATATTAGCCTTCAATTTTTGAAAATTTTGACTTTTTTTTTCGCCCAGAAATATAAATTGCCAAAATGTGTACCATGATTTCTAATACCCTTCGGGAGTCCAATTGAGTAGGTGGAACCATCCAATTTGCTTTTAAACGACCAATTTACCAGTTTACAACAAGCGCCTATTTCATTAACTCAAGCCTACCAAAAACATTTATGACAACATATAATGATCATATATGGTTCCAAACGGCATTATATGAACCCAAGATGTATCCTCTAAAATCTATAGGCTTTTCTACTTCGAACTCTGAAACCTCCTAAATTTCTTTAAAAGCGTGGATAATTAGCCTTCAATTTTGGATTTTTTTAACCTTTTCTCGTCCGAAAATAAAAATTGCCGATATGTTTACATGGTCCATAATACCCTCCGACAGTCCAATTGGGTGGGTGGAACCATCCTATTTGCCTTTAAACGACCAATTTACCGGTTTACAATTTGCACCGATTTAATTAACTCAAGCCTACTACGAACATTTACGATAACATATAATGATCATATATGGTTCCAAACGGAATTATATGACCCCGAGATATATCCACTAAAATTTCAATAATTTTCGACACCGAGCCCCGAAACCTCCAAAATTACTCAAAAAGTGTGGATATTAGCCTTCAATTTTGGAATTTTGACTTTTTTTTTGCCCGAAAATAAAATTTGTCGAAATGTATTCCATGGTTCGTAATACCCCCATGGAGTCCAGTTGGGTGGATAGAACCATCCAATTTGCCTTTAACCAGCCAATTTACCGATTTACAACTTGCATCGATTTCATTAATTCAAGCCTATCATGAACATTTATGCGACAGATAATGATCATATATGGTTCCAAAAGGCATTATATGACCCCGAGATGTATCCCCTAAAATCTCAAACCTTTTTAACACCGGGCCCCGATACCTCCAAAATTTCTCAAAAAACGTGGATATTAGGCTTCAATTTTGGAATTTTTTTATTTTTTTTTTTCGCCCGGAAATTAAAATTGCCAAAATGTTTACCATGGTCTCTAATACCCTCCAGGAGTCCAATTGAGGGGTTGGAACCTTCTAATTTTCCTTTCAACGACCAATTTACCGGTTTATAATTTGCACCGATTTCATTAATTCAAGCCTACCACGAACATTTATGACAACAAATAATGATCACATATGGTTCCAAACGACTTTATATGACCCCGAGATGTATTCTATAGAATTTCAAGACTTTTAAACACACCGGGCCCTGAATACTCAAAAAAATTTCAAAAACCGTTGATATATATTAGCCTTCAATTTTTGATTTTTTTTACTTTTTTTTCTCCCAGAAATAAAAATTGTTGAAATGTTTACTATGGTCCCTAATATCCTCCGAGAGTCCAATTAGGTAGGTGGACCATCCAATTTTCCTTTAAACGGTCAATTTACCGATTTACAACTCTCACGGATTTCATTAATTCAATCCTACCACGAACATTTATGATAACATATAATGATCATATATGGTTCCAAATGGCATTATATGACCCCGAGATATATCCCCTTAAATCTCAAGGCTTTTCGGCAACGGGCCCCGAAACCTCTTAAATTTCTCAAAAAGCATGGATATTAGCCTTTAATTTAGGAATTTTTTTTTCGCCCGGCCCGTAAATAAAAATTGTCGAAATGTTCACCATGATCCTTAATACCCTCCGGCAGTCCCATTGGGTGGGTGGAACTATCCAATTTGCCGTTAAACGACCAATTTACCGATTTACAACTTGCACTGATTTCATTAACTCAAGTCTGCCACGAACATTTATGACAACATATGATGATCATATATGGTTTCAAACGACATTATATAATCCCGAAATGCATTCCCTAAAATTTTAAAATTTTCGACACCAGGTCCCAAAGCCTCTAAAATTTCTCAAAAAACGTGGATATTAGACTTCATTTTTGGAATTATTTAACTTTTTTCGCTCGTAAATAAAAATTGCCGAAAATTTACCATGGTTCCTATGACCTACCATGAGTCCAATTGGGTGGGTGAAACCAACCAATTTTCCTTTAAACGGTCAATTTACCGATTTATAACTTGTACCGATTTCATTAACTCAAGCCTACCACGAATATTTCCGACAACATATAAGGATCATATATGGTTCCGAATGGCATTATATGACCCAAGATGTATTCTCTAAAATCTAAAGGCTTTTCGACACCGGGCCTCAAAACCTACAAAATTTCTCAAATAGCATGGATATAAGCCTTCAATTTTTGTATTTTTGATATTTTTTTGCCTGGTTATAAAATTGATTAAATATTTACCATGGTTCCTAATACTCTCCGGGAGTCCAATAGGGTGGGTAGTTGGGTACAATTCAATTTGCCTTTAAACGACCAATTTACCGGTTTACAACTTGCACCGATTTCATTAACTCAAGCCTACTACGAATATTTATGACAACATATAATGATTATATATGATTCCAAACGGCATTATATGACCCCGAGATGTATCCCTTAAATTTTTGAGAGTTTTCAACACCGGGCCACGAAATCTCCAAAATTTCTCAAAAACCGTGGATATAGCCTTCAATTTTGGAATTTTTGTCTTTTTTCGCCCGTAATATAAATAATTTTTTTTGAAATGTTTACCATGGTCCATAATACCCTCTGGGAGTCCAATTGGGTAGGTGGAACCATCCAATTTGCCTTTAAACGACCAATTTACCGGTTTACAACTTGCACCGATTTCATTAACTCAAGTCTACCACGAACATTTATAACAAAAAATAATGATTACATATGGTTCCAAACGACATTATATGTCCCCGATATGCATTCCCTTGAATTTCAAGACGTCTGGACACAGGGCCCCGAATACTCAAAAATTTCTCAAAAAGGTGGATATTAGCCTTCAATTTTTGACTTTTTTCGCTCGGAATAAAATTTGCCGAAATATTTATCATGGTCTCTAATACCCTCCGGAAGTCCAATTGGGTGGGTAGAACCATCCAATTTGCATTTAAACGGCCAATTTACCGGTTTACAACTTGCACCGATTTTATTAACTCAAGCCTACCATGAACATTTATGACAACATATAATGATTATATATCATTACAAAAGGCATTATATGACCCCAAGATAAATCCCTTAAATTTCCAAGGCTTTTCGACACCGAGCCTCGAAATTTAAAAAATTTCTCAAAAAGCATGGATATTAGCCTTTAATTTTGGAAATTTTTTTCTTTTTTATGCCCTGAAATAAAAATTGGCGAAATGTTTACCATGATTCCTAATACCCTCCGAGAGTCCAATTGGATGGGTGGAACCATCCAATTCGTCTTTAAACGACCAATTTACAGGTTTACAACTTGCACTGATTTCATTTAATCAAGCCTACCACCAACATTTATGACATCATATAATGATCAAATATGGTTCCAAACGGCATTACATAACCCCGAGATGTATCTCCTAAAATTTTTAAGTTTTTTAGACACCGGGCTCTGAAACCTCTAAAATTTCTCAAAAAGCAGGGATATTAGCCTTTAATTTTGGAATTTTTAGACTTTTTTGCACCAAAAATATAAATTGCTGAAATGTTTACCATTGTCCTTAATACCCTCCGGAAGTTCAATTAGATGGTTGGAACCATCCAATTTGCCTTCAAACGACCAATTTACCGTTTTACAACTTCCAGCGATTTCATTAACTCAAGACTACGACAAACATTTATGACACATATAATGATCATTTATGATTCCAAACAGCATTATATGACCCCCGAGATGTATCCCCTAAAATCTTAAAAAAAAAATAAAAAAAAAATTAGACATCGGGCCCGAAACATTCAAAATTTCTCGAAAGGCATGGATATTAGCCTTCAAATTTGGAAATGTTGACTTTTTCAACTAGAAATAAAAATTGCCGAAATGTTTACCATTGTCCCTAATACCCTCCGGAAGTCCAATTAGGTAGGTGAAACCATCCAATTTGTCTTTAAACGACAAATTTACCTGTTTACAACTTGCACCGATTTTATTAACTCAAGCCTATCACAAACATTTATGACAGTAAATAATGATCATATATGGTTCCAAACAACATATGACCCCGAGATGTATTCCCTAGAATTTCAAGACATTTAAAAACCTGGCCACGAAGACTCAAAAATTTCTCAAAAAACGTGTATATTAGTTTTCAATTTTTGAAATTTTCAACTTTTTTTCACCCGGAAATAAAAATTCCCGAATTGTTTACCATGGTCCCTAATACCCTCCAGGAGTCCAATTGGGTGGGTGGAACTATCCAATTTGCATTTAAACGACCAATTTACCGGTTTACAATTTGCACTGACTTCAATAAATCAAGCATACCACGAACATTTATGACAACATATAATGATCATATATGCTTCTAAATGGCACTATATGACCCCGAGAATTTCAATACTTATCGACATCGGACCCCGTAACCTCCAAAATTTCGCAAAATGCGTGGATATTAGACTTCAATTTTGCAATTTTTTGACTTTTTTCTCCCGAAAATAAAAATTGCCGTAATGTTTCCAATGGTCCCTAATACCCTCCAGGACTCCACCTGGCTGGGTGCAACCATCTTATTTACCTTTAAACAGCCGATTTACCGGTTTACAACTTGCACCGATTTCATTAACTCAAGCCTACCACGAACATTAATGACAATAAATAATGATCATATATGGTTCCGAACGAAATTATATGACCCCAAAATGTATTCCATAAACTTACAAATGAAGAAGCTAAAAAAGAAGAGGCCTAACATGAGAGAAAAGAGTCGGTCAAGATAGCCAAGGAGACTGCCTGAAACCAAGTAATTTGGGATCCTTTAATTTATTAAAAGATCACCAAATATATTCATGGTGCAGGCAAGTCATCCTTGGCTACCAAACCAAAAACCCTTTTCTTCATGCAATTCCCTTCTCTTCATATACATAAAAATCAACACATTAATTTTCTCATCTTATTATTTATTTTGTGAATCATATAGTAAAGATGTTGTGTTGTGATGCAAATATTGTAATGCTAAGTTCATCTATTTATATGTGATCATGCAGCATAAATTTGGAGAAATAATGATGATATATTCTGGTAGGCCACTATATAATTTCTCCATAAAAAGATGTCGGTAAGTGTTGACTTAGTTTTTTTTTTTTTTTTTTTTTTTTTTTTTTTTTTTTTTTTTTTTTTTTTTTTTTTTTTTTTATTATGATGGAATATATTCTTACATTATGTATATATCAATATATGTAACCTTAAATGATTTCCTCTTTTGTATATAATATGATTTTAACCCTTTTTAGCTTAATACAAATGTAGACTAAAATGGCAAATTTTGGCTCCCAAATATCTGATCATTTTTTGAGCTTTAATTAGGTGATTGTTTGAGAAAATTAGTGGTATTTGGCATCTAGTGTATGATTGGTGTTGGATTATTGTCTAAAAATTGGCCATCCATTATTCAAAAAGAAAAGTGTCATTTCCACACTCTCGATTGCTTTTACTAATCAATAAAATAAATACTCCAATTTGTTCTAATTGTGGTATAAAATAATATATTTTTGTGTTTACTATTAATGGTTTTAATTATTTGTGGATTTTTTTTTTTTTTTTTTTTGGGTTAGATGTGGACTTGCTAATGAGTGCATTATTTTAACCGTTAATATAATATGATATATATGAGTTTTACAGTACTCCCCGTGTAATTGTATATGCCATTATTGAATAATATATGTAGTGTATAGTATAGTGTATGGAGGAGTATATATGGAGTAGTAACTATATACGCCATTAATCATTATATATTTATATGGCGTTTAGTTTAGTGTAGTGTAGTATATATGAAGTACGTGCGTGGTAAGTTGTTAACTTTGTATACATAGTTGTCCGAAGAAGTAACTTTGTATACATAGACTATGTACGTAGTTATTACCAATAAGTTATTAGTATGACTTTATTTAATTAACCATTGAGATGATGACTTCTATTGTAGTGCGTAGTGTGCAATGTGCCAATGTAATGTACTTAATTATACAAGTATATGTAGTAGTAAGACTAGTAATTATATTTAGTCGTATGGATTATAAAGTACGTAGTAACTACATACGTAGTTATTACTCCATGTTGTATATGCCATTGATATATTGAGTCATTATATAATCACCTAGACTAAAGTAGTTACTGTTTTATCTGCCATTAAATCGTTAATGGTGTGTAGAATTGTAACTACGCATGCCAAAATCTTAATAATAATACTCTGTATGTAACCATTACAATCATATCGTGATCCAATATACTTAATTTTAAATCTTTACATGACGTGTATGTAAAATACTAAAATGTAATTGTGTAGTGTAGTACGAAGCAGTAATTACTAAGTACATAGTAGTACTTAATTAAGTGACAGACGAGTGAAAAGGTAAAAAGGCTCATAATAGTCCGTTATAATGTTGTTTTTACATACTACGTAGTTTGTATAACTGTATGTCTGTATTAAATAGTATATGTTTCATCAAATCACATAAAAGCAATTTTATTCTATAAAAGTCTCGATTTATTTTTTCATAAGAAATATGAAATATCTTCTTTAATGTTATGATCTATCCAAGTTTGGAAACTGGAAACAAATCAAGATTATTTCCACATGAATCACAATTATGTAGAGATTTGTAAAATCATTAAGATATCATCTTAATTAGTTCACATAATAATAATTTCTTATTTTGTTTTAAGGTTCAGTCCAGCACAAAGAATTATATCATCAATGATTCACAATTATTTCATAATTAATTATTTTATTCAATTGATTGATGCCAGGTAATTCCTGTATCATGCTTATTATGTGGTATAAAGATTTGTGATTACTCTTGATATCTTACCAAATTTACTTCATTTTTCAAAGCTATATAAAGAGGGTCTATTGTATGATAGGTTCAACTATTATTTTCGTGGGGGTAACAATTAATCAGTCAGTAAATTACCTGAGAAGTGAGGAGAAATCCACATTTCTAAACTTAATTCTCAGGTAATTTACTGATTTGATTGATAATTACCTCTAATTTGATCATCAACATGTAAAGAAATGCAAAGAAATACGTATGTAACATAGAAATTGTTTCGAGTTTTGAGGTTTTAATGAGAAGATAAAGGATCTAACATGAAAAAAGAAGAGGGTGTCGAGATAGCCAAGGAGACTGCCTATCGCCCATCAAAATGGCTTCTTGATCGAGAAGATCAAGAACCCGAGTTCGAAAGCGCAGGCAAGTCATCCTTGGCTACCCAACACAAACGACTCTTCTCTTCATGTAAGACCCTCTCTTCAATTTCTTTAATGTGTTTCTCAACATATTATATCACGTTCACTTTGCATGAAAATATTATGGGTTTCAAAGGATCGGACTATATTTATAGCCAATAATTCTAGAGAATAATATAATGCATGTCATCATATTTTGATTTTGTGGAATATAATCAATTATATTTGTGAATAGCTAGTCAACTATACTTTGAATAGCTTTTTTTTGGTGATGAACATGCAAAATGTATATTTGTAAAATATATGGTACATATTCCAAATCTTTTGTAGAATGTGACATAATTTGGTCAAATGGACGTACAAAATTTTGAGGGGAAAAAACGTTTTTTTTGTGACCTTATTGGATACTTTGATTTGGTTTGTGTGAAATATTGACTTGGATGAAGAACACTTAAAAAATGGCATTTGTAATCTAATTGTCAACAATTTATTTGACGGATAAAATTCCAGAAGATATAAAAAAATGAAGAGAATTTTATGGTCCATCATATTCTTCTAACTTTATAACTTTAACTCTTTAAGGTGTCGGATGGAAAGATATATGAACTAGGAAAATTGATGGTACCGCAACAAGCGCTATGTGTAGGAGGTCCTTGATTTGGAATATTACAATGTTCAAAATAATTGATTATTGTTCTTTGAACCAAATTTGTAAAGAATTGAATATGGGTTAAATTATTTAAATATAATTAGGTATATGATGAATAGAGGTGGACATAAGACTCGGTTGACCTAATAACTAGCCTATCAAAAGCTTTATCGGTTTGACCTAGGCACATCTCCATTTGGACTTGACCATCTAGTATGATGTCTACTAGCTTGGCTCAAGAACCGGTATATGACTGCCGGTTTGTGTCCAATTAAGAACTAACCCAACAAATTTTGACCCAAACTGCTAAGTTGTCACCTCTAAATTATCCAGAGTAATAGACTAGATAATGTAATCTTGGCTTTTAAGGAAATTATATTCTTTCTTATTTGCTATATGTGGGTAAGTGGGCAGTGGGCTGAAAATGGATAATCAGTCAGCATAAAAGTTTTTAGGCTCAAAGTAATACTACGGACTACGGGCTCCATGTGGGCCGAACGGATGGGCTATCAGCAGAATTTCAAAGCCTAAAGCCCGCTCAATTGGGTCGGACAGACAGGGCTATCAGAATGTCAAAGCCCAAAGCCCAATAACATTAAAGCTCCTTTTGACATCGTTTGTTAGGCATCATGGGCTCATCTATATCAATTCAATTTTAAAGGCTTAAGACTAAAGTTTGTTTGAGGATAACTTCTGTAAAGTTCACTAATTTGAAGTTGATTTTCTTTTCCAATGAGTTTAGTCATTTTATTCCAGAATGATTCAAATATAGACCATCAAATTTTATAACTCCGTATCTCAAGTCACTTGTAATTAGATTTTTGGCGAAAATGTTTTTATCCTAATTTATTTTTAATATTGACAAATGTCAAAATTGATTTTTGAAACGGTACTATATATGCTTAGAAAGTTGATCGTATTTTACATTCTTCTCTTCTTCATGTACTTTGAACAAAAGTTAAATTACAGTTTTTATGAAATGGGTTTGGACAACCCGAAGAATAAGGTCCGGTCCACATACTAGCCCAAAAAAATAATACTTCGTACATACTAAAAACTAATTGGTGATATATATAGGAGTAACTCCTCTAACTTCTAAGGCTCTATTCTTCAGGAGGGGAAAAAAAAAAACCTTGTGGTTGTAACTTATTACTATAAAGTTATAAGGTGGTATATTCACACTATCGTATAAGACAACTTACATGTAGACAACAAAAAGGTTTCAACAGAAAAACAAATTCATGTACAAGCTCCATACGCCGCCATTATAGTTTAACTATATACTTCGTATTTGTTTCATAAAATAGATGACCGGTTGGTTGACATGAACAAGAACGAAATTGAGAGGTTGTGGTGTAACAAATTATATACTTCACATACTAAACCAAACAAGTTAAACTTTGGTCGTTGGATCAACACTTTGGATTCGAATTTTCATTATTTTCGAATTAGGTTCATCAGTATTCATGTGCAATTCACAGTCCCTAACTTGCAACATTTCAACAACAGGGAAAAAGGCACCAATATCAACGTGGTCCAAACTACAAAATCATACATTCTAGAATCAAATTGAATGAAGTACAGAATTTTCAATTACTGTGACAAAAGTAGTGCTAGAGCACGTCCTTCCTTCCTTCAAATCCTATTTTTTTTTTACCCTAAATGGTCAAAAATATCAGCTGCATTTATGGCAAAACATGCCAATACTTGAAAAACTCAAAATTACAAATTTTTAAAATTCATAAAAGTCTAATTTTAAATCCCTAAAAAATTAGCTTGTCGCTGTCTCATTGGTCACCTACGTATATATAATTAATTTTACAAATAATAGCAGCTTAATAATAAGTGTAGTTAATAAAAAAAAACTGCCACTGTTGTCTAATTACTGAACAAAACTAGTCAAGTTGTGACATACGTAGTATTTTTCTCTTCAAGTTGGACACGCAAAGAATTTTTCTGATGTAATTAACAGATTATATTAATATTAATAAACTTTTTATCTTTGAGAATATTCAACTTTGTATTCAGAAAATAGTACTTGTAAATTTGCTCGTTTTTGCATGATCTTGTGGTCCTTTCTCTAAACTATTGTTTGATATTCCATACGTAAATATATATAGTATTTTTGGTAATTTAAGGTGATTACCTAATCATTGAGATGATGTAAGTGTTGGTGCTTGTGTGGCAGTTTACGTTAGGCATAAGTATGGCTATACGTATCCCCTTATAGTGTTCGGAAAAGTTGTCACTTTCTGTAGATTATAATTAAGGGTAGTCCATATAAATGTAGCGTTTAGGGGTATAAATAATAAAATTTAACATACTATGCATTGTTTGTGTTTTTTTTAATTAATGCTTCAAGTGATGGAAGTATAAATAACAAACATAATACTATGTATAACATATACAAAAAATTTATTCATATGTAATAGGCAAGTCTTTTCTTTAATCATAATTCTGAAATTAGAAATACAAGAGAATTATTTACTACCCATAGATTGGAAGTAAATATTGTTTTTTTTTTGTGTTTAGAGAGCCACAAGGGCGAGGGTGAGAATCGATCCCAGAATCTCCTGAAATCGGGAGGGAAGCTCTAACCACTTGAGCTATCCATCACTCTCTGGAAGTAAATATTGTGAAGTTGATGTATGTGTATATTAGCAGTTTATCCAAAAATAAATAAATAAATTGTACGTACTTCATAGTCGAGAAGGGTGAAAGTCTTTTAATTTAAACCAACGATGTTAAACTCTCGTCTCCCCTCTTCTCTCCTCCTCTTCATTAGGGTTTCTCCAAAATCTTAGCCGTTTAGGCCGGAAATAGTCTAATTTTTCGGAAATTAGACTATTTCCGACCCTTTTCCCTAAATTTTCTTTAGTTTTGCAATTTAAATTTCAATAAATCTACACGAGTAAGTGTAGATACATACGTCTGTCTCCCTATGGCGGAGTCGTTAGTTTAGTTGTTTGTTTATGTTTAAGGTTTGTTTGTGTGTAAGGGTTTATCAACAAGGTAATCATCTTTTGCCTTATTCTCAGTTCTTTGGTAAAGATTTGTTCGGGATCGCAACGGTTGTCAAGTTTTCAAATGCGCTCAAGCGAATCAGATGAAAATCATCCTTACGGCTACAACAAATCGTTAGACCGTCTCTCCGAAAAGGCTGTATATTCCAGCGATGTGTGCGAGAGATGTACCACAGTGCAAGATTTTTTCAACGATCGTATCTTTGATGAAGGAAACCCTAATTTGATTCATTTTTATGTATTTGTTAATGTAGATTTCATTTGTAAATGTTGGATGGCTTTTTATTAATGAATTGATTTGTTTCAAAAAAAAAAACCAACGATGTTGTTAAAGGAGAATTTTTTAAAACTAGAGATAACGAATGACTCTCGGTTTTGTTATAAATCTCTAGCATCTATAGTTCATCTATACATATAATACTATTATTCTATTCCTATGTATATACTTTCTCGGTTTTTATTACTTGCAACAATTTATATATATATCATGATTATCTATGCTTAATTTCAATTACTTATACGTATATGTCTCTTATTTAATAAGTAAAATTATAAAATTTGACATATAAAAGTAATTTAAGACGAATCAAATTAAGAAAATCCCGCATACATGAATATAGTCCATACTATTTTCTTTACTGTACTACATAAGTCATTAAACGTAGTCAAAACTCATAATAATATATAAAATAATCCTAAATTCAAAGTGCTGAAAGTAAATAAACGGTATAAATTATTTTTATTTTATTTCAAGTGAGCCAATAATAATAATAATAATAATAACTAAGAGTAAAATATACTCCATGATATACATAAAAAGTATCTTTGTTGTACGATGTTCCAAAAATTTACGGAGTATAAACCAGGTATTAATATTATTATATCCTAGGAATCTTCGTATGTATACTAAAAAAAGAAAATATAATTTATTTCTAGTCCCATAAAAAAGTACCGACCAACTACAGTTAACCACACTCCTAACTTCACTCTCATAGTATCTCAGTAAGTTGTACTTTCAATTATTATCTTAATTAAGTACAGCAATGACGACCCATGTCTTATACGTAGTACAAAGTATATATCATGTAACGTTGTATTATTATATATATATACATAAATACTTTAATTATACACATTATTAATAATATTATTGCACGTCGTCGTATCTACTACTATTATTAAACCGTATTTATATATAATTCAAATTCTAAACTTTATATTAAAATTATAATTTCCCGGCAATAGGTCGTGTCCACGAGTGGAGAAGAGTATGGTCTTCCAGAAAATCAGGCTACCATTAAAACTATCCATCAACTAAATCACTAAATTAAGATAGTGAATTAATTTAAAGTTTAATACATAATTATAATTAATAATTGTAATTTGGAGTTCTAATTTGTCTCTTATTGAAGACAATGTGATATATTTATACGTTAAAAGGTCACTTACTAGTTGATATCCACCAAATATTTCTGGCCTTTTGGGTACATGTACGTGCATGTATGTTATTTATTTATGTGGCGAATTGTGTAATTTGGTCGTACTAATTATGCTGAGTTGGACTTCAAATCAGTAATATTATTCCCTTAATTTATTGTTAATCATGTAGTTAGAGCTAATCTTTTATCACTAATTATTGTCTAATCATCATAGTCTAGTGGTTTTCATGTTAGTTTTGTGATTCGTTCGCGGCGAATGGAATAAGGACTTTAAAAATAGAGTAGATTATTAAGTAGGTTTAGATATTTAATCGATGATAAATTAGATAATTAAACAAAAATATATGTATACCTAAAGATTGGACATAGCAAATTCAGTTGTTAATTTAAAGCCGGGAAATGTTGACGTTAATAAGGTGGCCGAACATTTGCTTTGTGAAACACATACCAATTTTTTTCTTTTTTGTTTCCTATCAAAAAGTTGATTTGCATTAGTTAATTAAAAGAAATTTGAAACACAAACAAAATGTTTATCGTTTAATTATCCTTTTTTTTTTTTTTTTGAAGGTACATACACTATAATCTTAGGTTTAAATGTTTTATACAAGTATAATACTTAGTCCGATACTTCATTGAAAAATAATGTTACACTTTGTACATTACTAGCTTATTTAAATTATACCTTAGAAATGAGTTAGATCTATGAGTAATTGAGCTTAGAAAGTATATAAGAGTAATGTAAATGATTTATGAAACTCAAAAAAAAATCTGATTCAATTTATAATTCCATCGATATTTTAGTATGTATGTTGTCAAAAGATTATAAGGTTAATTATTTTTAATGAAATTAACAAAGCATACGTTAACTATCACCCAAAATAGGATAGATCTTTCAGCTTGCATCAATAATTTTGACTAATTACGACCAAATTAATTTTATTTCTTAGAGTTATAGTGATGGCTTACGGAGTATAATCTTTAGAATAATTGACTTTTAGTACCTAGGATATGATCTATCTATGAATCGTTGATTAGGCTCCTAATAATAAACTTTACTCCTATGTTAATCAATGGTTTGTGTTGTATTATTTGTATATAAGCATTTAATATACTTTCTTTTTTAATACTCCTATTAAGTTGGGAATTTATCAACAATTCACGATTAAATTGGTGTAATAAATGTTTATTTATTATTAATTCTTTCCATTTTTACTTCCTATATGCAGTCCTAAAGGGCTGCATGTATCTTTTTCCATTACAAATTTAGGAGTTTAACATTGATTGTGAAGGACTGATTAATGCCTCCAAATTGCCAAGATTTCCTTCTCATCGTTATAAACTTATAAACACTTAACATTGTGATGTGTAATAACTTTGATCTTAAAGTTAACCTTTGAAATTGAATATTACACTTGTTTTCTCGAAATGAAAAAGTTAAATGTCCTTATGAGATAGTCCAATACCATCATTCTTTTTTATCTCTATTACACTTTTATTGGAACTATAATTCCCTACTAATTTTTTTTTTATTATTATTACAAATTTACAACGAGTATTAGATAGTTGGTGTAATTACTACAAATCTAACGTTGATTGGAGTAGGAGTTGGTGAAATTTAGAAAGCAAATTGAAATTAGGAGAAAATATAGTCAAATCTAAATATTAAAAGTGGTAGACCAAGACCCCTGATTTTAGGCAGTTGTTACTATAACTGTTTCCAAAGCTTAAAACCCCGCCAAATATAAGCTTGATTTGATTAACAACAACATTACATTACAACTTATATAAAGCCAAAACACTTCCCACCATTTTTGCTAATTCCAATTTAACAATTGTTATCTCACCGTTGCAGCCACTTTGTTTTTTAATTAATTAAGTCCTTTTTACCGTAAACAATATCAAACCGCACAAATTAAATCTTTGATTGGATTGGCTTTACTCTCTTGGTTTTTTTTTAGTTTTTTTGTCTTTGTATTTTACGCCATTATATTATTTTGATCACTAATAGTGTATATATTAGTTTAACATTAAGAAAAAAATTATGAAATAATTATTCTATATGATTACAAATTTACAATGGCAATGATTTTTGTTACTATTTTGTATAGTCATCAAATTGAAGATAGATCATTGTATTCTAACTTTGATCACATGACATCAAATAAGATGCATGGGAGGACCATTGAGGAATGGTGGGGGTACACAATAAGCTCACGTTGGAGGATTACAAGTAGTGGCATATCTTGCTAATCTTCTCGTTTCATGTAGGATAACTTAAATTATTTACATGTTGGTTTCACTCAAGTCATATCTTGAGTCATATCTCATGTCAAGCCTACATACATTGGGGTTGGTTAGGGCAGTTAGGCTCAACCGATTAGTTCATGTCGTGTCGAATATCAACAATCATGCCTTTCCACGTGTCATTATTATTTGACTTGTTTTGTCTTTCTTTGTGAAGGTGAATTGTGTCGTGTCTTATTCTGGTATTTTTTTTTATTCAACAATTATAAGACCACAATCGGATATGCAAAATAATGTGTCATGTCATTTTTGTGTTCATATCATTTTGTCTTGATCAATAAGGGTCTGTTCTCATTGACTGAATTCAGCTGAACTGAACTTGTTCTCATTGACTGAATTCAGCTGAACTGAACTGAACTGAAATGAATATTTTATAAGAGAAGGAAATTAGGAGCTGAACTGAACTGAACTGAATTGAAATGAACTGGGTTGAACTGAACTGAATTTCAACGTATGAGAACAGGCCCTAAGTTGCATCATGTCTTGGATCGCCCCAATCCAGTCTCATCTATCAACAAAATTGAAGAAGTATATCACTTTTGTTTTAGCAATATTTAATCTTACTATTTTTTATTATATAGGAATTGTAATTTTTTCCACCCTAAATAAACCACAAGAAATATATAAATTACAAAGATTTTACTTACGACCAACTGCACAATACCCTTCAATCTTAACCATTAGGCCAAAATCGATACCCCTTTAATGTTAGTGTTTGTCTATGGTCCTATGGAGCTAGTTGTGCAAAATAAAAGTTGCATATTGCCAAAGTGTGGCCGAGTCACCCCCACATGGACAAGTACACGTGCCGAGGATATGAGTTGACTGTAACCGTAAACGTCGCCGGTCACCGGTTCACTGCAAACCGGTTTTTGTCATTTGTCATTTACTCTTAAAGCCGGTTTTACAGCTATGTCTTTCAGTCACAGGACAAAATTCTTTAGCCTTCATTTTTAATTGTCTTCTTCATTTTATATACTAGTATATTTTTAATGCATATAATACTAGTAACAAGTAGCCAAGTAGGAGTACATTTATTTTGTTTGTATTTCTCTGGCCTTTTTCTAACAATTAATTGCAAATTACTAGCATAGTATAGTATATAAGACAATGATAAAAATAAAAAAATTGTCACACTTACAAGTATATATTATAAGCTAGTTTGAATGATGTGTATCTAGCCTTTAGAGTTTGACCCCTAGCTTCCTTAATTAATGAATGGTTGGCTATTTTAATAGCCTTTTTTATGCTAATGAGCTAAACTCTTATGCTTTGACTAACCTATATTTCTAGATCAAGTACTTCTAATCTTTATTAAATTTTGATTAAATTGGTAATAGCATTGTGAACTATGTTTCTTTGCCAAATAAGACAATGGCTCCAAAAAAAAGTACGAAGTATTTTCTTTTTTAAATATTTTCTTTTTTAAATTTCCTAATGGTTTCGAAGCTAGAATTATTAATTACTCGATGTCACTAATTTGTTAATAAAAACCTTAGTAGGATTGTTGATTTTATTAGCTTGGTTATTACTTATTAGAAAATGTTAGTATATATTAATGTTGTGCACATGTACAAATATAACATATAGTTTATAAAGATTGTATTGTTTGCTTGCTTAATTGGTTATATTTATTTATCAAAAATAATAATAATAATAATAATAATAATAATAATAATAATAATAATAATAATAATAATAATAATAATAATAATAATAATAATAATAATAATAATAATAATAATAATAATAATAATAATAATAATAATAATAATAATTGGTTATATTTAATTTTTTAATTAAAAGACCAATTTAATGAGGCGATGTACATTTATATGCTCGTAGCTTAGTTATTCATAAAATGTCAAATAATTGTGTTGACTAAAAAGTAAAAAGCTGTGTTTTTGTCTGATAATATTATCTGCAAGGAGCTACCCAAATGATTTTCACGATAATTTTACATTAAATGGAATCCCTATATTAAGATTTTTAAAAAAATAAAAAAATTGTGTGGAAATGAAGTTGATCAGCTTAGACTGCATGCTTAGTGAGTAACTGAGTTGAATGTGCAACTAAAATCATGATTAAATGGAATTCCTATTATTTCAAATTAAATATAGCACAAGTTTTCGTTGTGTGTCAACAATGAGTAGGAATATAGAAGTTTTTTAAAGTGCATGAAAATGAAACATTTTGAACTTAACGGATACATGCAGATATGAGATTATTTAATAATAAACAAATTACAGTATTAAATATAAACAACAAGGTTTCGTGGTGTAGTTGGTTATCACGTCAGTCTAACACACTGAAGGTCCCCAGTTCGAGCCTGGGCGAAGCCATTTTGTTTATCCTTTTTGATACGAGTTTGTAGATATATTTCTTGCGATAAAAAACATAAGGGATTTCTTTTTAATTCTGACAATAAGTACACCGTAATCTTTTAAATTATTTTTACTACTCCATATTATGGAAAATAACTTGTAAAAAAGAACAATAAAAAAACTCTTTACATTTAGGGCTATAAACAATCCAAATTGAGATGTGTTTTGATTTTTCGAGCTAAGCTTGATAACAAATATTGGCATTCGAGCTATCTCGAGGTTGAATGAGCTTGTAAAAATCGTGTTTGATCTTAGCTCGTTAAGGATTTGGCAAATTTGAGCTTTGTGTTCACGAACGTGCTCGTTTGTATAAATTATGAGTTTAAGCGTAATTAAATAAATAAGCTACCAAAACAATTTTCTTAAAAAGTTTTAATACGTCCACTTAATCTTATATGAGGGGGAAGTTTCCGTGTTTTGTAGAGAAAAGGAAATGTTAGAGTTTTCACGTTTAAAGATGAAATAATGTTTTGATTGTTCGAGCTAAGCTTGATAACAAATATTGGCATTCGAG